>NW_022280081.1:1961708-1989486 GCF_004355925.1 Anarrhichthys ocellatus | reverse complement strand
AGAGAGAGAGAGAGAGAGAGAGAGAGAGAGAGAGAGAGAGAGAGAGAGAGAGAGAGAGAGAGAGAGAGAGAGAGAGAGAGAGAGAGAGTGTGGAGTATAGGTTTGCTAAAGATCTATCTCATGACCATCAGTTACAGATGTTTCACATTCCTAACTGACATTACACTTTTTTTATTTAGTTTTGTGGAATAACTCTAAATACTACAGTATCTATTAGCCAAGTTCAAAACAGCGATTTCCAAAATGTCTCCCTTGTTCCCTCATTCACTACTCATTTACTTCATTGTGAGCAGTAAACAAAGATCCAATGCAACTTTTAATCATCAACACTTTGCATCATCACTGAAGGGTCACATTGCTTTGTGGGACTACTAGCACAAAGCACAAGTGTTTGTTGTGCACTTTATTTTATATTCTTTTATATTCTATTGTAAATTGTAATATGTTTCTATTTCTTGCACTGTGTTGATTGTTGTTGATTGTTTAATGTTATGCACCACCCGCCATGACAAATTCCTTGTAGGTGCAAACTTCCTTGGCAATAAACAGTTCTGATTCTGATTCTGATATACATGGACCCTACTTTTCTGAATTTTTTCATTTTTTTTCATTTTCACTTTCAGTCTGGATACTCAATTAGAACGACACAATGGACAATGCAGTTAATGGGAGTGATTTCTCTAACATGGCAAATAACTCAAAAAGCCAGTCAAAGGTGTGAATCAGGGTGGTAGTGAATTCAAAACACAGCACATTAGTTACTGAATTCATCCCACATTGACACAGACTCCCGAAGTAAATTCATTTGAACAGCAGATTGTAAAATCGTTTTTCTCCACACTAATATTTGGCTCCCATTCGCCGCTGGCAGTGCATGTAACAGCATTTTAAGCTCTGTAATTAGATATTTCTTGCCAAAATGCACCTTGGGAGTTGAAGTTAACTTTTCACTTCATGTTTTTATGTGCACAGGCTTGTACCTTTCACTTTTTTTTTTATCAAAGAGCCAGATATTTTCTAATGCAGTTCATCTTTTGTACCGATGATTCACCCACGAGAGATTAATGCCTATTTGGTCATGTAACATTGTCAACGGGAGAAATTAATGGGACGTGAAATAACTTCTCTCACTTCATAACTCTGTGAACATGACTCGTAGCGTTCTGGCATATTCAGAACACTTTGTCACTGTAATCAGAGAGGAAACATGTATAGCTATAGCTGCTGTACGGTTTCTCAGTATATCCCACAGCCGGACCCCTGGTCATGGAATAACAGCAGCGGCTTCCTGAAAGTCTTAATGTAAAGTCAGCTCAAGTCAATTTTGTTTATATAGAAAATATATTTGCCCAAGAGGGTTTTAATGTTAGCCAGTGAGCGTGGCTGGTCCAGCTGGTGTGTGGATGTTGATGCTGGAGACCTTGATTTCATTTGTAGACCTTATCGGCAGCTGCTATACCACTCCATGTCTTCTCTGCCATTGCAGCCTTAATGAGTTGATCCAACTCTGATCCAAATCTCTAAGTCCTTTTAAAGTAATGTGGTAATGTATGTAGGTCATTGCAATATAGATAACTGAGTATAGAAAAAAAAATTGCGTGTGTCCTGTCAGATGTCATGTGACTTGGCAGTGCTGACAGGATAACAGATGGACACAGTCATGCTACACGCGCACACACACGCACTGTACACTGGACACACACACACATATGTCCTCCTGCCTCTCTCCTCTCCTCTTACTCATTACTTCATCACTCTCCCTGTGAGCGTTTGATGCTTCTCACTCTGCATCCGGTGTCATTCAGGCCTCGCTCCAGTCCGTCCGTCTGTCCGTCCACCTGCCTGTCTCACAGTAAATGAGTTTCATGGTCATTGCTCGTTGTGGATCAGCTCTGTATTCATTGCTGCGGTGTTGGATCACCGTTGTCTTACATCTGGAGAGGTTTCCCTGATTCCCTAATCCCTAATGTCTTGGAGAAAAAAAAACAGACTTTGTCATAACATGGATTTTTGAATGAGCTGTTTTTAGCTGCACAAAAATTCAGGTGCTGTTTTTAGAAGTTTTTCCTCTAGTTTATATAAGCTATATTTAACATTAGTGATCACCATTCATTCTCTTCTTTGATTTCTTTTTCTTGTTCTTCTTCCTTAGTTTACCTTAGGATGAAGACTCCCCTCAGCCCCTCTCAGCTCCTGGAGCGGGGGCAAATATTTGCCTTTGGAGGGATGTGTCAAGAGCTGATGGACCCCCCAACACCTACAACCATCAGTCTCTCTGTCCAGCAGAATCCATCCCCAGGTGATTGACATGTTCCAGCACCAATGCTCGGTATTATCTGCTGTTTCCAATCCATACTTTTCTGCTACAGTTTGAATCATCCTTGTTGTTTTCTCCTACAGTTTGAGTCTTCCTTGTTGTTTTCTCCCAGGTCAGGGCGGAGCTTACTCACTGTGTGAGGTGTGTAACCTGCAGCTGACTTCTTCTGCTCAGGCCCAGCTGCACTACAATGGCAGGTCTCACCTCCGGAGAGTGAGACAGCTCCAGGCTAGAGAGACAGGACAACAGGCAGGTACACTACAACCACTACTGTCATGTGATTGTAGTAGTAGAAGTATATGCATGAGTAGTTTTTTAACAATCAGGTTTTGAGGCAATAATAAACAATATTAAAATGACTGCTGACTGCGACTGTCAGATTTGAGAACCCAACCCAAGATCTGAAGCTGTGCTTTATTTCAACTATTGCCTATCATTACCTTGCTTGGCTAAAACATGAGCTACACTACACCTCACTTCCTTTTTCCACTGGGCAATGTCTTTCTTCTTACCACATATGACATGCATAGATACTGCTGATTGGCACAGTAATTTATTTGGTTTGGTTATTTTAAACCATTTTGAATCTGACCTGATCCTGAAGACTTATATTCATCTCACATAATAGTTTATAACAAGCAGCGGTAGTAGTTATAGTAGCTGCAGTTTAGTAGCTGTAGCAGTAGTAGTAGCACAATAGTAGCAAGGTGACTGCAGTAGTAATAGCAGAATCACTTGTAGGAGTAGTCATGGCAGTAGTAGTAGTAGTAGTGGTAGCTGCAGCAATGGTATGAGCAGGAACTGTAATATTAGTAGCAGCAGCAGTAGCAGTATCAGCAGTAGTCGTTGTATTGGCAGCAGTAGTTACAGTAGTAGCAGCAGTAGTTTATTATTGTCAGTTCCTTGTATAAAATAATGGGTCTTGATGTCTTTGATTCCAGGAGGGGCTCAGTCGAGGTCTCTTCCCCAGGCCACAGGGCTCAGCTACCAGCCTACAGGACTAACTCCGACCCCAGGCCTCAGTCCAGGCCTCAGCGCTCCACCTAGCACAACTGCAGGTAGAACCAGTGCTTCTTCTTCTACTACTACTGGTGTACTGCGCTGACAATCATCAAACATTTTGTGTCACCCCCCCCCCCAATTGAATACACCACAAAGACTACAGCTGACATGTATTAAATGCTTTACCTGCATGAGAGGAAACAAGTAGTCTGACTGTCTGTCTGCTGAGTGAGAGTTGCTTTGGCTCATTCATCAACAGCTGCTGCCATCTGGGAGAGGTCAGAGAGTGGCGGTGGTGTGTGTATGTTGGTTCTCAGTTGGACCCCTGAAAGAATGAACTGACCCTGCATTAACTCAGATCATCACTGCAGTTTTATCTCTGTATGGGTATTGTTAGCTCCACTTAAACACCTGTTGACAAGCTGAAATATAATATGGTATGTGAATCTATATCTGTTGTGTTTGGAGGATGAAATGATACTCAGAGATGTTTAAAAATGACCTTGAAAGTTACACATGCCTGGCGCTTGATTATTTCTTAGCTGACACTTGGTCTACGTCACTGATCCCAGGCAAGAAATAGCCCAGCAAAATAGCCCAGAACAACCAACCCTCGTCTCAACACACTTTACACTTGAAACCATCCATCCATCCATCCATTTTCCTCCGCTTATCCGGGGTCGGGTCGCGGTTGCAACAGGCCAAGCAGGCTGACCCAGACTTCCCTCTCACCGGCAACATGTTCCAGCTCATTCTGGGGGATCCCGAGGCGTTCCCAGGCCAGCTGGGAGATGTAATCCCTCCAGCGTGTTCTGGGTCTTCCCTGGGGTCTCTTCCCAGTTGGACGTGCCTGGAAAACCTCCAGTGGGAGGCGTCCAGGAGGCATCCTAATTAGATGCCCGAACCACCTCAGCTGACTCCTTTCGACGCGAAGGAGTAGCGGCTCGACTCCAAGGTCCCTCCTGATGATCGAGCTCCTTACCCTATCTCTAAGGCTGAGCCCGGCCACCCTACAGAGGAAGCTCATTTCGGCCGCTTGTAGCCACGACCTTGTCCTTTCGGTCACGACCCAGAGTTCGTGACCATAGGTGAGGGTAGGAACGTAGACCGAGTGGTAAATTGAGAGCTTTGCCTTCCTGCTCAGCTCCCTCTTCCCCAAGAGGCTGCTTTACTGCTGCAGCCGCACCGCTCCGTCTGTCGATCTCCCGCTCCATCTTACCCTCACTCGTGAACAAGACCCCGAGATACTTGAACTCCTTCGCTTGAGGTAGGCACTCCGTCCCCACCTGGAGGGAGCAATCCAGCGGTTTCCGGCAGAGCACCATGGCCTCAGATTTGGAGGTGCTAACTCTCATCCCCGCCGCTTCACACTCGGCTGCAAACCGCCCCAGTGAATGTTGGAGGTCACGATCCGAGGAGGCTAACAGGACCACATCATCTGCAAACAGCAGAGAGGCGATCCCGAGACCCCCGAACCTGACGTTCTCCACCCCCCGGCTGCGCCTAGATATCCTGTCCATGAAAGTCACGAACAGGACCGGAGACAAAAGGCAGCCCTGGCGGAGGCCAACACCCACCGGGAACGTGTCTGACTTATTGCCGAGAATGCGGACACAGCTCCTACTGCAGTCGTACAGAGACCGGATCGCCTGTTGTAATGGGTCCGGCACCCCATACTCCTGCAGCACCCCCCACAAGAACCCCCGAGGGACCCGGTCGAAAGCCTTCTCCAAGTCCACAAAGCACATGTAGACTGGTTGGGCAAACTCCCAGAACCCCTCCAGTAGTCTTGCGAGGGTAAAGAGCTGGTCCACTGTTCCACGGCCGGGACGGAATCCGCATTGCTCCTCTTGAATCTGAGGTTCGACAAACGGTCGGAGCCTCCTTTCCAGCACCCTGAAACCCTCAGATTAAACAATATAGCGTGGCAATGTGTGCGCTTTAGAGTTGCTGGTAGGTGGATTTTGTTTCGTTTGAACGGAGTCAGGCTAGCTGTTTCCTCCTATTTCCCATCAGTAGAAGCCAATTTTTGTGCAGTTATAAAGTGTCACTGTTTCCATCTGCTTCCTGCCTTAATGGTAAGATTACTTAACTGCATAGACTGTATATAAGAAGTGGACGTAGTCGTCACCCATTGGTTTGTGGACTGACGTTGTGAAGCATCGAATTCGGCGTTTTGGCCATCGGCATCTTGGATTGCGGCCGTCGCCATGTTGGCTTTTTGCAACCAATGAATGGAAGTGACCATATTTGAACTGCGGAGGAGTGATGTAGATACACCGTATACCAGTGGCGGGCCGTGAATTTTATACCTGGGCCTTCACTGCTGTCCTTCAGCTGAAACACAGCTACGGTTATTATTTATTTCGTGTAAAAATGAAGCCAACACCTGTAGATACACTATCTGCCGAGAGTGAGTCTCCTCTTTGCTCTGACTGCAGCTGGGACTGCTGCGCGAGGCTTCTATGGGCGGCGGCGGAGGGGCTCATGGCAGCACCCGCTGCTCGTTCACGACAGTGCAGAACCTACGTGCTTTAACGTCAAAACACCAGAAAATTCTCCAATAACACCAGAACAAGTCGCTAGATTTGTCGCGAGTAGCTTTTGACAAAAAAAGTCACCATGAGGGTTTTGAAAGTCGCCAGATTTAGCGAGAATGTCGCCAAGTTGCCAACACTGGCACCGGCTAAATATGTCCCCAGAGCAACATTGGACGTAACAATGGTTCCTATCACATATTAAACCAAACAAAAATCTTCATTAAAAACAAGTTGTACAAATAATAATATATAAACAAGCATATTAAAGCTACTGCAGATGTAAAAACAAACGCATTTAACTTACCAGAGCTGCTGTTCACTATTTAAAGACAAAGTGCATCCTCCTTTCGTTGTTAATAAAGAGTTTAATCCCACGGTTGTTCAGTACATCCGTGCGTTTTAGTTCCAGTAAGAAGTCCTTCTCGATTCATGGACGCCAGTGAAGATAGTCGAGCCTCCCCAGTTGTATTTCTTGAATACGTTTTAATGTGTTTGAGGCTGAAAATGTCCGCTCGGCAGAGGCAGCAGATATTGGGATTGTCACCGCCCAACATGTCAGGCTAGCCCACTGACCAATCACGTACTTGTAGGCCAGCTAGCAGGCTCTGACACGTCAAATAATACGCCCAACATGTCAAACTAAAGATCTGATTGGTTGAAGAATATGACAATCAACAATATCGTCCCCATTCACTTAAACTGCAAAGGGCTGCATGTGAGAGTCTGCAGGCCTCGGGCCTCTGTTCTTACCTAGAGACACAGGGGTGAAATCTGATTGGATAAAAGCTCTACTTAAAACAAGCTGCACTGGAAGCAGAGAAACAGAGGAAGACAGTAGCTGTGCATTGAGAAAATAAGATAATGGGAAAAATATATTGTTAAAATAAATATTTTTATAAATTATAATACATGTAGTGTATTTAAGAAAAAATATTAAAAATAACTTTGTGATTCTGTTTAGGCCAGCAGAGAAGGCCTTGCAGGCCCTGACGGCCCACCACTGGTGTATACGGCTCTGGTAGCAGTAGCGACCTGTCAATCACAAGGTAGCCCCACCCTAAAGCACACCCAGCTTTATGGTCTATTTGACTCTAAATGGACCATAATTTACTAAATGAACATCATGCTGTATTGAAGAAGACTTAAAACTAGAGATTGAGACCATAAACTCATGTTTACAATGTTTACTGAGGGAATAAATCAAGTGAGAAGTAGAGTCATTTTCTCATAGACTTCTATACAATCAGATTTAATTTTGCAACCAGAGGAGTCACCCCCTGATGGCCATTAGATAGAGTATAAGTTTAAGACACTTCAGCATTGGCTTCCCTTTTTAGGATTGGAGGTTGCTGCCTGGTTAACTGCTAAACTGACTGCTGGTTGAAGCTTCATATTTAATGCACAGGCATGAGATGGTATCACCATTTTCCTCTAAATCTGTAATCGTATTTCTCAGAATGTCAAGATATTCTTTTAACAAAACAAGATAATATATCTTCTTATCAGTGGTTATTGGACAATGAAACACTATCCAAGTTTGTGTCTTATAGTGTTGGTTCTGATATTATGTTCTGATATTACTGTTTAGTTTAATGAGCTGCAGTATTTTCATTATTCTCATTGTTTAATCATTGCAGCAGGTTTCTAAGTGCTTCCAGCGCCCTCTGCTGCTGAAATTACAGTTGAAGCTTTTCACATTGCTTGACTCTCTTTGGTTTTGTGATCAGCTGTGAGTGGAATGGTTCCAAATGTCTTTAGCAATTCAGACCCAGTTTTTAAAGTCAAACTGCTGGTCAACAGAGTGAGCATGTGCTGTGTGATGCAAAGGAGTTAAAGTGGAGCAGACAGCAGCGGGTCATTAAACTGGGACATAGCACTGCTCCGCAACCGCACTGACATTTCTCAAAGACATCGCTTGCATTGATTCTCATCATTACACTATCTTTGGTGCTAATGTGTCTGTCTCCACAAAAATCTGTCATGATGACACCTTTTTGGGAATCACCTTATAATACAGTGTTCCAGTTTGTTGTACTTGTTTTCGTGATCTAATACACAATGCAAAACTTCTACTAGAAATCTGTCGTTTTAGCCCTGAGTGAAACTGACTTCCAGGTTAGACTAGAAAGAGACAACATCACTTGTATAGTATAGTAACATAAGATAAATAAGTTCCAAAATCCTCAAAAACAAACAAACATACGCACACACCTAATTACAGGACATAGCAGAATGATGTCAAGAGAGACAGGAAACCGATACACAATCTCACACACACCAATGCAGGTGTGTGTGCAGCAGTTGTAATTACATACTATGTCTCCATATCAGTGTACAGGCTACAATAACACTGATTAAAGATTAAATCTCTCTCTACTGGACACACACACACACATACACTCACACACACACAAACACACCACTCAGCCTGAATGGTAACGTCTTTCTCCCCCCCTCTCTCTTTCTCACTCTCGCTCTCTCTCTCTCCCGCTCTCTCTGTCCATTACGTGATGCTCGCTCGACCATGAAAAGCTCTTTGGCCTGAACTCAGCTCCTCCAGGCCAGGCTGTGTGTGTGTGTGAGACAGTGACCTGGCTGGCTGAGCAGCCTATCAGCAGTTAGGTCAGATGACATCACAGCCAATACAAACATGGTTACAGTTGTTACAAAACTGCTGGAATCTGCTTTTTAATATAGTCTTTACAATTGTGTAAAGTCAAGTTACATTTCCAATTTTCATTTTTTATTCTCTTCTTTTTCTTCTTACATGAATAATATAAATTCCACACACTGTTAGCATTTTTATAAATATCACCAGGATGGAACAAGTACTCAGATACTTTACTTAAGTAAAAGTATCAATACAACAATGTAGAAATACTCCAGCAAACATAAAAATGTCTTTACAGTATAAAAAGTAAAAGGACTCATTGGGTACGATAGTCCTGTCAATGTTATTTTGTTATATATTATATTACTGACTTATTGCATACTTTCATGTGTTAGCAGCATTTTCATGCTCTAACCGGTGAAGAGCTAATTTCTACTACTTTATAGACCATTGCTTAGTTTCATCTAAAACAATGCATCATCATTTATGAATTGGTTGTGTATAAAATCTTAAAGTAACTACAGCTGTCTGATAAATGTTGTAAAAGGAGCAATGTAGTAGATAAAAGTATAACATTTCCCTCTGAGATGTGGTAGAGTTCTTCATCCCACACTATGTGTGTATGTATCTACAGCATGCCACAATAAAATAAACACTTAAATACAGCTTGCAGACAAGTTGTGCCATTTGAAGTATTAAAAAAAATCAACATGTACAAAACAGCTGTAATAAATGAGTACCTAAAGATAATGTTCCAACAAGACTACTAGCAACAGAATGTTCATCTGAAACCAACAGGAGTAGATGTTCAATGTGAAGTACAACTACCTCAAATTGTAATCAAACACAGTGCTGAGTAAACGTACTTAGTTAATATCCACCACTGCTGCCAGCCACATACATAATATACAAAGGTGAAAACACACACACATTTACAACTAATGAATGACTTTTAAAAAATACTACATTTCAAACACACAAGCACAAAAATGAAAATCATGGTTTTCTCCGACTGAGGAGCTGAGAGAACCATTACTACTCATACTAAATAGTGGGGATCTGCTGTATAGAGTGCTTCACCAATCACATTCATAGTTGTGTTTTCTCCTCAGTGGCAGTTAGTGACCACTAGGCGACAGCATTCACACTCTTAACCACACACTCATGCACACATCCAGTCACTAATGAAAGAAGTGAAGTCCCATGATCCGCATCAGTACAAATGAAGAGATCAAGTCACATGAGACTAATAACATTTACAAAATTGAATCATCTCTCTTCTTTTAATTTTCAGTATATGTTGTGGGCAGAGTTGTTGCTGGGTACTGAAGACAACAACACCAATGTAATTTGACTGCCTTTGCTTTTCATGTGAAAGTGTGTGTGTGCAAGCTAGCTCTAATTAGCTTTCCTGAGCTGATAGAGGTCAGCATGTTGTCTGGCTGATGACCTCATACATAATGAGAAATATACGTTATTAATAGACACATTGTTGTGTGTGTGTTTGTGTGTGTGAGAGAGATGGAGAGACTGAGCAGGTGTTGATGTGTGGTTTTGCGTTGATGCATTCAGCTGTTTATGAATAGACCCTGCTGACAGATTCACACACTCATAGTGCTGTACAGTGCTGACAATAGGATCAGAACAGGGAGGAAGGGAGGTGGGGGCTTCATATGACCAGATTTGAACCTGTGATGTTTTGCCCACATGACCCACATCTGTGACCACCAGTTGACAACTTGTAATACAAAATGTGTCTCTGAGGGCTGGCAGAACTAGTAGAGAACGTGTAGGACAAGTCAAAGTCTAGGTGAAGGCATTGGAGGGACTAATCAAGGTCTGGTTGAAAACTGATGCCAATGGATCTATGGATTGGTACTGGGGATTGGGGACTAGGACTAGTCAAGGTTCAGTAGAAAACTGGTAGAATTAGTCAAAATGTAGAAGATAACTGGAAGGACTAAATCTAGTAAAGGCTTTGGAAGGACTAGAAAATATTATTAGATATTAGAGGAATGACTAGATTGATAGAAGACTAGAAGACAACTACTTGGACGGGTAAAGTGATTGGTAGTATGACTGGTCAAGGTCTACTAGAAAACTGGTAGGACTAGCGAGATTAGTCTTACGACTGATAGAACAAGTCAAGGTCTCGTAAAGGTACTATTTGAAGGTCAAGTATAAACTGGCAAAACCAGTTGTACTAGTTGAAGGATTGGTACAGGCTTGGGGACTGTAAGGACTAGTCAAAGTGATAATACTAGTGGAGCCAGTACAGGGTCTGGGGATCTGGGACTGTTAGGACTAGTGTAGCTATTAGATGGCTGGTAAGACTAGCCAAGGTCTAGTATATAACTGGTAATACTAGCAGAACTAGTACACAACTGGTAGTCAAGGTCTACTTAGGCATTTGAAGGACAAGTCATGGTCTGGTAAGACTAGTCATGGTTAAGTAGAGAAAACCGGTAGGACTAGTGGACCTAGTAGGCTACAATGCTGGTTGGACTAGTGTGGTAAAAAACTGGTAATTCTAGCAGAACTAGTCAACAACTTATCGAGGAAGTCTACGTCTAGTAAACTAGTAAAGGGACTGGGAATTGGGGATAGGACTAGTCAAGGTTATGTAGAAAACTTGTAGGGCTAGTGGAACTAGTAGATTGCAGGTAACAGTCAAGGTCTAGTATTAGCAGAAGAGGGCTTGTCATGGTACAGCATAAAACACAGAAAATAGATAGTTGATAGTAAAGGACTGGTTAGAGGATTAGTACAGCTGGTTGGAGGACTGATGGAGGATGACTGTTGTTTGCTGTTTATTTGTCGTTTGATTTTTCTCACTTTTATTCATGTTTGGCAGTTAACTTGCTTGCTTCTTTTTATTTTTCTCTTTGTCCCTTTTTTTCTCTATTGATTCTTTAGTTCAATTATTTGTTTGTTTATTTATTTGCTGATTTCATCAGTTTTTCTTCATTCTATTCTGTATTTATTCTGTATTTTGTTCTTGAGAATAATTAACTAAAAGCTTGTATCCTCCTCTCACGATGCCATGAACTGGCTGAGAGCGTGCGAGCAGCGCAGAGACAGTGAAAGAGGGATTTCCACTGAGACAGAATGGCTGTCATAACCCGCTCACCCTGAATATCATCACCTCAGTGATTCAAATACCCTATACACTCTGTCTGTTCCTCGCAGCGTGTCGGTCGCCCTCCTCGATCCACACAAGTGTCCCTCTGCGCTCACACAGACAGACAGTCAGGTGGCGATTCTCTGCTGTGTGGTTTGGGTTTTTTCTTCCTCTTTGCTTTTTGTTATCGGGGGAGCAGATGATAGAGGGGAGAGGGGGGTGGAGGAGGAGGAGGAAGTGATGCGGCTGTCTCCCTGTCGATGATGTGGAGTAGTTTCCTTAGTCGAGGTAGGAAATCCTTCTTCTGTCTATTTGTGTTGGGGCTCCACATTAAGCCATTTTGATTTGGAATGTTTGTGTCTTTCTTTTACCTTGCAATGTGTGAGGTTTGTTCTTTGGGGCTTGGTGAGGATTACATGACTCGCAGGTCGTGACCTGGACTCAAACCCTATACTGAGGTTCCAGTCTCTAAGATGTGAAAACTTTCATCTTCTTACGGACATAATCAGCTGTCCATCAGCGCTGGATTATAATTGTTATGATGACGATTATTTCCAGATCACATTTTCTTGGGGCTATTTTGTACTTTGCTGTAGTGTTATGACAGTTAATCTGATCAAGTGCTCTGGAAAGTGGTTCACAGACTCAATGAAGTCTTGACACAGTCTCGATTTCTCTTGTGTCCATATTAGGTGCAATGTAAAGATAAATGATGATTTTCAAGGTTTGAATCATTTAGGTTACTATTCATATCATAACGTTACTATTAACCTGCTTCAGTTTGGAGCTAAAATATCTCTAAACAGTGTTTTCTCTTGGTTGTGGTGTAAAAGTTGTGCTATTGATGAAAAGGAGATGAGATGAAAGATGATGGAAGCTGATTTAAACTACAAAGGATGATGTTACTGGACTAGATATTTGTAATAGATAAGATAAATATAATTAAATATTATTGTAATTTAAAGAACTTGTAAACTTTCAGATAAGATAAACATTTAGCTGGCTTTGTGTCTAATGAATTTAATCTTCAGATATGCTAACATCAGAATGCTAACAGGCTCCCAGTGACAATGCTTAGATGATGATGCTAAGCAGGTATATTATTACCAATGTTTACTAATGTTTTGGCATGTTAGCATGCAAACATTTACTAATCAGCAATTTTATCTTTGCAGGCAATTGGTCATAAACCAAAATATTTGACATGTTGGTGACCCGTTGTGTTACTACTTTGTCAGATAATGCTTTTCTTATTTGGGCTCCATAGTTTCACATCAGTGATAAGAATGATTAATGATCTTACTAAAAGTTACTCGTCATTTTTCTTGCGTTTTCCTACTACATCCAGCAATACATGTCAATTTCTACTTGGTACACGCATACAGTCACAACTTCCGTCTTCAACGGAAACAACTCAGTTGAGTTTAGGCAACAAAACTACTTAGTTAGGTTCAGGAAAAGATCAAAAGTTTGTCGCTTGGGTTAAAGTAACTACGGAAGTGCCGTTACTGACGTATGCAAGTTACGTGTCAAATAAATCAATGCTGACCTCCCATTTCACATGGGAAATTGAACAGTGGTCTGCTGGGTGAAAGATCTGTGTTTGTTGGACCCATCAATGTCTGAGGTTTGGTGTCTTTATACTTCCTTGTTTCATAATAATTTCATGGGATATCTAAGTACCGACTTATTACCTTTCGTAGGGATAGCTACTGTATATATGCTGAATGAGACCAGCCTGACGAATTTTCATGGCAATCCATCCAATAGTTGTTGAGATATTTCACAAAACAAATGTGAACTTCATGGTGGTGCTATGAAAAGTCAGAGGATCACCACATTCAGTAGGATTCATCCTCTGAGTACCACGAATGTCTGTTTCACCACAATCCACCCAAGAGTTGTTGAATATATTTGAGGGATCTGGACCAAAGTGTTGGACCGACCAACAGACCCACATTTGTTCTTCATTTGTTTCCAACAGCTATTGTTTTCTCTCTGTCTGTATGCCAACTTTGCCACCTCAATGAAGTGCAGATGGAGATGTAGCTGCTGTGGAAAGTCTCTACTGCTGCAAACAACATGCTCTGCAGCTTCTCTTGCTTTATTTGCTCACTCTTCAGTGATGATGATGATGATGATCTTCTTATGCTCACTCTATTATGGAAATCTGATGTTTTCCAGGAATGTCATTAGCTGAATGAACATTATGGATCCAGTTTACACTTCTGTAAGATTCCTGGAAGAAACTATATTTTTGATCAAAGGAAAAATGAGGCTGCGATTGGTTCGCTGAATCTGTGACTTCTGTGACACACACCTACACACACACACACACACACACACACACACACACACAGACACACAGAAACCTGAGCTTCATCCCTCACTGTTTCTTTTAGTAGTTTGTAGTTTTTCTATAAAACCAACTAAAATGAAAGGTTCTTGTGACAATCAGATACACCTGATGTCCAGTGTTTCCATGGTAACAATCAGGGACACCTGTGCTACATTCTGACAATCTTGGCTGAATTTTCTCAATAAAATATCCTTGTAGTTATTTGAATTTCTCCCCGTGGACATTTTCTACTGGATTGAACAGAGCTGAGCGATTCACTGCTGGTCAGCCATGTTTTTCAGTCTGCTAAAAGTGTCAATTTACCCAAAATTCATAGCAATTTTTTCCCATCTCGACGTGGACGTAGTTTGTTATTGCAAAGAACGTTTTGTTAGTACAAAACGTTCTAGAGCGAGAGATGTTTCATAATCCACAGGTCAAATTTCCAATTTAATTTGCATTTTTATCTCCACTACTGGTAAGGCTGAATCTCACAATAGCTAAATGATCAGTGTGCTGTTTGTTCTGTCCAACACTTTAATATACAATGTTAGCTTGGCTCTAATCAGATGATTCCGCAGTTTTATTCCACTGAGTTTCAGACTGGAGCTGTCCTGTCTGCTTTCATATTCCTGACTGGTCTGATGCGAGTGTTCATGCTTGTCTTTATATGTGTGTGTGTGTGTGTGTGTGTGTGTGTGTGTGTGTGTGTGTGTGTGTGTGTGTGTGTGTGAATTTGGATGAAGAAGGATCCGAACGTGACCTACTTAAACACACACACATGCAGGCTTGTTATGCTAATGTGTGTGATTCTCTGCATAATAATAATGCAGTGTGATGTCTAATGCTGCCGTCAGCAGAAGCGCACATTAAGTCTATGTCGCTCTCCCTCTCTGTGGATAAGAATTTTTTTTTAAGATGCAGATGAAGGTAGTGGGACATGTTCTCCTCCCAGTAGGATCACTGGTGTATTAATACCCAGAGATCTTGCAGGCTTCATCTTCAGCTGCAGTGGGAAGCCAGTGAGGGATCCTGTCCCTCTGGCCTAAAAGCTACACTTGTACCCACCTTCACCACTTTGGAGCAAATAGTCAGTTGGTACTTAGAGAGATATTTCTTCATTGCTCAATTTTTTGATGGAGTAAGGACGGGGTTAGCTTAGCCAATTAACATGTTGCATAGCCTCGTGTTTGTTTAACCGGTACACAAATGTAAAAATTACATTTTGTAACTTAAGGAGGTGTTATGTGCTGGAATAAAGTGCTGCAGGGATGATGTATTTTTGTAAACTAACCCCAGAAGTCAGCATCACTCTGGTTCCCTTGACAAAAAGCCAAAGAGACCTTTCCATTGGATTTAGGATTATTGCAGAAAATAAGATATGTGGCAAACAAATGTTCATGATACTTGAAATTTTTATTCAGCAAGATAATCTTCACAAATGAACATCACTTTTATGATTCTTGAAGCATGAATGCATTCACCAGAAGTAAAAAGGATATAAACAAACTACGCTATGGTCACATGACCTTAAGTCACCACCACTAAGCTAGTCTACTGGTCGGCGTGATAACGTTTTGTAGTCTCATTTAGCCACTTGATAGCAACCGCCTTTTTTAAGACACATCAAAACTTCTTCATCAAAAATATTTTAAGCTTATGTTAACCACAGACTTTATTTCAGGCATCGAACTAAAAACCCATTAAACTTTGAGCCGAGGGAACCAGAAGTGCAAAAAGGCTGACTCCTGGTTTTAGGACTCTTTCCTGCAGCACTCTGTAAAGATAATATATATTAATACAAACATAAGACAATAAGTTATTTTTAAAGAAAAATTGCCCAAATTCTCAGGTCCCAGCTTTTCAAATGTGAATATTTTCTGTTTTGAAGATGTCTCCTGAAGGCATTTTTTACTATTTACTGAAGTAAAAAAAATACAAAAACATGTTGGATGCAGCTGTTCAGCTGTCGGAAAGGTGTGGAGAGGGGAGGGGGCTTCACACGCACTTCAAGAAGCACTTCTGTTGAAGCATGCTGACGCCTTTACCGTCTGTGGCTGGAGTCAGTTACAGTGAACAACTGAAACATCTGATATCACACTTTGTTCTTTATTGACGGTGAACCAGCTGGTTTTGTGTGCCTCAATTTCTCTCTCTCACACACACTTGTGCTCTGTGTAACGGGAGACGGTGTGAACCAACAACAACTGCAACAACACACACTCACACACACTCTCTCTTTCTCCTTCAGTGTTTATGTCTCCCTTTTTGTCTCTCTCTTTTTCCCTCTCTCCCTCACACACACACACTCTCTCTCTATCTATCCCTCTCTCTCTCCCTCTCTCTCTCTCGTCCCCAAGGATAGAGTTTCTTCTCTGTGGAAGAAATGGCAGCAGAGGATTAAGAAGAAGTAACACACACACACACACACCTGACGCTCAGGGTTTGGGCATTCAGATAGCGATGACACATGCCACTCTTAGTCCAGTCACCTGATACACACTCTCTCTCTCGCTCACACACACTTTGAGTTGTGAGTGTGCATGTCTTTTGCTCTTTGGTTGGTAAAAAGACGAGAACAGATTAACAGAAACAGACCGAGGACAGCAGAGTACAGTATAGGATGGAGTAAAGTAGTAGAATACATATGGTCAGAGGGGGACGGAAAAAGTGAATCTGGATCGAGATAAAGAAGGTCGTCTGGTTCAGGTAAGAACCTTCCATTTAAATAAATGCCATCATCTTCCGCGCCGTGCTCCTCTTCCTCAGCCTCAGGCTTCATCACTTCCTTCTGTCTGTGTGAGAAATGTCTCTCGCTGCTGTCGGTTTCACTTTAACTGTGTCCGTTCACATCCCTTCACAGTCTGATTAACTGCACCAGATGCTCAGTTGGATGATGATATAATGAAGCTGTAATAATGATACACTGACACTTACACAGAAAACACCACAATTCGTCTCCAGCACACCATTCACACCTTTATTCACCAAACTCTGAAATAAGTTGCTTAATATCGAGAGGTGGACGAGATTTGAGCAATCTTTGTTTTGAAAAATGAGATTGAAAGAGTGCCAGATTTGTTGTTTGTATTGACTTTTCTCCTAACACTACAGAAACCTCCCCTTTAAAAGAATGAAACTTTTTTAGTAGTATATGCTATGAGTGATGGATTTGATGATTCCCTATGGATGTTGATAAGGAGTTCTCTTATAACATAAGCAAGGTGTAACTTACTCTGACTAGGTTTCATTTTGATCTCGTATTCAGATCCTTCTTGTCCAACTTGATTATCTTTTGTTGTTATATTTGTGTATAACTTTATTTATTTTGTTGGTATGTCAGTGGATTTGTATATACTTTGGTAATTCAATCAATCAGGTTTCATGTCTTATTTCAGATAACACACCTTATACCTTATAGACACAACCAGTTTTTAGTCGGGTTCACTTGAATTATAACAGGTTGATATACTCCAACACATTTCTTTAACATCCATAATACTAGTAGCTTAAGTTACACAAGAAACCCATTATACATTAAAATCCGGCAGTATAGAAATAGTTGCTCCACCTCAACCTGCTACAACATAAAAATTCTGCTTATACTTTTTGCATTAGGGATAATAATCCAATAATGAAATGCATAATATTATATATTTTCTACCATGTGAAAGGTAAAGTATTTGAGCTAGTGGGCTTTGTTTAACACAATTAAGAGAATTGTTTCACTGTCTGTCTCTACATTACCATGCTGTTCCTTTGATGATTGTAACAAGTTCCTTACCTATTTTATTGACAAGGTAATAGCTATTAGGTCTGGCATTCAGCCTGGGATCTGTTCATCTACATGTAGCTCCTCTCAATCTCCTACTGTTCTGGACTCTTTCCAGCCTATCAGCCTTCAAGACCTGATGGACTTAATTAACAAAACAAAGCCAACATCTTGCCCTCTGGATATAATACCATCCTCTCTATTTAAGAAAGTTCTGCTAATTATTGGCCCTGCAGTAACATCTATTGTCAATTCCTCATTGTCTACAGGAATTGTCCCGTCCTAATTTAAACATGCCACTATCCAGCCTATATTAAAGAAACCCAACTTAGATCCGGCATTGCCTATGAACTACAGGCCCATATCAAAACCGCCTTTCCTGTCGAAAATCTTAGAGAAAGTGGTGGCCAACCAACTTACTGCTGCACTGGAGAGGCACAACATGTACGACAAATTCCAGTCTGGGTTTCATAAGCAACACTCTACTGAAACCGCTCTCCTGAGGGTTTCAAATGATATTCTCATGTCTTCTGATGCAGGTGACTGCTCTGTGTTAGTACTTCTGGACCTCAGTTCTGCATTCGACACTGTAGACCATAACATCCTGATTAAGAGGCTACGTGATTGGGTTGGCATATCTGGCACAGCGTTAGACTGGTTTACATCTTACCTCACTGACAGAACTTTTAACGTCTCTGTGGGTGATATTGTGTCTGTTACCTCTCCATTGTCTTGTGGCGTACAGCAGGGCTCGGTTCTGGGGCCTCTGTTATTTTCCCTTTACTTGCTACCTTTGGGACCGATTATAAAAAGTTACAATGTTGCCTATCATTTATATGCAGATGATATCCAGCTCCATCTGTCATTCAAACCCAGCCAGGCCTTCACATTAACTAGGCTCCTGGACTGTGTCAATGCCATCAGAGACTGGACGGCAGAAAACTGCTTACAACTTAACGACAATAAGACGGAGGTTCTAGTTATTGCACCGGATGAGTTTGTCCCTATGATCAGGCAGAGTATTGGTCCACTCTCCTCTGCTGCCCATTGCAACCTGCGCAATCTAGGGATTTTCTTTGATCGATCCATGTCGTTTGACCCCCATGTTAAGCAGCTGTCCAAATCATGTTTCTTCCACCTAAGAAATATCAGTAAACTGAGATCTGTAGTATCAACACCTGAACTAGAGATGATCATACACACATTTGTCTCTTCACGCATTGACTACTATAACACACTTTTCTCATCACTCAGTGTATCTGCTCTTAACCGCTTGCAGGTCATCCAAAACGCTGCCGCCAGATTACTCACCAGGACAAATCAACGGTCTCACATCACCCCCATACTCCAATCTCTCCACTGGCTCCCTGTAGCATTTAGGATACACTTTAAAATTCTCACCCTCACTTACAGAGCACTACACGGACAGGCTCCTACATATGTAGCTGATCTACTTCACCCCTATTCACCCGCCCGCGCTCTCAGGTCAAATGTTTTAGGTCTTCTGTCTGTCCCACGCACACGTCTTAAGACCCGTGGTGACCGAGCTTTGGAGGCAGTAGCACCAAGGCGGTGGAATGCTCTGCCTGCACCTCTACGCCTCGCAGATTCTGTAAACACTTTCAGAAACCAGCTCAAAACGCACCTCTTTAGACTGGCGTTTGGGTAAAACCCATGTCATAGACCTGCATTTAAACTATGTTTTAATTTTGTATTTTTCTGTGTGTATGTAAATTATTGGCCATATGGTCACATTGTGTTTTTTATGCTTGTAATTTCTGCCCTGTTAAGCACTTCATGACTTTTGTCTGTGAAAAGCGCTTTATAAATAAATTTGACTTACTTACTTACTTACTTTCAAAATATCAGTCAACTGTACAACTTGTAAGTTTGCAAGCTCATTAGCTCATTAGCTTATTATCTAGGGGACAATAAATTCAAGCTGTTTCAGATTTTCAGGCTCTTTATTCCCTCAAAGTTCGGCTCTGTCAACTCGGCTTACTAATGTTTAAAAATATTTTCATGGATTTAAAGTGAATCCTCTGTATGTGTTAAAGCTGAAATCTGTACAACAACAAAAGAGCAATGTTGATTAACGACTACATGACCGCTGCAGGATATCAAAGTATCTCTGTCATTCAGAAAAGCACCGGTATGACTGGTTGCTATGTGCAAGTATTATTTTAATTACGCCTATCTGGCACTGTGTGTTTGTGTGTAAGTCACCCAAAAACCTTTTTTTTTCTTTCCCTTCCTTAATTTTTGTCCTATCTCAAACCAGCATGCAGCTCATGGTGACAGACGTCGTTCTGTCACTACGTTTCCTTTCACAGTATAGGTTCAGGCTGTGCGACAGCAGCATGCTGTGTAACGTTCACAACATATTAAGCTGTTAAGTTGAAAAATGCCAAGCTGTTGTGAATCTTTCTGTCTTTCTTTTCTTTTCAAATGAAGATGTCATTTTCTCTAGTTGGTTTGCTAAAGTATCACTATAATTTAAATATACCAGTGTCTTAGTCCATTCATAGCTTGAGGTGTACCGTTTTTAAAACAAAACTGAAAAGGTCTTGCTTCTAAGTTTATTCCTCTCTACTTTTTTTTAATCTTATATCTGTTTGTGGAAAAGCAAACCAGAAGACAAACACAAGCACACACAAAGGGTAAGAGAATAACATTATGGTAATTTATTGTTGCATTCTTGCATTATAGCTGAAAAAAAGGGATCCTCGAGGAGGTTCAACGAGTTACTGAAGTGGTGATATTGTTTGTTTATGAAGTTTAACAGTCCAGATTTTACAAAAATATGTAATTTTAAGAATAATAACCAGATAACTGAAGTTATTTGTGGATAAACCATCGGCAACACAAGTCATTATTCCAGAGTATTTATAAATGGATTTTTGTTTTAAACTGCTATGATGCATATTGGCTCATCACTGCACCTCTCCACAGCCTCGATCATTTTTTTCTAACCGTAGGAACACCAGGGATGTTCTGTTTGACATTTCATGCAAATAAATGTGACGTTTGTCCCATTTGGATTCATAAACCAGTGGGGGGATGTGAGTAATTAAATATCAGACACACTTCCTAGAAACCACAGCCATTGGCTACATTATGGGGGGTGGTTTGTGACAGATGACACAGAGCTCTGCAGGTCAGATCAGTTACAGGAGCCTCAGTCCTCAGCTGACGATACAGCCGAGCCGTTTTTCCTTCTTACGTCTTCATCATATGACAATGTGTGTGTGTGTGTGTGTGTGTGTATACATGTGTGTCTTTGTGAGGTGTGAATGCCAGAGATAACCCTGGCTGTAGCCACAATCATAAATCTTACCGCAGCAGATAAAACTAGACTGACCCGCAGGAAACTGGACACGAAGAATCAGAAAGGGTTTACAATGAATTCAAAGGCCATTTAATCTCAGCAGCTGCTGATGCCAGCAAACACTACACCGGTAAAAGACACTTTGATCACTTACAGTTTAAGAACTGCATTTAAAATGTTGAAATTCTGCAGCAAAATAAACAATTCAATGGAACAGCTGTGGTTAGAGGCTAGCTCTGCACATCCTCACGCTGCATTATCCAGAATAAGTACTGGTGTGCAAGGCCACTGACCTCTGTCGGTGTATTAAACTGCTCCACAAAAGAGGGCTAGTTTATGGACAGTTGGTGACAGGAGTTGAACAATAAATTGTGTGAACTAATTGTCTGTTTAGCGACCAACCGATCTATAGCTTGCCGGCCCTGAGAACTTGTTTCCCGCTTCAGTCACTCTTTATTGAATGAAATAATGTATAATCCTGACTTTTGCTGTTTTACTTTTCTCTTACTATGTTTATGGTGATCGTCATGCACCAAAACACCAAGGCAGATTCTTTGTATGTGATCTGATTTATTAGGTAGTATCAGACTAAACTGGTCGTCTCCATGCAAATGCAGTAGCAGATGTGTGGCAGTATTTATAGCAACTTCTTAGATCAGCAACTTACTGTAAGACAGCAGGGTTACTGTGTGTGTGTGTGTGTGTGTGTGTGTGTGTGTGTGTGTGCGCGTGTGTGTGTGTGTGTGTGTGCATGCGCGTGTGTGTGTAGTAACAAGATCTCAGAGGACAGGAGGACAGAATTAAAACGACCCTGTCACCACACCATTCATCACACACGCACATACCAAAACATATCTCTGATTCATACTGATACAGGAAAACATGTCCGACTGCACTCTTAATACGACTCTGTTTTCAGTATGTCATACATTCACATTGTAAAAATGACAAAATTAAGCGCAGGATATCAATCACTGGATATTCGAGTACAGTGTTGATGGACACTGAAAAAATTATACCGGAAAAAAGATCTGATTTCTTTTAAACGTAAAGGCTGAAGGAGTCCCGGAGAAGGCTTCAATAGTCACTTCAAGATGTTCGAGGAGTCCTTGTTGTGGTTTAAGTTGTCCTTGAGGAGATTCTATGGGTCCTTAAGGAGGTTCAAATGGTCCTTGAGGTAGTTTCAGAGGTCCTTGAAGAGATTGTAAGGCTTCCATTGTCCCAGAATTCAACATTGGTGACTACTGCTCTACAATGGTCCTTGAGGGGTTCCTGAGGTGGTTTCAGTGGTCCAGTTGGTTCTTGTATTATTTGAGTTAGAATGTCCTGAAATGTCCTTCTAAGTTTTTTTTAAGGTGGTTCAAATGGTCCTTGCGTTGGTGTCAATGCTGCTTGAGAAGGTTGTAAAGGCGTGACTGTGGTTCGGAAGGGGGTTGAGTAACAACGCCCCACAACAACTCTGATCACAAAATTGAGAGGGCCCAAAGGTCAAGGTGGAGTCTTTCTTGATAAAACACCAAGGTTACTCAAGGGAGCTCCAGTGGTTCTTCTGGATGTTTCAGGCAGTCTTGCAATGGATTCAGAATTCCTTGATCGGATCTTGTTTTCTGTGAGTGGTCCTTCAGGAGGTTCTGAGGTCTTTTAAGGTCTAATGATAGAGGTGGTTACAGTGGTCTTTCAGGAGGTTGCAGGGGTTCCTCTGTCCCACAATGCAATGCTTAACATGGAGGAAGAAGTCACACGTTAATAACAATGAAAATATGACAGCTGGTTTGGTGGTGTACTTCAGTTAGTCCTTAGTCACTCTCCTGATTACCTCAAACTCCTCTGCCAGCATGAGAGCAGCATACCTGATTTACAAATGATTGGTATGGTTTAGTTATTGAGAATCTGTTCAAACATCCTCTAAATCAGTTTCGTGACTTTCCCCAAACTCCCTAAACTGTTACCCACAGACACCTAGAGGGTCACATAGCCTACCCCCTTCTGAGACCCTTTATACTGTTATGTAAACTCTATGTACTAATGCTGACAGTGCACTCATATCAGTATGGAGTACATAGTAAATTCATGTTCAGTACTGTTTTGTACTAACGTGATATGATACAAACTGTCCATCAAACTGACATTTGAAACTACTACTCAATACTGCTATAGTAAAAATGTCTACCTCAGCGGCTTGGGTTGGAGTCCACCTCAGGGCCCTTTGCTGCATGTCATTCCCTCTCTCTTTCCTGTCTGTCTCTCACTATCAAATAAAGCAGAAAAAATGCACAAGTGTTTTAGCAATGACAGTCTACAGGAGTTTCAATTTAGTTTACCAGCATTCCATCTTCATTTTGGCTGCATTATTGAAGTTTAAGCTTTTATGTTGGCAGATCCACCAAAATGACACATTACACCATTTTTAAATAGACACTAATTTGTATTTACAATCTAAGTAATCTCCCATCTAATAACAGTACAGTGACTGTGATCTGAGCTGTTTTGTGTCAGGCTACATACATTTGATTGAAGCACTGTGTTGTGTCATGCTGTTCTGACTTAGCCGTAACTTAATAATGAGCTGTCATGATGAATACAGACAGTGACTCACAGCTCTGTTATATGAGGATAAACGCACAGCAGCATCACAGCACACTGCTAATCCACAGCTATCTTAATGCCAGTCGGAAAATATACCCACAGCTGACCTGGCCTGGCCTGGTCTAACCAAACCCCTCAATCCAGTTTGTTGAGATCAATATTTAAGTGTTATAACTGAATTCAAAACATGTCACAATGGATTATAGTACAATTATAATGGGTTAGAATGGGTTATAAGGCATTTAGAATGGGTTAGAATGGATTATAAGGCATCTAGACTGGGTTGACATGGTTAACACTTCATTTAGTATGGATTATAGTGCATTTATAATGGATTAGAATGGGTTATAAGGCATTTATATTGGGTTAGCATGGGTTATAAGGCATTTACAGTAAGTTAAAATGGGTAAGAGTTCATTTAGCATGGGTTCAAATGTGTCACAATACATTTACAGTGGTTTATGGGTTGTAAGGCATTTAGATTGGGTTAGCATGTGCTATAAGTCATTTTCAGTGGGTACAGTTCATTTAGCATGGGTTAAAATAGGCCACAGTACATTCAGAGTGGGTCATGTAACAAACCGTCTCAGCAATCGTAGGATTTTTTCTCTCCCTTTAAAAGTGTCCTCCAGTGTCTGTTGCTACAGTGCAGCCTCTGCCAGAGTTACTTGAATGATCTGTATTTTATTGAGTGTTTATTGTTGTCGTCAGCACATCCTTTGGGCGGATTACATTCAGAAGTTACGCTTATTGGCTTTTTGCTCGTGGTGCTGTTGTTGCATTCGCAGTGGCGCGGTGAGTGTGTTTGTCTTTGGTCCACTCTCCACCGCTGTCTGTGCTGTTCACAGAGAACCACCATGCAGTATAGATGACAGCAGAATGCAAGAGGGTCTGAGACTGAACTGACATGAAAGGAGGGCACATAAATTAGGTAAATAACATAATGCATGTTTCGCTACTCTTACACACACAAAGAGCTCACAGCGGAGAGATGGAGAGTTGACACCTGTGTGAAAGCTGATGTAAAATTCATTGGATCGGGCTCATAGCCGATACCGATCAATTGAAAAATGTTTTGATCAAACAATTATTGGTTTGATGGGTTTATAGTGTATTTAAAATGGGACAGAATGGGTTTACCTAACTAAACTTAGACAGATGGACAAAACCAGTAACTTCTCCTCCTCCTCCTCCTCTTCCTCTTCCTCCTCTTCTTCCTCCTCTTCTTCCTCCTCCTCCTCCTCCTCTGTCAGGGCTGATTCAGTTGCTCTCAGTGTTTCCTCCCACACTATGTTGTTATGAAAGAATTCACTGCAGGGCTTCTTCAAACTGTGACCATAAACAGATAGAAGAAATAAACTTTTGCTTCATCCGATCTGCTTTTTGTATTTGTGTATGTATACAGTGTATGTAACACCTCCTCATATTACATTTGGATTCACACCATCAGATGCAGCACTACTTTTCCTCAAACGGCCCACCGCACACATGAATGTTACAAAAATGATGTGCACGACTCTTGGTTTTAAATGTGTATTGTAATGTTCTTAGCAACCCTCTGCCTCTTTAAATGGAGATGAACTCTTACTGGCCCTGTGGCAACAAAGCACATGGACTCATTATGTGAGCCACACATTCACCTTCTTGCTCTTTTTTTGTATTAACTCTGTCTGCCCCCAGCAGCTGCAGCTCCATATGTTCTTCATGC
This sequence comes from Anarrhichthys ocellatus, assembly GCF_004355925.1. NCBI lineage: Eukaryota > Metazoa > Chordata > Actinopteri > Perciformes > Anarhichadidae > Anarrhichthys > Anarrhichthys ocellatus. The sequence continues at coordinate 1,964,163 of NW_022280081.1, read as the reverse complement.
TTGTTACTGTAGAGCAAATCAGCTGCTCAGATCTCCAGGTTGAAATTACATAAATATCAGTGGGAGTTGGATTTCTGTTGTGCCTCTTTGCCAAGAAGGGTAGATTTACTGACCTGCTTACGTTAACACGAATGGTTACTGGTCCAACAGTTTGTTAACATATTACTAGACCGACTGGAACACTGGGCTACTTTGTGTCTCGACATGATCATATATCTGAGTTGGCAAATATGACATGCAGAGTTCCCCAAGGCTCCACTCTGGGGCCTCCTCTGTTTAACATCTTCATGTTTCCACTGATTATGGAAAACAACAAAGTAAGTTGGTGCATTGAACATAACTCTGTTATGTTGTTCATTCTGTACACATGACATCTATTGCACTTCTGCCCATCCTAAGAGAGGGATCCCTCCTCTGTTGCTCTCCCTGTAGTTTCTTAAGGTTTTTGTGGGGGGAGTTTTTCCCCAGGGTCCTGGGACAGAGGATGTCGTATGTGTAAAGATTGTAAAGCCCTCTGAGGTAAATTTGTGATTTGGGGCTATACAAAATGAATTGAAGTTACCATAAATTTGCAGATGACACACACATTTGCCTATCACCAGGGGACTATGGCCCAATACAAGCACTGAGTAAGTCCATTGAACAAATCAACTGGATGTGTCAGATGTTTTTTTCAGTTGAACAAAGACGAGACTGAGGTAGTTTTTTTTGGAGCCAAGGAGCAATGATTAAAAGTCAGTGTTCAATTTCAACGGTAATGTAATAAACCACAGACCAAGCCTGAAATCGATGTAGTTATGGACTCAGACTTGAGTCTCAGCAGCCACATTGAGACATTCACTCAATCCTATCACTTTAAGAATAATATTTCAAGGATTAAGGGATTTATGTCTCATCAGGTTTTGGAAAAACCATGCACTTATCTTCTGTACTCTGTTCTCTACTGTAACGGTGTCCATACAGGTCTCCCTAAAAATGGGTTAGACGGGGGCTGATTCAGCCTGCTGCTGCTTGAGTCCTCAAGACCAAGAAAATGGATCACGTCTGTCCACTTATAAGGTCTTTTGACTGTCTTCCTGTATGTAAAATTATTGACTTTAAAATTCTACTGTTGGTGTATAAAGCACTGAATGGTTTAGGGACAAATTACTTTTCTGATTATCTGCTACATTATGAACCATCCAGGCCTCTCAGGTTGTCTGGAACAGGTCCGCTTTCTGTCCCCAGAGCCAAAACCAAACACGGAGAAACAGTTCAGTTTTTATGTACCATATATCTGGAACAATATCCCAGAAAACTGCAGGTCAGCTGCAACCCTCAATTCTTTTTAATCAAGGCTGAATTATTTTGTGTTTGCCTTGGCTCTTTATTAAGTAATTTCTTGTAGTGCACTGAAACCTTTATTCTTGCATTATACCTGCCTTATTACATTTTTGCTTTGGACTTATTATGACTGTTCTTAATTGTATTTAAATGTCCTTTTATAATGTGTTTCTTTTGCACTTTGTCTTTTGATGTTTTATGCAAAGCGCTTTGAATTGCCTTGTCTTGCATTGAAAAGGGAATCAATTACTATTATTTTTTTCTCAAATCAAAGCCTGTATTTGGTCTTGTTTGTGACTTCCTACTCAAACCTTAGAGAAAAAGTAACATCAGAATGTTTTATTTGTTATCTAGAACGCGTTGTGTCTTCAAAGGTATTTTCATAATTTCACAGGTGTCTCCAGCTTGCCTGCGAAATGCAATATGTACGTTCCATTAAAGAAGAAGGCGAGAGCGGAGTGATGTAGTTTGTAGAAATGTTATATTCAAATATCAGTTTCACCCTGGGCAAAAATGTTATTATTTACACAAGAGAGTACACATCTGTAAGATCACAAAGTGTTGTTTAATATTCTCTCTGTAAGAACATCCAAAGTATTAAAGATGTCTTGTCTATTTCTATGTGTGGAGCCATTTTGAAATGACATCCCCTTTTGTGTTTGAGGTTAAATGGACCGCCAATCACCTCCAGTGATGTACCAAAAACTAAAGAATACCCTAATCAATAACGGTGTCATCAGATATTGTAAATCCATTATTCAGACTCTCTCTGTTTGTTTCCAGGAAGTGGGTGTGGTGCAGTGGGCGGAGCTGTGCCAGGGCTAATTGGCGCCACTGGTCCCTCGGCGATGAAACCATTCCTGACGTTTCCTGTCGAGACAACGCCGCCAGTCGGTCTTTTTCCGAACTTCAACACGGTATGACTTTGTGTGTGTGTTCTTGTACATATGACTTTATGAGGACCAATTTTAGTTTTTGGAAAGAGAGGACATTTTGGCAAAGGCCTGTTTCATGGTTCAGACTTGGATGGTCCTCACTAGGATAGAAGATAGAAGACAGAGATAGAAGTACAGGGTGTGTGTGTCTGTGTGTGTGTGTGTGTGTGTGTGTGTGTGTGTGTGTGTGTGTGTGT
>NW_022280081.1:1933061-1961698 GCF_004355925.1 Anarrhichthys ocellatus | reverse complement strand
GTGTGTGTGTGTGTGTGTGTGTGTGTGTGTGTGTGTGTGTGTGTGTGCGTGCGTGTGCGTGCGTGTGTGTGTGTGTGTGTGTGTGAGGGACAGTAACAGTGACAGGGTGCTGTAGCTGAAGGCGGTACAGACTGATTGTGATAAAGAGACCTGTCACTCTGTCAACATCACTCTGTCATCACTGTTCTGCCAAGCAGGCTGCTGACCTCTGACCTCTGTGTGTAACCCCGCAGATGGACCCTGTACAGAAGGCCGTCATCAACCACACCTTTGGTGTTAGTTTGGTGCCCAAGAGGAAACAGGTCATCTCATGCAACGTCTGCCAGCTAAGGTTTAACTCTGATGTAAGTGTCAATGTTTGTTTTTCTATTTGTGTTTAACCTGTTTACTAAATCTGATTCTTCACACCCTTCCAGTCATTTTGATTACTGTATTCTTCTATGATCATCTCCCTGTCATGTCTGCATCTGCACATCTGCATTCTCGTCATGCTGCGATCTAAATGTCTGAAGCACATTTAAAAGACTAGTCTGACATTTCTAGAAAACCCTCTTATTTTCTGTCTTCCACAGAGTCAGATGAGAACATCGGGTGTTTCATCCCGGACCTGTTTAGCCTTTCTTAGCACAAAGACTGGAAGGGAGAGAAGCAAAAAATATACACCCTCCAACGAGTAATTCAAAGCTATCTGATTTACATGCTGTTGTCCTGCCTACTCCAAACAATGGACAGACGTTTTGAGATGCAGTCACTGCGCCCAGTGGTTTTTGGTCAACAATTTCACATTCCTATTTCTAAACCTGCTGATAAAACAACATACTACATGTAAATCAGACATATTTGAAGTTAGGGTTAGCAGTGTCCCCTCTGCTTCTAGTTGTGCTAAGCTAGGCTAAATATCCTGGATCTCGCACTGGATGCTTTGAGATGAAAATATCAATCATCTCATCTAAATTTGCAGAAGACATACAGAAAGGTGATTGCTAAAATGTCAGCTCTCATTAGCAACCAAACTCAGTGCAGGATTGAAAGAACTGAAAACAGTGTTGAACATAAAGTGTGCTCCAAAATTAGCTTGCTAGCTTATGTTATGTTGCCCTCATTCTTTTATTTCATTATTGTGAAAATAGCAAGAGATCATGATAGTCCCACCAGGACCTCACAGAGTGTTATGATGTTGAAAATTACCAAATTCACAGTTTATTTTCTCTTTTTTTTTACTTTTGAAAGAACAAGAGACAAGCAATTCTCCCCAGCTTCTAGTCTTTTTGCTTAGCTGTAAATACAACCTGGACACTAGGGTTTAAATGGGAGTCCCGGGAATGCACGTCCATCCCAACAAATATGATATCATGAAAACAGGAAAAACTAGTTACGTTCTAGGCATAAACCAATTAGTACTGCTTAAAATATATATATGTTTTGACTGAAGCTGAAGTTATACCTCAATCAAATTCCTGGGATTCCCGGTTCCTGGTGCTTCTCTATATTCCTTGGTTGCTTGTTTACTTTAGTTCACATGTTTGCGAAAAGATAAAGTTATCACTTGCTTATAAATGTTATATCATTAGCAACTTAAATCTGTGTTTTTTAGGGAAAAAATGAAAACGGTATTGAAGAGAAGAATATAATATATAACAAATAGTAGGCTCTAAAATTATTATTTACCTTTTAGCTAATATTAGCATAGCTAGCTGTAAATCCTTGCTAAATGACCAACATTTGCAGTGTATTTTCTCACAACAGTTTCCTCCTGCAACCAGTTTCTGTTAAACTAGGCTAATGACCCTCCTTGTCTAAATGCACAGATTAACTGTCAGTAGTTGATGTTGGACTCGTCCTTTGAGGAGATTTCCTGAGGACACAATTAACATTTTTATTTGCACTTCTAAGAAAAAAAAGATTTCCTTATGATGTTTGATTTAGATGAGACTGATATTTTTGAGGCTTTTTTGTTTTTGTATACTGGATTATCCTGTCAGGCATTCCTGCAAAACAGCAGGTTAGTATAATCAGGTGTAACCCCTGCCATCTATATTATTACAGTGCAGTTTAAATGACACTCAACTCATTCACACAGTGACTGCTAAGAGGTGCAAGTTGCATCGTTGGTGACACGCCAGTCAAACGTGACTAATTTATGAGCTGTTAAAATTAGCATGAGTGAACATGAAAATAGGAATCACTGTTGAGGAGAGGAGACAAGGAGAGGAGTAAAAGGACAGCATTAACTCAGTCTAATAAACTGAATAAAAAGCTGAATCATAGAGCTTCCAGACAGTCACATGAGGACACTGTTAACCTGGAGGTTTGTTTCAGTGTACTGTCTCTGTCACTCTGGGATTGTTACAATGCGTGGTGACATGACTGATGATGTTTTAACAGTGTAGAGTTATTCTGTTTATCTGAACTGCTCACACAAACACAATTCAGGGTTCACATTTCAAGTCCATATACAACACAGTGGCTCGCAGACAGATGAAAGACTCCATCTCCACCTGGTATTAGCAGGCTATCTGTATTTGGATATCTTATCTGGATAATGACAAAAACAGGCAGCAACCTCTATGTCTGAAAAGTAAAGTCAATGTGAAAGTGGCTTGAACTTCCATTCTTTCTAATGGCCATCAGGGGGTGACTCCACTGGTTGCAAGAAGAAGCCTGATTGTATAGAAGTCTATAAGAAAATGACCCTACTTTTCTATCACTAGATTTAAGTCTTCTTCAATACAGCATGATGTTAATAGTAGATAATGGACCATTTAGAGTACAATAGATCATACAGCAGGGTATGATTTAGGGCGGGGCTACCTTGTCGCGACAACACCTTTGTCTGATCTGGGAGTTGTTTGTGTTTTCATCTTAGAACTTTAACCCTGTTTTCACTTCATGAAAGTTAATTGTAACATTTTGGGTGACATTTTGGGTGACTACGTCCACTTCAATAATAGTCTATGTGAAAATCTCATGTTAATGCAACAGATTATGGCAACCAGGTATTTTTTTTATTATTTAATACTTTCAGAACTACTAACATTATTATCAGCAACTGCACTTTGTGTTAAGTGTTAATTAGCAAATGCTAAGATGCTATCTAAATTAAGATGGTAAACCTGGTAAATTACTCGCTTAACATTTGTATGTCAGCACTGTGAGCATGTTAGCATGCGGACATTAGCATTTAGTTTAAAGCACCATTGCTCTTACTCTTGTTTAGACAGCAGACATGAAATGTCAGATTAGGGAGGTGTGGAGTTAGAAAGAAGTGAGGTTACCGGACCTCTCCTCATCTCTGCTTGAGGCTATACATTAGCAGCTGCTAGCATAATGCACTGTGATGGTTGAGTTGCATTCTGGGTAATGTAGGAGCCAGGATAAAAAAGATGATCTGGTTCTGCTGCATCAATTTTTATACTTAAAAAAAAAAAACTTTCCTTCATGAGTCCAACAAAGTTATAGGTGTGCAATGCTACATTTATGGAATACTCATTTATAAATAAATGGGTTTTATTTCACCAGTCTTTCTGAAAACTGCAATATTACAGTTTTTAGAAAGACTGGTGAAATAAAACCCTCAAGATTGTACCGAGTCTCTAAAGCTAGAGGAAGGGTGGCTATACAAGAAGTGACATCAGGACTTCTGTAGATGGCAGAAACAAACAGAAATATAAAACATTTCTGTCTCTTGCTTCAGTCTCAGGCAGAAGCTCATTACAGAGGCAGTCGTCACGGCAAGAAAATCAAGTCTCAGGAGAACAAGACCAAGGCCAAGCAGACGATCACTGGAGAAACCAATGGGAGCATCCCAAGTCCTGTTTGCCCCGCCCCTCCTGTCTCAGCTAACTGCAGCACCAATCAGCACACAGGTTGATTTTAATAAGACAGATGTAAACACTGTTAATGTTGAGTACGGTTTGTATATCGCAAGGTGTTTTCATTTCTTCCCCCTCTCTTTCCTCCCTCCAGATCTCTTAGTCAGTCTGGCCGACTCCTTTCCTCTCAAACCCTTCCGCCTCCCCTGCTCCTCCTCCCCTTCTTCCTCCACCTCCCCCTCCTCTAGCAGACGAGGGAACGAGCCTCCTCCCTCCAGTCCCCCCACCGCTCTCCCTGCCCCGGGCCTCTTCTCCACTTCTTCCTCCTCTCCACCGTCTTCTAAAGCCTCTCAGCTTCCTGCTCCTCCAGCTCCTGTCACCTCCTCTTCATCAGCTCCTCTCTCAGTGGAGTCCGAGGAGGAGAAGGCCAAGAAGCTGCTGTACTGCTCTCTGTGCAAAGTTGCTGTCAACTCTCTGTCTCAGCTGGAGGCTCATAATGCAGGTGAGGAGGAGCGAGAAGATATCTGATCTGACACCATTTATTATTTCTTCAGTAGGAGCTTGAGTGATGTCTAAATCCCATGCTTCATATACGTCATGAGAGCTTTCAACACTGGTGTTACCACGTGATAATGATTATTACAGCAAATTTCAATTCTCTGCAGTGTAATGGGCTGGAAGGAAGAAATTCTATCTTAAAACTGATGGATGATTTGAAAAAGGAGCAGCAAAAATTGAAAGTACACAGGGTTTGTGATTGTCATCACGTTTCCTGTTTATTAGAACTTTGGTTTCCGTGTGTTCTGTTTGCAGGTTCAAAGCACAAGACCATGCTGGAGGCTCGGAGCGGTGCCGGCCCAATCAAGGCCTACCCTCGAACCGGAGCCAAGCTGAAGAGCGTCAGCGGCTCTGTGCTGAAGGGCTCCGGCCTGCAGAACAAAACCTTCCATTGCCAGATCTGTGACGTCCATGTCAACTCCGAGATCCAACTTAAACAGGTAGAAACATCATTCTTACATTCAACGTTACTTTATACGAACGCAAATCTTTCACTGTTCTTCTCCAGATCTACAAACAATCTCCTCATGATCAGACTCATGGTAAAGCAGCTTAAAACATTGAAACTTTAACTTAATATTCAGCTTTTAGTTAATGGCTTTATTTCGTGTGTGCTGTGGAGCTAAGGGGACGATTGTTCCACTGCATTAGACAGCAAACAAGTGAAACAACTTGAAAATGAAGCAGCAGTGTAGTTTGCCGGATATGCAGCATAGCCTTTACTTTATAAGCTGACGTTTCAGCAACGTGTTATCTTTCTGTATTTGACTTGATGAATTCTTTACGGGATTTAAAATGATTATTGAATTCTGGTTGTTCTCTAAATGTTTTATTTTTTTGGAAAACTGTCTTAACGTCTTCTCTCATCATTCTCTTTCGCAAATTTGCTTTATTAACATAAAACCTAAATAAGTTGAGTATTGCCAAAATAAATTGTACGAGTAGTTTAGTTAGAATACGTCATAATTTGGAGAAAAAATGGTTTGGACATTACTACATTGAATACAGTGATTTATGAAAAAACAAATCATTAATTGATAAAATGATTTAGGCCTTTTTCACAGAATGCATTTTTGATATGTCACAGTAGGAAAAGCACAGGTGTAAATAATCAAATGAATGGTGGCTGAATTCCATTTAGCTGCTGAGTTTCAGGGTCCCGGTATTGTACTTATAAATCACTTTGCTTTGTCGACTGTTGTTTTTGCATCTATAAAATGCATTGTGGGATTAGCGAAACTAGGCTACATGTTACTTCATGGACACTACTCTTTATTGTAGCTACCATTGTTAAATGTTTGAGAGCACTTATACTGCGGACACATTTACACACTCAGAATTCGGACATTAAAATAAAAGGTCATAGTAAATATGGTGCGCTACCGTAAAGAGGAAGTGATTTTTGGACACAGCCATAGTTTACCAATGTGATATATTAGTAGAATATCAATGTTTGTGTTGCAGCACATCTCCAGCAGGAGGCACAAGGACAGAGTGGCAGGAAAACCCAGCAAACCCAAATACAGTCCTTACAACAAACAGCAGCACAGCTCGCTCACAGTAAGTGTCTCTCTACCACACACTCCACACTCACTCTCTCTCTCTCTCTCTCTCTCTCTCTCTCTCTCTCTCTCTCTCTCTCTCTCTCATTCAAATTCACATATGCTTTATTGAGTCAATTAAGTAGAGTGTAGTGCAGATCAATAAAATCAATAAAATCGATAAAAGCTGCTATAAATCAATACTTGAGGACTGTAAGAATCGATTTCACAAGACATTTTTATTTGCTCCTCGGTTAATTGTTTAATACTTTTATTTGATTTTGTATTTACTCAATTTTTCAAAAAATCTCTTCTCTCCTTGTTGCCATTCCACTCCTCTCCTCTCCTTGTTGCCTCTCTTCTCTTGGTTTCCTCTCCTCCCTTTATCTCCTCTCCTCCCCTTGTTTCCTCTCCTTGCCTCCAGAAGGAGTTGGTGAAGCCCTCCCTCTCTCCGCCCTTCCTCTCTAATCCCTTTGCTCCTCCGCCCTGCTCCCTCACTTCCACCATCTCCTTTCCTCCCGCCCCTCTCTCCTCCTCCTTCCTCACTCCCACCTCCTCCCGCCTCACCCCAACAATCTCTCTCTGTCCTCGCCCTCCAACCTCCTCGTCCCTCTTCACCACCTCCTTCCTGCGTCCAGCTCCTGGACCAATGAGAGCGAGCCAAGGATCGATCCTCTTCACACCCTACTGATGGCAGCGTCGGTGGGGGGGAGTCGGACCTGGCTACCTTTCACTTCTGACCTCCAGTTTGTTGGAGAGACATCAGCTCTGCGATCACGTCTGCAGGGACTCAAACCTACAACCTCCTTCAAAAGAAGACTTGAGAGGACAGAACCCTCACCTGCCTGGATCTTCTCCTCGGGTCTGAAACGTCCCAGCAACCGATGGTGATTTTATCCAAACCAGAACAGAACAGAGACTGAAAGTTTTCCACATGTTCTAAAAAAAAAAGGGATTTTCTCTTTAACACAGTTAAAAAGATACAGAATCAGCCCAAAATTTTAAAAAAAAAATCATCTTTTTTCATTTTGATGACAGAGATTCAGCTCATTCAACACATCCAATACGTAAAACATTCAACATGTGCAAGGAATCATAGAGAATATTTATATTTGTTTCTTTCTTTGATGTTATAACTAAAAAGAACCCCAAAGTACCTCATCATGTTTGACAAATTACTCTTTGAGGCAGCCGGAATCTACTGAAAACAAAGATAGGGTTTGTTTCGAATATATTTTGGTTTGATTGAAATAAGAATTCAAAACTAGGATTCGGAAGGAACCAGAATTTACAAGAATCTAAAAAATATCTCAACAATCCTCGAAACCCGCTCCTGGATAAATCGCTGTGATTCACAGGCTAAAGATGCAGCTTGTGTTGAGACCAACCACAAAGAAGAAGACAAAGACAACGTGTGGACTCAGTTCAGGTCTGTTTGGGTCGGGTCCTCAGAGTTTGGAGGAGACAAATTTCCTCCGAACACAGACGCTTTTTTTCCTCTTGCTGGACGAGCTAACCGTGAACGAATATTACTGCAGATGTCGTCAAGTTATATAAACACTGGACTGTGATGCCACAATGTCCTCCCTCAGTCGTCCCTGCGCTAATGCTCAACTCGTTCCTAAAATACAGCGTCTTGAGAAAGCAAACTGCGAGGTTGAGAAAGAGAAATTAAACCGGACACCATCTTGGGATGGGATCACACCAGGGGCGATGGCAAATCAGGGCCTGGGGAGTAAAGTGGCCCTCCCCCACCCTCCTACGTCTGACAACCACAAAGGAAAAGACCACAAAGGAAAAGACCAAACAGAACGATTTATTTGTCTCTCAGTTTTTTCTGACTTCATGTCTGTGGCTCTCAGCTCCAAGCCCACTGGTTTCTACTGAAGACATAAATCTTTCATAACAACTTCCAAATATAAAGTGAAAAAAAATAATTCCCCTCAACTGTAATTCATTCAGTTTTTTGCCAAAAAACAATTAAATCTAAATATATTTAGACTAAAAAACAAAACAAAATTATCTTTAAAAAACTATAAATGTGTATTATGTGTGTAATTGATGGCATGTAACCCTTCTCAAACTACCCTAAACATCACCACGGACATCACGTGTCCTCAATGGTGTCTACAGCCCTACCAAGGTGGAATAGAGGAATTATCCTTTATCCTTTCAAATTATCGTTTATCCAGACAAAAAAAATCAGTGTTGACAGGTCCACTCCTTCCATTTAAACTCCCCAAAACCCTCAAACAATAAGCCTTAACAGAAAGCCACATCAGGATTGTTAATCCAGGACAGTTTGTTTTCACCTACCGTTGACTCAATTGCTGTATGTTTGGAACCAGACTTTGAAATGATATATAGACGGCTGATATCCACACTACTGCTTATACCTGCTGTCCTCTCCACTGCCAGCGTGTTACAGACTCACTCTACACTCTGGACCCGGCTACTTCCTGGTTTTACAGTGAAAGAGGCCTTTCGTCCTGACTGTTGCCTGGTGGGAACAGTCCGTCGGTTTCACCTTCCTGCTGTCACTGAATCTGACCAGAACTTTCTGGAGTTTTTAAGGCGTCTGAGCAGAAACTTTTACTCAACCCGAGGAACTTCTTAAGACTTTTAACACATTACTGGAACTTTTCACAGCCTGCCACAACAAAGGAACTCTTTTCTTAATGAAGCTTACTCACTCTCCACGAGGAAACAGAACATATAAACATTTCTCCCGTTGATTTTTTCTGAGCTCTGATAAGTTACTTTACAGTGTATGTTGTAAATATTAACCCTAAGCTTTATCACGACTTTCAAACAACAGCATGATCTTTCCGTCCAGCCAACATTGGTCCAGAGCCTCATTACCTTTCCTTTAGTGCCACCCTCAAGATACACATCACACGTTTAGCTCTGCTCCTAGTAAGGCTCTACGAACAGCTAATAATGAACATGTGTGACAAAATATTCCTCTTCTTACTACCTTTACTCTAAACTTTCAAATGCATCTGCTTCTGACTTCAGATGTTGATAGTCCACCTTGATCTTTCTCTGGCCGTTCACTGACTCCTTGGCGATGACCTTTGATCTCTTCCCAGTCAATGCTGTCACTGGCTTTGATCCGGCATTACCAGACAGATGATGTTATATTCATTCAGTCTCTTGTAGCTGAGGTGTATTTGTATTTTTACACCCCATCTCAATACAAGTATATATGGCTAAACTCACCTATGACTGTTGACATCTGAGCAGAGAAAACGACTAACTACTGTAGGTGGGTATAAATGCATGCAGCCCACCAGACACTGACAGACTTTAGAGGGCTCAAATGCCTGATCAGCGACCCAAGCTGTCTTTAAATGTGAAACCTTTGAGGATTGGAAAGGAGTTTCTCAATGAAAGAAAAGGTCACCTGTAAGTGGCTTAAAGTGTGTCACTACTTTGCCAGCTTTTATGGCTCCAATATTGCGAAAAAATGCTTGCTGCTGCCCTGAGATGTCACGACATTAACCCTAATCAGTTCTGAATAACTTACGTCTCTGCCATCGTCTCCATCATGAGTCACTGTGCGACCCTGTGATGGTAAAAAATCTCACTTGTAGGTCCATAACCGCACTTAGGGGCATCTGCACAAGCAAAAATACAATTTAAAAAATATCTCAAATAGGAAAATGTTTAAATAGTGAGTTTATGATGGAAGGGAAAGACAGATATATTTGTCTATGTACATGTATTTAACAGTCATAACCAAACAAAACAGCATTAATTGATCAAAAGTGATGACCAAATAGAAATCACGCTGGACAAAATTGGATAATAGACCTAGAAATATCAGGACGAACGGCAGATGGTCTTCTTTAGTATTTTGTATTTATTGGTCTGTTCAGACAGCCTCCCAAGCACTGAACTGAATATTCAAGTTCAAAGGCAGCCAACAGCGAGACTTTAAAAAAAATGGGTTTTGTCATGTCTGTGCTGAGAGGGTGGTTATCTTGATTACCCTACTTTCCTCACACTGCCCTTTTTTTTGCTCATAAATGAAACAATAATTTCTATATCCTAATCATGTGTTTTGTTAAAGTTTTGGCTGTTCCCTTTTGGTCTTAAATTAGGAGATTTTCATCATCCTTCATCATGTATCAGACTTAGGTCATGTGATGAGGCCTGAGCTAGATCCAATCGCTAAAGAAGTGTAGATGTGGTTGAAAGTTCAGAAAAAAAGCTTGAGTGGACCTTTGAGTTGAGATTATTTTGTCACACAAACTGAATCTCCCTGCTCAACATCAGCATATTGTCTTGCTTCGCCATCGATTTCATATTGTGGGAGTAATGAACACAGCAGCCTGTAGGCGGCACCAGCAGAACCTTCCTGTTTGCATTTTTAGACTTCTATGTAGTGAATTTAAAATGATCAGGTGGTTGTTTGAAGGTCGTGAAAGGGCTTCCCAGAACCAGGAGAAACCATAGAAAACGTGACACCTTTAAGTTAAAGAAGAGGTGTAAAAGTTCCTCCTTCTGATGATGTAACAGGATGTTTTTTTAGGGAGTCCACTTCAGTCTGAAGGCTCTTCTCTGATTGGCTATCAGCAATTTGAATAACTGAACCACCTGGGGGTAGAGTCGCTTGTTCCGCTCAGCAATCAGATAATTCAACAGAAACTGATGAAATGGGTGAAAGTGTTTTGAAAGGGCTTCAATCTAAGTGGCTGGAGTAGACACAGGACAAGTTCACAGTTCACAGTTTCTATACAGCCAATATGGACAGGAGGAACAGTTAGTGACCAATAACTCTTGGATAGAATATGTAATTGTGAGTGTTGTATTAAGACTCAAAATAAAAGGAATACATAATATGTCAGCCATTCCACGGCTGCTGTTTTTGTAAGTACAAAAACATATTTCTAAGCTGTTTTACTAAGTAAGAAACACTGTTTAGAGTACACAAAAGTTATTTTCAGGCAAAAAGAAATGTTGTTTGGTATTTCTTAAAACAAAGTCCCCATCTAAACATTTTGGGTTTGAAACCAGCCAAACTTTTCAGATCAAGAACAATCCATTAGGATTGAGTGGCAATTATTATCTATGGTTAGAAATGGTTGATGTTTTCTGTCTGTCTTCCTTCCTCCTCCTGAAGAACTTGAAGCATCTCAGTCTTCCAATAATGAACAAACAGGTTTAAGGACAATATGTGTGTGTGTGTGTGTGTGTGTGTTTATCTATGCAGTATTTTGGTCTCACGGGGCAGTAACGTTAATCAATTTTATCAACATGCAAACTGTAAAAAGAAGACAAAGTGTCAAATCAAATGTTGATGATGCTTGTAAAACGAACCTCTGAACTCGTCAACTAAACTTCCTCCTCTGTCCGATGATGTCATCAAGATGCAATAATGTACAGATCAGCTGCTGCTTTTCTATTCGCTCCGCTTCTTTATCAGCAATACGCAGGCCTGAGAGTCTTGATACTGGTCCGAGTCTTGATACTAGCCCGAGTCTTGATACTGGGGTTGTAATACTGAAATGAAACAAACAGGGTTGCACTGTTTGATTTGTTTCCGAGTTGACAGGATATAAACTTTTCATTTCTGTTTAAACTGTCGAAATGTTTTTGGCGAAAAACTGAGTATGTATGAATGTCTGTCTGTGTGCGTGTGTGTGTGTGTATGTGTGTGAAGACGTGTTTTACCTGTGTTGTGGGGACACATTTTGATCACACGGTCACATTGTGGGGACTCACCTTCCTTTTGGGGTCAAAATGCACGTCCCCATATTGTAAATCTTTACATTTTAGGGTGAAGACTTGGTTTAAAGTTAGGTTTAGGTTTAGGCTTAGGTTTAGGTCTAGTGTAAGGTAAAGGTTAGGATTAGGTTAGGTTATGGTTAGGGTAAGTCTCCAGGAAATGAATGCAAGTCAATGAAATGTCCCCAAAAGTCATGTGAAAGCAACTGTGTGTGTGTCTGTGTGCGTATTCTCTCCATGCTTGGAATGAATCATCGGATTTAATCACTTCCAAAGCTCATTTTCTATTAACCCAAGAGGATGTGCAAACAGTGAAAAATTAAAGTGTTTAAAGGAGCAGTTCACCCAAAATGCTACAGACAGGGCTCTACTCTGAGCCAGACAGGAGTTGTTTTTAACACATCTGTAATATTGTTTCATTGAAAAGTTATTTGCACCAGTGGTTATTGAATTTTATCTTTCAAAATTTTAAACAGTAAATCAAGTTTTTTTTCTTTTGACATTTTTCACTTACTGTATTTAAAAAGAATAATATTTATACAGACTTTTTATTAATATGTCTGAACCGTGTTGACACATCAAGTTCATTTTTTCTCCACGCAATAAAAAGGAAAGTCAAAGATTCAATTCAACCCATCTTCACCTTTTAAACCTTTCAGATATTATTTTGAATAGAAACAGGTGAATCGCTTAAAAAATTGAATCATCAAGATGTTGACAATGAAACAAGAAAAAGTTCAGAGTTAAAAATAGACTGATATTTCTTTTGGACTTTGGCTCAGATCAGCAGCTTTCAATCGTACTCATACGTGCTAAAACGTGACACTTCCTGCTTCAGAGAACCTCCGTCCACTTCATATGTACAGTATTTATTTTCAGAACTTGTTTTTTTATGATGATTATAATGCAAATATGCAATGCAAACTTGTCAGGTTGAGCATATGTAACATTTCTCTCCTTACCATTTTATTTATGTAACTTTGTTTTATTTGTTTTCATTAAAAAAAATGCTTAACATACATTCGTCCTGCATTCTTTTTAAATAAAGCTATTAGCTGATTTGATTTTGATCTATTGGCAGAAATGGAACATAATATTCAGTTGGATGCAATCTGAAACCTCACCACTAGATATCCCCAAATCCACGCTGCACCTTTAATGCATCATCTATTACAATCCAGTGATATAATACATTATTCTGAAATGGGCGATTCTGCATTATGAGGACTTTTAATTTTGCTAATACATATATGCTTTTACTTAAGTAAGGTTTTAAATGCAGGACTTTATTGCTAATTTTTCTTCAGTAAGTGATCTGACTACTTTTTCCACAACTGCTGGAAATAGGATTCCAATGTTGCTAGAGTCTTATCTCATATCCACTAGAGGGCACATAACCCACATCCACGTGAAGGGGCATGTTGACTCATAAATGACATTAATAAGAAAACTGCTACTCTCGCTGGTTTGACTCTGAAACATGGACGGCGTGGAGAGTCAATGTCAGGAAAGAGCTGCAGAAATTTTAACAGCTGCAGCAAAAATGGCCAACAAACTAGAAACTACAGATTCTGACCTTTTACTCCTCAATAGATAGAAGAAACACAGTAACTTTTTCACTGAAGTGAAGCGTCACGTTGAGCCTTCGATGGACAAAACAGTGTGATGGGAAACTGCTCGCTCTCATTCTCCCCCCCTCTTGATTCCATATCCACAGGCTGTGTTTATGATAATGACAGTCAAAGGATCATTTGTAACAGAGTCTGTATTGTTGGTTTTGGTCTTAATCTCATTTCAGGACTCCAGATTGAATGTTTATTTAAAGTGTGCAGCCTCGAAGAAACTCAAAATGATTTTAATGTGGCAGGTTTTGACCACCAAAAGTGGAATGCAGAAAGAAAGAAAAAACACTGAGTCAGTCTTAACGTAGCTGAACAAACTGGTATTACTGAGGTCATCGGACAGGCAGGAGTGGCATAGAGAGAGACGACTGGATTGGACTGGCTACACTGGTTTTATCATTTACTGAACATCCAGTATCTCCTGCCCTGTGGAAATTAAAGATCGGGCCAGTTAAAAGTTGACGAGGACTTCAGGACTCACCTCAGGGTCCTTCATCTCGCATGACAATAGGATTGTTGTGCTCAGTCAGTGCGACACAACCGACACACACCCACCCACCCTTTTCACTCGTCCTGTGTCGTTCCAGAGAGCAAAAGGTGCCCAACATGTCCAAGAGTTAGAACTGTATGAACGGACAAGGCATCGACTATGCTGGTGACTATATCTCTTTATACTGCTGCATAATATGTAATATGAGTGCTGAATATATTATAGAGTGATACTATAGGCTACAAATTAAGCAGGAAAGAACTTTAAATATTTACACTATGGGTAAATGTACAAACCCACCACTTTCACCCCATAATGTTTCAGCTGGAGTATTATAGGCACACTATAGAAGATGCATAGCCCAAGTGTATTATTATAACAATAACATTACAACTCATTATGACTGACACAGTATAACATGCTTAAAGAAATAATCCATGAATAGAAATAAGTAGCATGAGATTGCTGGTAGTGGCCAATACACTACAACATTTGAATAAGGGGAGTACTGGCATTTTATGTTTTACACTGCATTGAAAAAACAAATGTCAAGAATCATAAATAGAAAATTAAAGACATTTCAATAAACACTTTTGCACAAAACAACAAAAAACATATAGTCTTAACTTTATTTAATCAAACTGTACGTCTTCAGACTTATGACTCACTTCCTTATCTTGTCATTTAGTCACAACAACCGGGTCTCTCTCTCTCTCTCTCTCTCTCTCTCTCTCTCTCTCTCTCTCTCTCTCTCTCTCTCTCCCTCTCTCTCTCTCTCTCTCTCTCTCTCTCTCTCTCTCTCTCTCTCTCATATGAAGTGGGGATTTTTTTTTTCCCAACATGAGAAGTTGCAACAAGTAGTTGAGCTATGAGCACAGTCTTTTGAAAAGAGGAAGAGGAGAGGTGTAGTTATTTTGTCTTGTCTGGGATAAAGGAGGTGTGAAGCCTCACTGAGAAGCTGACAACTGCTGCAACAGGTGCATTAGCAGTATTTTTATTCAGAGAGTAAAAAATATTTATAGTTTTTTGTAGTATTAGGAGAATTGTATTTGTTCTTCTTGTTGGTATATTGCCTAGCCTACATATTGCTAGTTTTTACACCTGTCACAGTAACATTTCTAATTGTCGTCTAAAAGTATTATTAGTTTCAAACTATTTGTTGAGCATTTATAGTCAACCCGATTGTCAATTACTTTAGTGGTTATAGTAGTTCTTAATGAATTAAATTATAGACTGCAGGTGCACAGTAAAAAAAAAAAAAACAACAGAGTCAAACAGAATAGAGTATAAGTACAGTCCAGTAAAATGCAGGACTACGAGGAGTCTCTTTCTTTTTTGGGGACCTGGGGCCCGTTCCAGAAGAGAGTCTTCTTCCTGCTTTGTCTCACCATTATCCCAGGTGGATACAACCTGCTGTCCGTCATCTTCCTGCTGGCTACGCCCCCCCCCCCCACCACTGCTCCATCCCCCACCACAGCAACCTGAGCCAGGACTGGATCCAAGCCAGCATCCCAGTACAGGTCAGAACTGTGCCTGTGTCTGTGCCTTCCAAAAGTGATCCACAAAATCTCCTCGGCTCTACGGAGTATTTTACCATCACTGATATTTCATCGTTATTTTCGGTCATAGCGGGCAGCTTTTTTTTATTCCACAAGCCCACTACACTACCGACTCACCACCAAACAGCACACAGACACAGTTAGCAACCAGTTGGTGAACCGAGTGAAGCATCAGGCAGCTAAAGAACCAGATGTTTCCCTCAGGAGTTGGTAGGGACCAAAACAGAGTTAAAAGAGAATGAATATTGGACCTCATCAAAAATACTTCTATTAAAGTTGATGACTCACATTGAAAAGGTCAGCTCACCTAAATCCGAAAGCATGAAATCCCACTAACTTTTCCTTTGTCCGTGGTTTGACCAAACACTTTTAGGTTTATTTATCTCCCCGCTGTGTAACAAGTTTTATGTTCTGCCACC
The DNA here is from genome assembly GCF_004355925.1 of Anarrhichthys ocellatus. Taxonomy (NCBI): domain Eukaryota; kingdom Metazoa; phylum Chordata; class Actinopteri; order Perciformes; family Anarhichadidae; genus Anarrhichthys; species Anarrhichthys ocellatus. Next base: position 1,945,964 of record NW_022280081.1, on the reverse strand, counting down.
TGAACTCCCATCTCATTACAATGGAGGTGAATTAAATATTGTTTGTGGTCCACAAAGCATTGAAATTTATATGTTTTTGCAGAAGTATTCAGACCTTTTACTAAAAGTACAAAAACAATACAAAAAATACTCAAGTAAAAAAAATCCATGCATTCAAACTATTAAACAAGAAAAGCACAGAATCAGTAAAATGTACTTTAAGTATTAAAAGTGCTTGTTATATTACGATATCTGAAATGATTTCATCACCTGTACTGATGCATAAAAATGTAAGAAGCATTTTACTGTTCAAGGTTAGGTTGAGCTCATTTTAACAACTACTGGGAAGTTTAATCTATAAGAATTTATCAGATTTTATTGTCTTGTTAAAAGAAATGGATATGAAAAATGTATCTTCAAAGTAAAGAGTAATGATAGGTGTCGAATAAATCTACTGCAATACTTACTTCTGACTTGTAGTGGAGTAATATACAGTATAATAATAGTGTATTAAGCAAGTATAAAGCAGAAAGTAAAGTACAAGTACCTCAAAATGTACTAATTTCATTTCCAGTAATGTGATTTTCTTTCTTTAAGATAAGGTCATGTTAATTCTGTTCAAGTTTAGGTGCCTAGTTTATCATACAAACTAGCAAGGTATAGAAAGAGACTACACATATTTCATCAAATGCTCACGTTACAGTGTACAGGACAGTAATACAGTAAATGATTTCCAAATAGAATGTTTTTCTATACATCTGGATGAATGCTGAGACACGACACAGCTGATATTGTGCACAAGCTAGGGTTTTCAAATACTGTGAAATCCAGTCAGCTAATAATTCACTACACATCTCTGATCCAGGAAGCGAGCCTCGTGCAGGTTAGAACTGGTCTAGTTTGATCGGATACGGTCTGTTTGGGTTCAGTCTACCTCCTGTTGTTGCAGCACAAGTTGGATAATGATGATGTTGTTTTTCCTGGTCAGCAGGTGGCCGGATGGCCAGAGAGGAGCAGTTGTAGCCGGTACGAGCTGGACCTGGTGCAGAACCTGTCTGCCCTGGGAACCAGACCCAGCCATGATCTGGTCCACAACCTGTCAAGTCCAGAGGTCCTCCTCTCCAGCTTGACACAGGAGGGCTGTAAAGATGGATGGACCTACAGTACTGAGCACTACCAGTCTACTGTAGTCAGTGAGGTACTGAGCTACTGCTGCTGCTGCTACTGTGGAATTTACTATTGCGAGTATTAAAACACTACATTTTATTTTTACTGTTTCCATTTGTCACCCACAACCTTCATCCATCTACTGTTCATAACTGTTTAGATTGTTATATACTTCGAAAACCCTTGGTCTGTAAAACACTGAATGGCTTATGACTTCTCTCACTGGTCACCAACCATTGCCTTATAGGTGATTAAACTGAAATTACTGGATTGGTGTCTCTCGCATAATTCATCTACCTGTGTGGTGTAATGCCACAACTTCTATTGCACAACAGCTGCAGCTACTAAACCTATGTTTGTGTTTGTTATTAAATCTGGGTTGAACTTTTAGTCAGATTATTTTATGTGCACATACAGAAAATAAAAAGTATTAGAAAATTAGTAATAGAAAGTATTTCAATTTCTGTTGCGCTAATCTAACCTGCATCCCATTTACACACTACAAACTACTTCTGACTGGGTTTTGACTTCTGAGTTCACTGAGGGAAACTGGACACCTGAATTTCCCCAAGAGGATGAATAAAGCATCGTCTGTATATCTTTTAACTGCCAAAACAGTGCAGGTAACTAAATAGTATACTTTATAGTTTATTGATTACATATAGAGAGGGATTTTGAATACAGATCTAGTTTTTGTTTCCATGTTTGTAGAGGTATTGCAGCTTGTTTGTCCTTTTTTTTTCTTTTGTGAGTTTGACACAATAAATATTTAGGCTCACTTAGACTTACTTAAGAGGTAGACTGTAAGATTAACAAAGAACATAATTGAAACTGGGCTCAGCAGAGCAGGACAATAGAAGACTGTTTCTAAGAATATGAATACTGAAGGACCAGAATATGAGAAGCTGAACACTGCAGACCAGACTCAAAGGAGTTGGTTGCTGGAGGACCGTGATCAGTGGAAGTGGGTTTAAGCAGAAAACAGGGATTGAGAAGCTTGGGCAAAAGCCTGAGATGAAGAGAGACTCAGGGCATTTAGACTCAGGATAACAGCAAAACAAGCACAGCTGGTCAAAAGACTGCTGGTGACCACTTCATGCTTTTAATGTCTGTTTCTTGTGTTAATCCTCCATTCCCATGTTTGCTTTGTATTCCAGTGTTATACAATGCAATACAATACAGTGTATCCATAGTATTATTTCACTTTATAGTTTTTATGTCTGCTGCAGAATTCGCATATGTGCCTTGTCTTTAAGTTCAACCTGGTGTGCAGCGACCAATGGAAACAGCCGCTGTCCTCCCTCGTCTACTTCCTGGGAGGATTGTCTGGATGCTTCGTCTCTGGACAGATCTCTGACCGGTACTTTTCAGATGTAGAATGTTTTGCCAAAGTATGTCTGGTAGTTAGCTGTGAGCGAACCAAGCATTGACTAAACACATGCCACACGTCATGAAAAAAAGGAAGTGTATGGCAAAAACTTAAGCTTAGACATACAGCATATGTTTGAGGTTTGGTCAGACGGACTGTATCTATATTGCACTTTTCTAGTCTTAGCGACCACTCAAAGCTCTTTACAACACAAGCCAGCATTCACTGTTCATACACTGGTGCATAAGCTACCATTTAAGGTAGCAACTGCTACCAAGGAGGGATAAATCGAGCAATTTAGAGTTCTGTATCTTGCCCAAGGACACTTTGACAAGTAGACTGGCACAGCTGATTGTACGATTGGTGGACGATCCCTCTCTCTCCCGAGCTGTAGCCACAGGTTAGCTGAAAGATACTTGATGTTCAACCTGAACATTCAAAAACATGTTTTGCCCAGACTTGGACGACCGTCATGGTATCTTCCAACAATACCATCCTATTTCAAATTAATATCTGAATAGAGGAACATCTGTGCTGCTGTTGTGGCTGATACCACTCTGTTGTATTTATACTTGAGGTTTGGCAGGAAGCCGGTGCTGTTTGGTGCCATCATCACCCTGAGCATCTTCAGCAGCGTGTTGGCCTTTGCTACATCCTGGCCCGTCTTCATCGTGCTCTTCTTCATGCTGGGCTTGGGTCAGCTCACCTGCTACGTAGTTGTGTTTGTACTGGGTATGGCTTTGTCATTTCGATACTGTGACTGCTGACTTTTGTCCTTCACTCCACGGTTGCGTGCTCTTGTATTATTGTTGTTGATCTCGATGGAGTCTCACTGGAGGACGGAATAAGACCATGCCGATACCGATGAGGACGCATTTGAAATCTTCTTCTGTATGTTTTGGTCTTGTATACTTTCAAAGCCGATGCTTTGCCTGACACTTTTTTAAAAATGTTTCCTTCACAGGCTCAGAGATCCTGATGGGTTCAACCAGAGTTCTCTTCTCCAGCCTGTGCATGCCTTGGGCCTACATGTTAGGTGTATTGATGCTGCCTCTCACTGCATACCTGGTCAGGAGCTGGAGACATCTGTCTCTGGCGATGGCTGTGCCAGTCCTGGCCTGTATCCCCCTCTGGTGGTAAAGTGACCTCAGTACACTATGAAGATCAATCTGCATTTGATACTATTCAATTAATTAGTTTTCAGATTATTTTTTCCGTAATGTCAAAGACTTCTTCGTGCCACGTTCAGACGGATAAAAGAACTGCGTGAAAAACCAAAAGCCTTTCTTTCATTTGAATGGGACCACTTGCTGAGGTTGGGCTTCGGAAGAAACGCGCAGTACTGTGCGGCAAAAAAGTTAAACGTGGCTCAGTGTTTGCTGCAACGTAATGCATCATTGTCCCGGTCAAATACATGCATGTGAACATTCCATGGTATATTACTTTGTCACATGGACACCATATATAACCATGTTCTTCTACCAAACGATAAAATAATTGTCGTCGTGATACCGTATCACTGTTCTAAAATCCTGTATCATTGTATCATAAAGGGTTGCAGTGCAGTGTTTTTCTGTCGGATAAGCCTTAAGACTCATGGATTCATCACTCAAACTGGCCTTCCCCGTCCACACAGCCACTTGGGAACACCCCACTTAATGAACGCCCTACTGCATGTTTAAATTTAGCCCATTTTCATTCCCAGGGAGTCAAATACTGACGCTTTTTCCCGCCCTTCAGCATCCGATAACGACTTTTTATTTTAGCATCTAATTAACTGCAACATAAACCTATTCGTGTCATTATTAGACGCACGGAGAAAATGCCCTGGGAGAGTGATGACGTATTTTCAAAAATAAATACCAACATTGGGCAGGTGGGTCAAACAAATACAGGACTTTCAACCAGGGGCTGGGATTCGAGGCCCGTGTTCATGTCCCAAAGCGTTGTTGAGTTACTCCTGAAAAAGCGTCATTATGTGACGAGTTGGGGTTGGAACGTGTTGTGAAAGTTTAACTTCACGCCCCGTTTTAGCTTGAGCATATTCTGCACCTATTCAGAAAATACATTTTAAGCCAGGCCCAAGGCACGGTGTCGTGTCTTGTAACTTTTCGCCATGCTTCTCAGATCATTTCTGACCTTGATGGACTGCATTGCACACAGATGGATGAACCAGGGTGATCTAGATTCCATCTCCAATCCTCACCAAAACATTTGCAATTTTCTGTCCAAAAGGCTGATTCCAGAGTCTCCGCGCTGGTTGGTGTCTCGTGGCCGTATTCAGGAAGCAGAACTCCTGCTGAGGTCAGCAGCTCTGGAGAACCGAGTGGAAGCTCCACATATCATCTTCCTCTCAGCCAATGTAAGAACCTCAAACCTCAGCCTTGTTTCGAGAACTTAGGGACGATGGACATTGTACTGCAGTTTCTGTCTTTCCATAGGTTGAAAAAGCAACAAGTGAGAAGGCAGAGTCCCCCAGCTTACTGGACCTGCTGAGGACATCAAACATTCGACATATATCACTTATTCTGTGGTTCATATGGTGAGTTAAGGCCCTTTTCCATCACCAGAATTTACTTGAAATTCAGGAATATTTCCTCTTTCTTTGCTAGCCCTTGATTGTGCTACCAAGGTTGTTTTGTTTTTCCATCGAGAGCATGATACAGTATCTCAACAACTAGTTCATTTCCACAACTTGTACTGTGATAACGTATTGTTCTCTTGTTGTCTGCAGGTTTTCTATCAGTGTATGCTACTTTGGATTGTCATTCAACATGTCAGGTCTTTATGGCAACCCCTTCCTGAACTACTTCCTGTTGTCGGCTGTTGAGCTCCCAGCGTACACTGCTAGCTGGCTGGCGGCACGCAGTCTTCCTCGCCGCCCGTCATATATCTTCTTCACACTGCTGGGGGGGCTAGCGCTGCTGCTCATCCAGATCACTCTAAGTAAGACAAAGCCGCCAGGAAAAATTTGACATAGTTGCCAAGCCCCGTAGCTACAAATTACGTGTCCTTCTCGGGATGCGTTTTTGGTTAATCAACTTCCCAGGAGTAACACTTGAATAACCCTTGTTTAAACAATTAGCTCCTAAAAGTTGTAAATGCACTAATAGCTAAATCCAGAGATATTTTACTTCTGCCATTCATGTGACTGAGGTTGAGAACAAGGCAGGACCAGGTGGCATTGGCTTCTGAAAAGTGCAGCCAATCTGAAAGTGCCTTAAACTTGCATTCTTTCTATGCAAAGACGACTCTGGTTGCAAAAAGAAAATTTAATGTGTAGAAGTTTATGAGAAAATTACCCTACTTTTCCCTTGATTTATTACCTCACTACACATTGTAGACATTACTCATGGTCTAAATCGCTAGTTTCAAGTCTTCTTCAATACAGCATGATGTTCATTTAGTAAATTATGGTCCCATTAAAAGCAAAATAGAAGATAACGCAGGGTAAAGCAGGCTCCCTTGTGATTGGCAGGTTCCTAACACGGCATTGTCCGTCTGGGATTCATCTGTATTTTCGTTTTACAACTTTAATCCTTTCACCGTGTGTTTTCAGTTCATGGAAGTTAATTGTAACATGTGCAAAGTGTATTTTCTAAGTATTTTAAATCAGCATAGTTTACATGCTTGTCTACTTCACTGCCATTGCTGGTTTATTGGTTTTGTGTACTGGTACACGAATTGTCTATTTTTGTGAAGTCACTCGGCACGAATTATTTTTGGGGACGAGATTACGCAGCAAAACAAATATTAGGTTATGTAAGAGCTCCATAGCTCTGCTAAAGATCAAGTTGAACCTTTAAATGTGCACTTGAAGGCTGCATACATGATATAATGCAAACACACTGGGACAGAAATTGTCTATCCCAGGCCAAAGTGTAATTAGGGATGTTTCTAACGTAACCTATAATCCCACAAAATAACGTAGTTAGCTTTTGCTCTTTGGCTTTGGGACTAACGCTAGGTTCCTACTGTAAATTATGCAGTAAACTTGGTGGCCTCGCATGTTAACGACTCATGTTAGAGTAGATAAAAACGGGGTTTAAACTATTCCATGCAATTTTGCTCTGGTGGTTTTGGAAAGGCTAAAAAACAAGACGCCACCTTTCAACCACTTTATATACAAAATATCTCTCTCATGTTGAGAAATACAAATCTTGGCCGGCCTGCCGTGTCTAGTCATGGTATGATCCCCATGTCTTGGGGAGTGCTTCAGAAATGTTTGGTAATCAATTACTTACATTCCTCTTCCTTCCTGCAGGTCAACCAGTTCTCACCCTGATCCTGGTGCTGGTGGGTAAATTTGGCATTCTGGGCGGCCTAGGGATGTTGTACATATACACCGGTGAGCTGTCTCCCACAGTCATCAAGAGCACAGCAATGTCTACCTGTGCCATGATCTCCAGAGTGGGATCCTCTGTTTCCCCATACCTGCTGGAGCTGGGTGAGACCTCTCCCTTCACACATTATACTGTGGAGTTTATAGAGTATATACAATAACTTATTACAACAAAATATGTGTTGTTGTAGTGGTACCGCCAGTACCACCTCAAGTAGTAGCCATGGACGGATTAAGAGACAATGGGCCCCTGGTCACAGGCAGTTCACCCAAATGACAAAAAAAATATTTTTTCAGTTGCCCTCGGTTTGATCTGGGGATACAGATTTGGTAAAGATTTGAATAAAGGACCGTATTCGGCATAGTATGAACTCACTGATGTGGTCTGGTTTTGTCTCCAGCTGTTTTCAATCAGTTCCTGCCGTGGATCATTGTCGGTTCTCTATCGTTGCTCAGTGTTGTGATCTGCATCTTCCTGCCGGAGACCTTCAGACAGCCACTGCCCGACACCATCCAACAGATGGCGGTCACACAGCGGTCAGTCTGCACATTTGAGTGGTGATGCAATCATCATAGGAAAAAGTATAGTCTACGAATCTGACTGTGAATCTTTGAAATTTAGTGACTGAAACTATTGGAATACTAGTCTACACAACAACAAATCAGAAAAATACGATTGATGATTCTTGATGATTTGGTGTTTATCAAAAAACACATTGCAAAAATCAAAAGACAATGTAAAACTGAAAAATTGACATATGGGCTTATTCTGGTCAGTTTTGATTGTTGGGAGGAATATTACAAGCCGAAACAGCCACACCACCAAAAGGTCATCTACACCTTTTACTCCACAGTGCTGCTTTTTAGAAAAACACTCACACTGTGCCAGCGTGGCTTAGATCTTTGCAGCTCAGTTCTCAAAAAACAGCATTAAAAAATGAAACAGCAGGTTTGAGTTTTCAATGGATGCAACAACAAAATAGTGTTGGCACAAGAAGAAACAGCAGCTGGCCATGAAGAACCAAAAAGAGAAAATATACATGTGAAAGGAAGATCTACCATATCGAATTACGTATCCAATACAAACATTTGTGAAGAAATCTAAAACAAAATATGTGAAATTTAAAAACAACAACTTGACTACAGGGTGAAGCAAGACATTGTTAATGTGCAGACTGAATAATGTAGCTCTCCTCATCCAGGTTCAATTGGCCATGGGCCTCCACACCTCCTCCAAAGGATGATGGGAAATCAGCTAAAGACCCGACTACTGCACCTGAGATCATCTGCACAACTCGCCTATAAGACTCCTGACACAAATGGATGGAAAAACAGAGCTATGGATAAAACTAAAATCACCCACACCTGTTAGATTTAATGAACTGCATTTTAGTCTTGTGAACATTTAGAGTGATGCATTCACTTACACCTTATGAATAGTAAAAACTGTTTATTGTTTTCACATACAGTAAAACAGACATGTTGCTGTGCAGTGTGGCATCTAATGGTGAAGTTGCAGATTGCATCCAACTCAACACTCCTCCGTTCACCCCTTCCTTTTCCAGCATGTCGGAGAATATGGTGATCTTCGGGTAACGTAACCAAACACTGGCTTTCTAGAGCCAGTGTTTGGTTTGTCTATTCTCTGCTACTGTTGGCACATGGCAGTGCAACATGGCACACTCGGTGCAGAGGACCCACTCTCTATGAAGATATAAACGGTTCATTTTAAGCTAAAAAACACAGCAATTCTTAGTTTCAGGTCATAACACACTAAAAATAAATATATATAAAAGCATAGTTATGAATATTATATTGCATTTCTTCCCATAAACCCCCCAAAGCTTACACACAGTTCCTTTAAAAGTCAGCAGAACTTTAAAATGGACGTTAAAATGTACATAGCTTCATTTGCTTTAGACTTAGTTTACTATGTTTCTACTGATGGTTTGAAACATTGGGGCACATGAGATGATAAACATGACAGGAATATGACAATCAATCTCAGCATAGATATGAAGGTGGAAAGTAATATAGATCATAAACTGAATTTAAGATGAAATTTGAATGTGTATTCCGAACAGATTTGAGGCCGTCAGTAGTAGGCCTATTTTGCTCCTGTAGCAGCAGTCACAGCAGTAGTAATGCCACATTAGAAGATTCAGATAGGTAATATAAACTTGAATTTTAGTTTTGTATATAAAGAATGTATTGTTTGGTTTCTATTGCTGCAATGAAGAAATATATGGATATGTAGGCTATGTATTTAATGTGATGAATAAACAAATGAATCACAATGGAGTCATTCAAAACTTCTATATTAATTATTATATTAATGTAATGTCTGTTGACTTGATGTTTTCATATATAGGGCTTATTGTTTTAATTTGAACATCAATCGGATACTATAAATCGGATACTGCAGTTTCTGAGGTCACCTGAACGTGTCAGTGGTCTGAACAGGATAAGGCGTGGCCTGTCTGGCTGTGGCTCCGCCCCGGATACGTGGTTCCAGCTTCATGAAGCTACGGGGTCTCACCGGAAACCAGGTAAATAGGCACACAAAATAAAAAAGTGAAAATATATATACTGTATTTTTTAACATACTGTAGTGAATTAGGGTAGACAACATTAGCAGTACATTTGTTTATATGTTCCTAAAGATGTTTTTACTTTTCTTCAGGTGCCATAATAGGCCAATAACTGCATCTTAACAAAACTGTGGTTTGTCCAACAGTTTGACTTTCATTTCAAAGACCACTGCAGCCACACAGGCCCGCTATAGTGTGACTGTTTACCCTGGGTTTATTAAGCAGAGACCATGCATAACAATAAGTTAGACAAGATGCTATATTGTATCCGTGATCCCTGAATATATGTCACAAAGTCATTCTAAAAACAGATTATATGATTGAAATGATCATTATTATTGAGCTACTTAGAATATAATTCCTTTATTGCCGTTGCACAAAGTACAATGAAATGAAGTATCAATCTAGACGGTGCATTCACACACCACACAGTAATACAAAAAGATGTAGTATAAAATATATATTATGAATAGAAAATATATATTTGCTGTGGCCTAAAAACAGTAAGATAGCTGAGATATTGCACTACTGGATATTACACATTTGCTGAGACTTAGGTAAAGTTAGAAAGATATTGACAGATTTGGACTTCCCGGTTCAATAAATCGTTAACGAAACGTTGCTAAAATACAAACGATACCTCCCTGTAACCGTAGTGAGGTAGACAACAAGCTACAACCTTAATTTAATTAAAACGAGCCGTCTTACGGACTCCTCCGAGCTGGACAATCGGCATTGGTCTCAATGAGCGGCAGGCTGCGAGACGAGTGCGCAGGGACCGTCTACAAAGTGCAATGCGGAAAATACCTACAACAATATTCAATAGCTTCACTGTCATGCAATGTAATGTAACCAAAATCACTTCACACATCAATGGGCTCCTCTTTGTTGTACTACAAGTGTTATCTTGAAAAAAATATGATTTTGATTAATTTTAGTGAATTTGTATTAAAAATAATAATCAATAGCTTTACTGTTGATAAGTGTAGCATGACCAAAATCACTTCACACATCAATGGGCTCCTCCTTGTTGTACTACAAGTGTTATTTTGAAAAAATGTGATTTTGATTAATTTTAGTGAATTTTTATTGAAAATAATATTCAATAACTTTACTGTTATAGTGTAGTGTGGCCAAAATCACTTTTGACAGGTGCTGTCAAATTCTCTTTCTGGGGACGATTCCAAGTGACATTAAAGTATCAGTGATTTGGTCAAACCAGTGTCCATTGGAGAACTACAAACATACCGTCCACACTAGACCTCAAGCAACTTTTGTGTGCCTCTCCACTCTGCCTCCAGACTCTGGACCTAATGAAATGCAAAATTTACTTTCATCTGAAAAGAGGACTTTGGACCACTTTGGACCACTGAGTAACAGTCCTTTTTCTCCTTAGTCTAGGTAACTTAGCCCAGGTAAAACGCTTCTGACGTTGTCTCTGGTTCAGGAGTGGCTTGACACAAGGAATGCGACAGTTGTAGCCCGAGTCCCGGATACGTCTGTGTGTGGTGGCTCTTGAAGCACTGACTCCAGCCACAGTCCACTCCTTGTGAATCACTCCCAAATTCTTGAATGACCTAAACCCCAGAGAGAAGCTATGGGGTATTGTAAAGAGGAAGTTGAGAGACATCAGACCCAACAATGCAGACGAGCTGAAGGCCCCTATCAAAGCAACCTGGGCTTCCATATCACCTCAGCAGTGCCACAGTCTCATCGCCACCGTGCCATGCTGCATTGATGCAGTAATTCATGCAAAAGGAGCCCCGACCAAGTGTTGAGTGCATACTGTATACTGTACATGGACATACTTTTCAGTCGGCCAACATTTCTGTATTAAAAATCCTTTTTTTAATTGGTCTTATGTAATATTCTAATTTGTGAGATACTGAATTTGGGGTTTTCATTAGCTGTGAGCCATAATCATCAAAATTAAAAGAAATAACTCTCGCCAGAGATACACACCCGACTGTCTCTCGAGAGTCAGCGAGATACGTGACTGTCTCTCCCCGACAGTTCACGCTCACTGTCACGATCAGGATAACCAGGGAAATTACTCTTGCATATGTCACAACTACGTTAGAGGCACGACCAGCGACTTAAGTGCACTTACGCGATGGAAAACTCCGACCTAAGTTGAAAGGACGCGCAGATCCGGGCCAGAAAGAATGACTGCTGACGGGCCTCCAATGCCCGTCTGTTTCTTAGTTTGCTGGCACGTAACGTTAGACATTATGGAGGATGAGTATCCAGCTCGCCTTCCAGCTAACACTAGAGGTCCTGAGACAGGCGCACGCTAACGCGTCACCTCCGTTGTAAATGGAGCAATCCAGGTGACAGATGGCTAAGTAGCTGTTATATGTGGAGTGGATGTGAATTAGATCGATATGCTTGGTATGAAATGAATAATTAAATAAGTAAATGTAAACTAATATGCAAAGCTCCTGGTTAGCTCCAGTCGTATATTTACAAATGTTTTGTATCCAGCCATGTTCTCCTGAAGGAGAATGTCTTTGTTTGTTTCTTACATGAATTAATGGCTGAGAGGTTTGTATTTGACAGTATATTGTTTCCATCTTGCAATAAATATTGATATGTTCTTGATCACTTTGTGTTTTGTCTATTTGCCTTTTCTGTTCAAAAGCTATGTGTTTTGAGGCACTGCTGGCCTTTCAATGTCATTTATAAATGCTTTGTAAGGCATAAATAGTCCTCACTTTAGATGAGGTCACACAAAATACTTTACTAAGGAGTAGTAACTACCTTAATAAATCATGAATTAATCATGAATTGCAGTATTAATACGCATTTATAAAGCATATATTAACATAGTCCCTAACCATTATATATATATAAATGCATGAATTTTGTACATCTAAATAAGTACCTAACAGCCTAAGGGTACATCCCAAGTCTCTTAATTGCATCCCCGTTTCCTTCACTTGCGTCCTTTCCTTGCATCTTAGACCCTCCCACCAGGGATGCATGGAGAGACGCAAGGAAACCATGCGAGGAGAGAGGAAACGAGGAAATATGTTTTAAGAGACATGAGACGTCCTTGAAGCGACGTCTGTTTCTGATGACGGTGGCTGATGATCACAGCTGGATCAGCTGTCAGTTAGATTTAACAGCTGGAGAGACTTTTGAGAAGTTTGTGTCTGTTCACATGATCACTGTACTTAATTATAGTAACTAATAATACTAAAACTAACACCTGACTGTCTCTCGAGAGTCAGCGAGATACGTGACTGTCTCTCCCCGACAGTTCACGCTCACTGTCACGATCAGGATAACCAGGGAAATTACTCTTGCATATGTCACAACTACGTTAGAGGCACGACCAGCGTCCAGATATAACGATGATCCATAGAAACCTGTGAGGAGAGAAAGCACAGAGAGTGAGTGAACGAGAGCATACAAACACTGTCCTAATGTAGGAGGTTAGAGTAAATCCCAAC
>NW_022280081.1:1916265-1933051 GCF_004355925.1 Anarrhichthys ocellatus | reverse complement strand
AGGAGTTTGGTGAGAGTATATTACCCCATCATCCTACATCGGACACCTGAAGTACCGCTAACGCATGTTGGCACATGATTTGAAGACTGGCCATCCCCTTTTGATACTACTGAAACCGCAGCCCAACACAGCGACATGTCACCGTGCAGGGCTTGAAATATATCACCCTGTGTGTAATGAATCTTTATAATACATGGGTTTCACTTTTTGAATTGAATTACTGAAATAAATTAACTTTTCGATGATGTTCTAATTCATTGAGATGCACCTGTATGTTAAATAGAAGCATGCACTAAAGAGAATATTATGCTGCAGTTTTTAGACACTAAAAAACATCCATGTCAGAGGCACAAAACATAAAAGCATGCAGAGTATGTGAAATACATAAATCAGTCAGACACAGCTAAACAACAATAAAAGACAGACAAGCATGCAGGTAGATGAGGATCGACCGGCAATTTCAAGACAGACAGACAGGTGACAACAGACAGATCGAGGGAAAGTTCAACACAGACAGAGAAGCAGTTACATTCTGGTGCTGACAGAGTTGGGTACTAACTAACCATTTATTTAATTGAGGTTTAAATTAACTGTATGTTTGTAGTTCTCTAATGGACACTGGTTTGACCAAATCACTGATACTTTAATGTCACTTGGAATCGTCACCAGAAAGAGAATTTGACAGCACCTGTCAAAAGTGATTTTGGTCACACTCCACAGTAAAGTTATTGAATATTATTTTCAATAAAAATTCACTAAAATTAATCAAAATCATATTTTTTCAAAATAACACTTGTAGTACAACAAAGAGGAGCCCATTGATGTGTGAAGTGTTTTTGGTTACATTACATTTCATGACAGCGAAGCTATTGAATATTGTTGTTGTAGGTATTTTCCGCATTGCACTTTGTAGACGGTCCCTGCGCACTCGTCTCGCAGCCTGCCGCTCATTGAGACCAATGCCGATTGTCCAGCTCGGAGGAGTCCGTAAGACGGTTCGTTTTAATTAAATTAAGGTTGTAGCTTGTTGTCTACCTCACTACGGTTACAGGGAGGTATCGTTTGTATTTTAGCAACGTTTCGTTAACGATTTATTGAACCGGGAAGTCCGAATCTGTCAATATCTTTCTAACTTTACCTAAGTCCGTGACTTGGCGTCCTCAGGTTAGCTTAGCATAGCTCCAAACACCAAGATGCTCAGTTAAAATGAAACACATTCCCAGCCATAAAATGTGCGATGCTGTCAACAGGAACACCGTTCATACAAATAAATAAAGTACACTAAGCAAAAACCTAAAAATGTTATAATTTCTTCCATATCTTTCAATTTGAACTCTTACTACTCCAACTAACTTCTGCCAGCTTCCTTAAATTTCACATTAGTCACTGACCAATGTTAGGGTTAGATGTTTTCAGGGGAGACCCAGACCACTGGACTTTCCAGTCGCACCAAAAATGAACTGGATCCGGTTAAGAATCAAAAAGTATTTAATAAACAAGAGAAGCTAGAACAGTTGCAAACTGAATTACTCTATCGATATCAATATGTCCCCAGGGCAGAGTTCTCACAAGGCCCACTAAATAGCCCAGCCCAGCTGGTAAACTACCCAGAGTGGTAATGGCGCGAACTCTGGCAAAAACCCTCTGGAACTAAGCCTATATTTAAAAGTCTCTGTCCGAAAGTTTAAATGTCCATGTGATTGGCCGAAATTCAATAGCCCCTCCTGGCTTGGGGCAGTTATCATCTCAGTGTTTGGTTGAAGTCGTCCGGACTCCTCCTCAGGTCCTGGTGGTCAGTTGTCCATCCCTCTGTTCTCTGCTGCACCTCTGTAAAGACTCACTCAAAATGATCTCTTTCTGACCCTCAAAACTATTGATAGAGTGTTTTAATACCTTTAGTGACTATACTTCTATGGTTTAATACATTCAATGAGTAAAATACTGTAACATAATATCCTCTACAAGTAAGAATATTGTAAACATAATACATTCCATAAGTAAATATATTGTGACTTTTTAACCTATTTTGACATTATTATTATTGTGACACTTCTACTCACCACTTGGGGTGTTATTTAATCCTGCTAATAATGCTTTTAATACTGAAATCCTTAACACCAATCAAGGCGCACGTTAATCCTGACGTACTTAGCAGGCTACCTCGGTGCCACTGGCACGTCAAAGAATACGCCCAACATGCCAAACTAAAGATCTGATTGGTTGAAGACTATGACAATCAACAATAACGTCCCCATTTACTTAAACTGCAAAGGCTCTCTAGCGGGCATCGGGCCTCTCTAGAGACATAGGGGCTGAATCTGATTGGATAAAAGCTCTCTTTAAAACAAGCTGCACTGGAAGCAGCACTGCAGGCTGGAAGCAGAGCAACAGAGAAAGACAGGAGCTGTGCAATGAGAAAATAAGCTAATGGGAAAAATAATTATACTACATTCAATTATAAAATAGCTATAACTTTGTGATTCTGTTTGGGCCAGCAGAGAAGGCTTAGGCCCTGACGGCCCACCACTGCTATAGTCTCTATAGAGTCTGTATAATAAATGGATAAAATAGTACCTGACAATGTAAATCCTTCATATTGGTTTTTTTCTGATATTGATGTTCTCTTTTCCTTATTCTGCATGCTTACAAATGTTCAAAAAGGAATATACTATGGTATATTCTGAGGTAAAAAATAAAAGAGAAAATTAAATTTAGTTAAAAGACACATGCGAGACATACAAAGCAATATAATGGGAGATATTAATGTCAATCGAAATACAGACTAAATGAGATGACATTGTACTGCATAGACACTAATTGACACGCAAAAACAAGCATATAACACAGATAAATCAGTCTGGCACAATAAAAGCAAAGCCACAATAAAATACATTTTATCGGTCCACAAGCTCAAACATAAAACATCTTAATGCATGCAAGTTCACTTAAAATGTTACTGTTTTAAAAATGGTTTACCAAACATTATGGATTGAAATAAATAATAAATAAATATGTACATGAAGAAAACATATTGGGGGGGAAAAATCGAACAAATTGTTAACAAATATAAATATGGATAAGACATGTAATTGAAAATTCCCATTAGATATATTATGCATGATATTCAGTCGTCCAGCTTCTCTATTGAAAACGTGCGGAACCTGCGGCTCCTCCAGGCTTTTATTTGGAAAGTCACTTTACCGGAAGTCGTATTTTTTTATTGGGCTTCACTGAGGCTGCGCAGAGTCGCGAGCTCCACCGCCTGCTCCCTGTGTGTTTCCACTGTTGTTCAAAGCTAGCGGAAAGCAAACTGGGATCTTCTGCGTCTGATGGAAAGCAGATTGACTATCCGCTGACAAATCAGCCCGAGAGGAGAAAGAGGAGGAGGAGGAGGAGGAGGAGGAGGAGAGGAAGAGGAGAAGGAAAAGGAAAGACACGGGAGGAGTAAGGGAGAAGGACAGGGAGAGAAAAACCGGGACAGGATAATGCTGCAAATTTGACTAAAAGGTAAGAAAAGCCGCCCGATCGATACATATTGTTGATCGATCCCGAAGTTGTCGATACTGCGTGTGGGTCGAGGCTGAGGCGAGGGAGGTCAGAGCCGCAGCAGCCGCAGTCTGCAGCCGCTGAATGTAGGTCATTGTTTCTGTGGGCCGAGCCGAACCAAGCCGAGGCAAACCGAGCCGTGCCGGGCCGTCCTGCCGCTGCAGCCAGGCCGCAGGCAGGCAGACTGGCTGAGGAGAAAGAGGAGGAGAAGAAGGAGGAGGATGAAGATGAAGATGAAGATGAAGATGAAGCCCTGCAGCAAGACTGACTGGTGCTGCAGTAACCACACTCATTTATTACCACTAATAATACGACTAATGGTGATCATAATAACACTCGTATCAAATAATGGAAACAAACAATACAAATGTTTAGTAACAGTATAAAAGTAAACACAAAAAGCTCAACATAGTAAAGCCCTGAGGAGTAAGTGTCTTGGTTGTAAGTAAACAGCAACAATTAGAGTTGAGCTTTGGGGGGAAAAAAACGTTTTGTTTCATTTATTAATAAGTCAACTGTAATATCATTATAGCATCAAAGAATGATCAGAAAAATAAACGATGCAAACATGAGGGACAGGGACATAACATTGGTCCCAAATAATGCTTAGATAAAGAGATAAGTCAATGTTTGTGGCAAATTATATTAAGTCCAGTATTTGAATCTCACCCAAAGGTGTGCCAGGATGGGAGTGAGAAAAAGTTAGTTTGAAATGCTCAATACTAACATAGATATGGTATAACATAGTATAATTATACTATTTATATAAGCACACACTATACGAAACACAGTAGAAGTAGAAACAATGTTTTTAAAAGGAGGTTTAAAGTGCAAATGATGGTTCAATGCATGTACAATATCAAAGGGTGGTTCACCGGCTACTGTGTCCCAAATTATAACCTGTGAATGAACTGAGCAGAAAGATTAATAATAATTATTTATCACAAAAGACAATACAAACAACGAATGCACAGTCAACCTGAAAGATTTCACAAGGAATAGTAAAACATTTTTAGAAATATGGTTATTCATTTTCTTGCCTAGAGTTCGATGATAAGTTTGACTACACTCTCATGTCTGTCGTCAAATGTGAATCTGGAGACGGTTAGCTTAGCATAAAGACTGGAAACGGGTGGGAACAGCTAGCATGGCTCTTTCCTAAAGTAACAAAATCCACCTACCAACATCTGACTCGGAGTGTTAAATAAGAAACTAGTATATAAACCAGTATCTATCGTTACATGATGAAACAATGGAAATTTAAACCAGCAAATTGCAGAGAGAGAGTTGAAACTGATACAGATGTCAAACCAACTTCTGTGTTGACAACAATTCAGTTTATTTATATATATGTATTCATTTTTTAAAGTTTTGTTTTGCAATGTTATGAAAGCAAAATTGAAGTCGAGCCTGACATCGACCCTTACTCATACAACAATGATTCCGGTCACTTCCACACAGTGAAACGCACAGCTTGTTAGACACCGGTATCAGATTGGTTCTCGATATCGGATGATACTCAAAGCTCATGAATCGGTATCTGGACTGAGTCAGTCAGATTGGTGCGTCCCTTCTTTAAATGGACTGATGAAACAGACAAAAACAATCACAGGCTTGCTGAATGTGAAGCCAAGAGTCTGAATCTGTTGGGAGAAATGCCAGCAAAGAGAAAATCCCTGAGCTGATTCCAATATATTCATACACTACTTCAGCTGAGGTTTGTAGCGTGTCTATGCCGCTACCGTGTTTACTGGTGACCCAGTAGTAGTCATCTGATCAGTGAGAGACAGGTAGCATACACAGCTGTGAGCTGCTGACTAAGAGTGTGGACTAGTGACTAAGATTGTGGACTAGTGACTAAGATTGTGGACTAGTGACTGAGATTGTGGACTAGTGACTGAGATTGTGGACTAGTGACTGAGATTGTGGACTAGTGACTGAGATTGTGGCCTAGTGACTGAGATTGTGGACTAGTGACTGAGATTGTGGCCTAGTGACTGAGATTGTGGACTAGTGACTGGACTTGCAGACAGGTGTTTTACAGGAGGAAATATTGCAGCAACCAAAAACAGTTTCAGTGTAGGTATTGTGAATGTCATATTAAGGTAGACTTTAAATGAATACAATTTGAACCTTCCTCCTTTTAATTGTTGTGTTTGCATCTGTCTACAGATGTCCAACGTTACCGTGGAAGCGACCAACATGCTCCCCATCCTTAAGAAGAAACTGGCCTTTCTGTCAGGTAACACACACACAAACACACAAACCATGATATATCATGTCTACATGTGAGGACTCTATAATCTCAGTGTACTTGCAGTAATCTACTCATCTGTCTCTCTTCAGGGGGCAAAGACCGGCGCAGTGGTCTGATCCTGACCATCCCTCTCAGTTCAGATCAGACCAGCATGGAGGAGCTCAGCGCCACACTGGACTACCTGCTCAGCATCCCTAGGTATGTTGGGAGTCAACTCGTCGCTGAGGAGCTGCTGGGTCTTTGTACCTTTGTATCTTGTCTCCAGGCAGCGTCTGAATCCAGCATGTCCAGCTGTACTTTAAAGGGCTTAAAGGATGATTCCAGTTTATTACACCTCGCCTTGGCCCGAACATCAGACGACCCTGATTATTAGATAAGCCCTCCCTCTTCCAACAGCTGTTTGTGAAGATATAAAAACTCTCTCCGATCGGTCTGGTCGGAAAAGTTTCCCTGCGATGAGAATTCCCATGGCAGCTTGACAAGTGATTTATTCCCCGTTTTATTTCTGCAGTAAAGATGTCGTCCGATGCTTTCAACTCGTTAGCACTTGTCAGGAATTTATTTCCTCCACAACACATAACACACGCTGTTTGAAATTCCTGTAGGTCAAACTGTGCTTCATGAAAACAATGAGCATCAAGGCTACAATCGACTCATAAGGCAACACTCTCTGTAGGAGCTGGTGTTACACTCTAATAATAATTTCCAGAATAAACGTCTTTTATTCGGGCCAACACCATATTTTCAAGTCTTATTTTTCTACTTCTGGATGCGGTTCGTATCGGTGATGACTCGAGAACACAGCAGCTGCTTGAGTCCAATGTTATCGTAACTGAAATTATTTCCCAATGTACAAATATAACACCAAAGTTGTAATGAACTTGAATGAGCCTTGTTGGTGTGGTTTGTAGTCTGCTAGTATTCGGAAGAGCCAGCAATAAAACGGCATTGCATTCGCGAGCTAACTTCTGATTTGGGAACTCATTCCTCAGATCAAAGTAAGTGGACATGAATGCACCACTCTGACGCTCCTGAAGTAGCCTTCACACTTAATCTTAATTCACATACAGTCAGTTTGGATGTGCAGTCCAAATGCTGGATGAGCAGGAAACCCTGTCAGTGAGTGTTGTTCATAGTTTGAGTAATATACTTGTCTTATAAAATGCTTATAACATGTCTCTCTCTCTCAGTCAGAAGTGTAAGGCTCGGGGTTTCACCGTTATCGTGGACGGACGGAAGTCTCAGTGGAACATCGTGAAGACTGTGGTGCTCATGCTGCAGGTACGAACACGTGATATGGATCCCAGTGATGACATGAATGACTTTATGACTTTCGTGTTGTGACAAAGCCGAGTACGATGATGCTGCCGGTGCCGTTTCAGAATGTGATTCCAGCCGAGGTGTCGCTGGTCTGCGTGGTGAAGCCGGATGAATTCTGGGACAAGAAGGTCACGCACTTCTGCTTCTGGAAGGAGAAAGACCGCCTGGGCTTCGAGGTGAGTCTCTCAGCTGCCGTTCGGAGTTTTATTCGCTCCCTCTCTGGCGCCGAGAGGTCACTGGAATGATTTTGAGGTCTTTGTGGTTTTCTGTCAAACATAATTTTCACTTCAAACGATCACGAAAGGTTTTCTCAATCGGAGGCTATTTTTCCATGAGATTTCTGTATGTCGAAGTGTGAAAGCTGTTATTGAGCTCAGGCACAGTCCAGAGAATCTTCCCTGGTCAACCTGAAGTTGTTGTGTTGGTTGCCTTTCCCTCTGTGGGAACTTAACAGCCTGTCACATTTGGTTTTCCTGACCTGAACTTTTCTGAACCCTGTGAGGCTTCTCCTTCTGCTTTTTTTACAAATTGAAACGTTGCAGATATACAGTTTGTCATTAAAAAAGCAACTATGTAATTTTGTTGCCACGCTAGTGGCCTGGCTTTAAAGACGGCAATGTCGGTCTGCTGGCTGGTCCAGATTTAAACATCGCAACTATTGGATGGATTTAAGAACATACAAGGAAGTAAACCGGGACTGACAACAGTGGAAGAAATGGTGCTGATATTATTCAATTCTTTTACATTCTTTTTGTCTTAAAGTGCTTTCTGGGGACCGCCGACACTGTTTGTGTCTCAAAGTGGGTGTTGGCTCCACTGCACGCATTATGATCTCTATTCTATAATCATATTTCACCTGTTTTTAATGTTTCCTACACTGTTTGGCTCATATTTTGTATAAAAGACGTGGACGTGACTCCACCCATTGGTTTCTGGACTGCCGTTTTGAAGCCTCGAATTTGGCATTTTACTCGTCGCCATCCCGTTTTTTTGCAACCAGTGAATGGAAGTCACCATATTTGGACTGCGAAGTACTAAAGCATACCCTGCTTTATGGTCTATTTGACTCTAAATGGACCATAATTTACTAAATGAACATCATGCTGTATTGAAGAAGACTTGAAACTAGAGATTAAGACCATAAACCCATGTTTACAATGTTTACTGAGGGAATAAATCAAGTGAGAAGTAGTCATTTTCTCATAGACTTCTATACAATCTGACTTCTTTTTGCAACCAGAGGAGTCGCCCCCTGCTGGTCAGTAGAGAGGATGCAAGTTTTAAGACTCTTTAGCATTGGCTTCACTTGGCAGAACCAGAGGTTACCGCTTGGTTCGGCCGTGTGCTGATTCCTCACTTCTCAGCCAGTTGTTGAGAAATCTTCTGCTCCACTCTTTGGCCTCCTTTCCCCAGATAGTGAAGGGCTTCATATTATTGACTTTTTGTCCCACCACGCCTAACAGGCAACCGTGTTTATAGCCGTTCTGAACCAGAAGAACCAGTGTGGAAAACCCAGTTTTATCCAACTTTTGCGATAACCTCAGAGACAAACATACGGTCTGTATTTTCAGTTTTTGCTCTCGTGACGGTATTTTGGTCCAAAAGCACGCACGCACACACACACACACACACGCACTTCATTGTGTTGTTAAGCTGATATCAAATAGAGAGAGAAACTGAGCCAGTTATGATAACCTTGAGCATCGTTAACTGTCCTTATTGTTGCTGGAAACCTGAGCCGGGGTCGATGGTATGTGTGAGTGAGTGAGTGAGTGAGAGTGTGTGTGTGTGTGTGTGTGTGCGTCGTGATTACCGGCCAACCTCCCTCTCTATTGAAACAGATGTTTTTACTGACAGAGATCAGTAGTCGCTGTGACCCAGATTTCTGCAGCCATGTTGGCTCTATAGTTGTTGCCACGGTAACCGGAGCAAGTTGGTGGGTGTGTAGCAACTTGTAAAGTTGCCGCTCATAATAGACATTTAGTGCGTTCAAAGACGCTCCGACATTTAACAGTCGGCTCGTTAACAGCAGCAGTTTAATGGTTGTAGGATTGAGGTGCTTCGATAGATAACGCGCTGGGATTGAGTTTGTTATTTAAATGTGTTCGAGAACTCTTCTTCTTCACTTTATTTTAACACACACGCACGCACACACACACACACAGCTGCTGGAAGGGAGATTCCGGTGACAGTGTTGAAATGTGACTCATCTAAACTATGGAGAGTGTGTGTATGTCACAGTGGGGTGTGTGTCGCACAGCTGCTCTAGAGTCTGACCTAACATTTGAATAAACACACACACACACTGAGTAGACTCCAATTTCTCCGACAGCATCTGCTGCAGCGACAGCTGGAAGAACGGCTCTCTACCAGCTGTCTGACCGTCCACGCTCATTTGTAAAGCAACCCTCAACACGAGTGCAGGTCAGAGTGCGTTATTGAGTGATAATAGGAAAGGATCAAATGTGCAGACCGGCACAAATAAAAAAACACTTCTGTAAAAACCTGATCCAGATCAGCTCGCTGGCTGCTGATGAACAGTGAGCTCTCTATCTCCAGATTTTTGAATGTGCTCTGGGAGGCAGAAGGAGAAGTGCGTCTTGTGATCCATGAACTCCTTTGGGTTGGTAGACTGATCTGTGTAATCTGTGAACAGCTGGTATAAAACGTCTTAGAAACCGTCTTAAGAATGGTCCTAAACTTTGATTTACGTGTCAAAACGTTATTCTAAACTGTAGGAACTTTGTTTGTGTGTCCCAGCTGCATCACAGCTTCATGCACACATGGAGTGCTTTCCATTCGCCTGACGTGGCTCCTCACATCCCTCATCCTCTTCCGGGGACATAGGAATAGAAATGACTCACTACGCTCATCATCTCCACTGTCCTGCATGTGTAGAAATATAAAAATGTGCAGTGTGTGGGGTTTGTCGTCGTCTGGCGGTGAGGTTGATGATCAGCAACCAACCCAAACTTCTCCCGTGTGCCAAGCATGCAGGAGGACTACGGTGGCCGACGCAAAAGTGTGAGATCGCGATGAGCCCCTATCTGGGGCCAGTGTTTGTCCCTTCTGGGCTACTGTAGAAACATGGCGGCTGGCTCGGGGATGAGGACATGCTCCGTATGTAGATCTATAGTGGTGGTGCAGGAATGATTCCTAAAACCTGGAAATGATTCAGCATTGTTGCAACTCCGGTTCCCTCGTCTGGACGTCAATGGTGTTTTGTGTGTGTTGTTGGTTAGATGCCTGAAATAAGGTCTGTGGTGAACACAAGCGTCGGGTTAGTTTGTCATTTCAATGACTCGTTCTTCATTTTCCTTCAGAACTCTTGTATTTCACAGCTCTGATAGTCTGATACACACACATTCTAAACCCCTCAGATGTGTAATTAATAGGAATCACACTTAATGTGAATATTTGATTGTAATCATGCTGAATCATGATCATTGGTAGTGGGGGTATTTGGACAGTCTGTGTCTCTTTTACATGTGGGCCCAAACCCAATCTCCACCCTTATGGATTTACAGGATTTGTCCCACTGTCAAATCATCGAGTGTTTGAGTCTCTCGCAGACATTTTGAGCCCTTTGTGAACCTTTTCCGTAAGTCAGCATTAGATGCAGACTTTGCCGAAGGGAATTACCCACAAATGTGACTCTTAACACGGGGTAACCAGTGGACGCATGGAGACGGAAACAAAGAGGACGGGTCACGGGTGTTCAGCCTGTTATATTAAATGTACTCAGAAACATTAAGGGTTAAAGATGGAACAAAAATAACATGAAATCAGATATTTATTTATTTATTCATCAAATATTTGATTTTGTCATTGAAGCTATTTTGACAAAATTGAGTGAATAGATTATTTGAAGTTACCTCTCATCTTGTGAGGAAGAGTCTGGAAGACGTTCAAATCAGGGAGTACAAAGTATAAAATAAATACCCACATTATACATCTTATTTGTTGTTGTCATGGTAAAGTGATAAGTTGCACTGAAGTGCTGTCCCGTTCATATTTACACCATTTCAAGCCCTCACAGTCTCTCACACTCAACCACTTACCAGGTGACGTCAGTAAGTCCCTGAGGGTCTGAGGCTTTAGGGGGAACATTGATTGGGCCTTAAAGATAAACAGTTTACTCAGTGCTGGCGTCTGTGCTTCCTGTCAGGTGATCCTGGTGTCGGCCAATAAGTTGACTCGTTACATTGAACCCTGTCAGCTGACGGACGATTTTGGGGGAAGTCTGGACTACGACCACAACGACTGGCTCAACAAGAGACTGGTCAGTATTTTTATTTTGAATAAATCCATGTGTTTGATATTTTTACTAAACTAAAATAAAAAGGAAGCTTGTTGCTATGGTAACCTGGCACCAGGTCTTGGCCCGTTTGTTGACGTTTGTTTCATTTGTCGCAGGTTTTTGAGAAGTTCACCAAAGAGTCGACGTCGCTGCTGGATGAGCTGTTGATTATCAACGACAGCGACAAGGGCAGCGCGGTGGACAGGGAGAAGTACGCGCACACACTCACACAGAGCTACAGTTTAAAGTGCACCAACAGTAGACAGATGACAGTCAGAGCTGCGTGTCTTTCTGTCCTCAGATCAGCTGACTGCGCCCTCTTGCCGTCTGTCGACCCCGAGACTGTCCTTCAGACCGGTAAATATCATCGCCTCTCTTTTTAACCCCTTTCAGACATGTTGCCCTCATGTCTGAGACCGATTTTAAGAGACTGTGCCTCCACTGCAGCGCTACTGGGACACACAAAGAGGGTGTTCTCGCATAAAAATGAGGACAGTGGATTTTGTCCCCCGTCACTCACATTGAAAACACTTTAGGAGGGGACTATTTTTACAGCCCAGTATGAACAGGAGGAAATCTCTTTCGATGTTCAAATAGACATCTGACTGTTGTTTTAAGCCAGACTTAAACAACAATTGTCAATAAGACAAGAGTTATTGTCTTATTGTCTTACTGTCAACACAGCTCTTCTCACTTGTTGTCGGGAATTCTGGGTAGTGACTGAAAGAATCGTGCATCCGAGCATCCAAACCTCCCACTCCATGACAGAGTGAGCTCTGTTTGTAGTCACGCTCACAGCTGAATGAAGCGGCCTTCTTTAAGGTGTGTGTTATAAATACAGCGGCAAGCTTCAGGAAGAACTTCCCTCTCTCCGGCAAGGAAACTATAAATACATATCGGAATTTTTGTTGATCCTCGGACGGAAATTAGGGTTGCGTTACAGTTGCTCACATTCTAGAATATAAATATTTAACTGATAAATTATAAGAAAATATGTGTAAAGTGTGTAAAATATGTGCATCAATCCACAGTATAACAACAAAACATATGGAAAAATCTAAATGAGAAATCTGTAAATTATGTGCACTAAAATATAGAACTGCAAATAATAATACTGAAAATGGCATTTATGATTAAGTATGTAGAAATGCAAGAATAGTATAGATAAATAAGAATAGTAGAATAGTTAAATGATGGGGTTATAGCTGCTGATAGGGGTCAAAATATGTTATATTACAGACAACTCTTATCTAGCGTTTCCTAGACAAGACCAGGCTATATTTGATTCTAAATACAGAGTAACATTTAAGTTGTCAGGATCTTGGTGATAACATTAGATGTCTAACTTAGTTTTGAGCAGTTTACGAGTTTGTACGGATAGTCGCTCTGAATTATTTGTATCGAGTGCGTTCCAACACCACCAGCTGCCCATGTTTTTAGACAGCATCGATGTAATGCTGCTGGAGGCTTTATAACCCATTTGCACTCCTTGCTAATTGGTTTAGGATGGTAGTTAATATGCCGGCAGAAAGAAAAAGCATGTTTTATTTTAAAAAATCGCCAACATTGCACTGTTTATCATAGCCAGAAACTGTAAGAAACGCCATCATCATCAGATTTTCATCTTTCTGACAGTCCTTTAACACATCCTGTGTGACAAACGCTTCTGTCACTAAAAGCAAACGAAACTAAGCTTAAAATTGTGATGTTTCACCAAAATATTTTTTATTCTATGCGTCTCATTTAAAATCTCGCCCCGAATAAACCTTTTGCTCTAACCAGATCCTCTAAAAAACAATAAATTCTGCGCAACTACAAAGCCATGATCAACTCTGCTGAGACCAAGAGTCACTTGACAAAAATTCTGCGAAACTTCCACTAAACTGCAGGCTGCTGAGCACAGTGCATTGAGGAGAGGACAGGAAAGGTTGTAAGTAGAGGTTGTAAAACTGTGAATAGCTTAATATATATGTTATGTGGAGCCTCTGTTTTATTTCCAACATTGGTAACACTTGGAAACAAGTTGTATATATAGATTCCATTGTTTGCCAATTTTTGTAAAATACATGATGATGATGTGGGTGGAGAGTAAGAGGTCTTGGATAGTCGGTCGGCTGCCACCAAGACCTGGAGCTAAATAGACGCCGAGGATGGATGAGCGATGGATGAGCGATGGATGGCTGCATTCACTGGACTGAGCGGCCTGTGTCTGTGGGAGGTGAAAGGAGGCCTTTGTTTGTGGTGCCACCCTCCTCCTTCTGCAGCATGTACACAAACACTGACACGTTATTGTTTCAGATGCTTTTTGTATAACGGGCTTTTAAATCTCAACCCCCCCACCCCTCTCTGTCTGTCTGTCTGTCTGCAGGTCATGAGCTGCTGTCGGAGCTGCAGCAGCGGCGTTTCAACGGCTCAGAGGGAGGAGGACAGGGAGGTGAGGAAGCGGCTGTCAGTCATCCAGGTGTCACTGTGTTAGTCGAGCTCAGACGGACAGATGGAGGAATGAATGGATGAGTGGATGTCTTTTGTATCGTTTTGTGCAATTTTCTTTCTCAGAGATGAACAGCTGAAAGAGATCATTCAGTTGTTCCAGAGTTTCTACTACAGTACGACGCAGTGGACGAAGGTGCTGCGTAGACTGCTACAGTCCTTGGTACTTTATCACCATCAACATCAGTGTTGGACCTCACTAATGCTCTTGAGGCCCGATGGTTGCAAATCCCTGCGAGCCTGGTTACCTAAAATCTGGTGGAAAGCCTGCAAGTGGAGGCTGCTATAGCAACAGATTAAGGCCCGTGGGTTTAGAATGACATGTTCAACAAAACACATAAGCATGCAGCCTGTGAGTGTCCACACATATTTGACCATTTTCATGAGACGTACGAGTGACGGATGTCTAAATCACTCCAAAAAAGGTACCCCTTCTCAGACAAGGGGTTTAAAGGAAACAAACTTTTAATGTCCTGAAAAGGAACCACTTTGTACGATCAGACCAGAGATCCCCCCCCCCGCGCAGTTCTTCACGCCTGACCCTGTCTCTGACCTCTGACCTCCAGGTCCAGCCTGGTGTCCCATGGAGGAGGAGCTGCTGGCTCAGCCTCAGGTGATGAAGCTGCTGGACTCGCTCAGGGAGCAGTACACCAGATACCAGGAGCTCTGCAGGCAGCGAAACAAACGCACCCAGCTGGACGAGATCCACGCCAAGGTCATGCAGGTAACACACACATTGTGACTCTCTGTCTCCATCTCTGAATCACGTGTCAAAATGCTGTTTTATTTCATATATTGGCCAGAATCTCGTTTTCTTTTTTTTTTTCAACCATGGGGATGATTCATGATGGGTTGTTTTTTTTCTGCAAAATGCAGCGAGACTAAAACATGGCTGAGACATTAATGGTAGGTGGAATTGTTTCTAAAAACCTTTTAGACAGAGCCAGACTAGCTGTTTCCCCGAGTTCACACGTAGACAAACGAGGCATGCTACATACATTGCTACAGTAGCCTCCTGAGTCTTTAAAGTCCTGTCCCGACTCGTTTATCATCCAGAGTTTGACATTTGACCCTCTGAAACGGTATCAGCGAGCAGCTCTTCTGTAGAAGTAGACTCCTCTGTGGTTACTGGGGCTCCTGCAGCCGCAGGGGCTGCTGGGTAACACCGCTGTCTTGGAGATGAGCCCGGGGTTGCCATGGGAACCGCACCATGTCAGTCGCTAGCCTGGAGGATTTGAGGTTGGGCGGGGTGGCCTACTTCTGGATCGATGTGTGTGTGTGTGTGTGTGTGTGTGCTCTTTAAGGCATCACTGACCTGATAAATACAATTAAATCATGATACTACTGACGCACATCTGGATGACCATTCTAGGTAATACTGCACTGTATAGTACTACAGGAAATACTCATGACTAGATCATTGTATATTTATATTTTGCAATAAACAAACACAGAAAAGCTTTTTTAACTGAATTATTTTTAAAGAATTTAAACATAAAACACGGGGTCACTACTAAACAAGGCACACTCACTTTTCCACAAATAGCTGTAATATACGTTGTAAATATTGTGTAAAAAACAAACATGTTGTATTAGATAATTAAATGAAATGAGTAAATACATTATTTAAACTATGAAAAGATACACAATGCGTTTTTCTCCCCATTTTTTTATTTCGGTAAAATTGAAAGGGCCAGTCCACCAATTTCACACTTGAAGTTGTCTCAGATCAGACTTGACATTTTGAACAGGCTGCTGGCGTTACAAACTCGGGGCATGGTGTTTGAAAGGTGCGGGCATTTACTAGGTCGAGAGGGTCTATCGAAAGAGTTGCATTTTGGGAAATGTAGGATCCAGCGTTTCTTGGAGCTTGACTCATAGTTTCTTCTTCTGCTGCTTCGATTTTGACCTTCCCGTTTTAAAATATATTTCTTGTGTCTCCTGAAAGAGCAGTGCTAAATCTCTGGAATGCCTCTTTAATACCCAATTCATAAATTAAGTTATACTTTGATGAGTTCTGTATGTTTTCTGATTTCCGATTTCACTTTGTCACTGTAACATGTCAATTTATTTGTGGAAAACGTAGTTTATTTAAAAGAAGAAAAAAAAAGGAAAAGTGACTTTGGTACTTATTTCTATTTACATAAGAATAGATTATGGACAGTATACCTCGCAGTAAATGATATGACGTGATATCATGTTTGATTGCATCTGATAGCATCACAGACAGACGAGTAGAGGCTGAGGGCTTCCTGCTGGTCGCTCTGCTTCACTGCACCTCAGACTTCCTGAGGCCGAAGGAGATCCTCACAATCACCATCACGTCTCCCAGTACACATTCTGACACGTCACAGTAGGAGACACGCAGATATGAATAATATAACAAGAAAATTTCACAAGAAATTTTGACAGTGTGGCTTCTACTGCCCGAAGACATCGTAATATATGGCTACACACGCCGATGTTACCGGTAGTATCGTTGAGGTTCGATTGATATATCGCTTTTCTCTTTTCTGCATTTTAGATTATACTCTTGGATTCAATCTTGTAATCCTGATGGACAGTCCACAAATGGCTCCCGTCATTTCTGTACTGGACATATACATCTTTGTTTGAGAAGCCTTTGGAAATGCTTTTGGAAATGATGACGCTCCCATCATTTCTGTACAAACCTCATTCTGAGCTTCATGTTAAGATACAGTTACTCTATGGGGCTTTTATTTTGGAAGGCTGGGACTGGGTGGGTGAGAGAGGGGGAGAGGAGACATATTCATAATGTTTGACACACAACAAAAGAGGTTATTAAATGACAGGCTTCATCACAAGCATTCCAGTTAGAATTCACTCTCTGGGGCTTTTATTTTGAAATGGGA
>NW_022280081.1:1893991-1916165 GCF_004355925.1 Anarrhichthys ocellatus | reverse complement strand
AGAGAGAGAGAGAGAGAGAGAGAGAGAGAGAGAGAGACACAGACAGACAGACAGACAGACAGACAGACAGACAGACAGACAGACAGACAGACAGACAGGAGGTTTTTAACAAATTAGCAGGAGTCTGAGTGCCAAAATATGGACACCGTGAGAAAGATAAGACTCTGCCAAACGCAGTAATGTGTTTTTTATGTTTATGGTGTTAAAAATGTGAGCTCCAGAGCAATATACAAAACTGGTACCGTCTGCTTTCTTTGAGAAATGAGTGGTCAGATTTAACATGGAGTCTAATGGAGCAGTTGGTTGGAGTTCATGTCGCTCTGTGGCTCTTTGAGCCAAATGTGTAAGTCCGTTGGATTCCATAGACACTTTACTGCAACCAGCACAACATTTCCAAGCTTTTGTGCCACAAAGGCACACTGAATTAATGGTGGTTGAGTTCATTCATATAGCTGCTTCAGTTTCTGAGCCCTGGTTTCCAAACCGTGCGAGTGCTCCAGCTATGAGTTGGAGGGGAGAAAATTAATGGGACCGGCGTCTCCCACTTGCTCCCTCTAAAGCATATCACTCAGTGTGTGTTGTGTGTTTTCTCTCCCTCTTCATCTCAGGTGGTCACCTGGCTGCAGGGTCCAGGTTCAGAGCTGCTGAAGACTCAGCAGGCGATCGGGGACTCGATGCGAGCGGCTCAGGCCCTGCAGCAGAAACACGAGGAGATCGAGAGCCAGCACAGTGTAATGCAACGCATCGAGGAAACACACACACACACACACACACACACGCACACACACACACACACGCACGTCATCATGTGACAAGCACATTGATGAATCAGATTTGGGGTTAAATACATATCTGAGTAGAGTTTTGACCATGAAGAAGTCCGCCAGAAACAAATTCACTCTTAATGCATTTCACATATCACTTTCATGTTGGGGTTTAAGTGATTGATACCATCAGCAGCATAAAAAAACGTTCACTAAAAGTCTGTTGTTTGTGCCTTGATGTGCAACTTTTTATGCTGCTGTCTTGACCGTGAGTCCCTCGTAAAAGAGACTTTAAATCTCAATGGGAATATACCGGTAAAATAAATGTTGGATGACATTTTTTTAAATCTTCATCGCTGTTGGCCGACTTACAGCAATATCCCTTGAATCGACTCAACAAACATTAAAGGACCATTTCCATTTCTTGGCCAGGAGAGATCACACCCTACAGTCAAGACTCAAATTAAACAAACCGTCTCCGGCCTTTATGCTAAGCTAAGCTAATTGTTTCCAGACTCCAACTTCACATTGGACTCACAAATCTGAGGGTGGTCTCGATCTTCTCAGCAAGGCCAATAAACTTATTTCATAACATGTCAAACTCTCCTCTTGAAAATTCCTTTTCATGGTATATTTACAGATTTTACCGCTCAGTCAGAGTGGACTAAATATTAGCAACTTTTCTCAGTAAATTGCCCACACAATTCAACCTTAACCTTAGTGAAAGCAGCATTTATTGCATGACAGTTGTATTAGAAGTTTTAGCTAGGTGTACCTAAACGGTGTAGGCTAGTTCTGTATTGTGTCGGGCTCATTCTGGGTCTGTGTGTTCTGTACAGGAGTGGTTTGCGGTGTATGTGGAGTTGAACCAGCAGATCGCTGCCTTGCTCAGTGCCGGCGAGGAGGAGGAGGTGTTGGAGCTGAAGGCGCTGCAGCAGCAGCTGAGCGACGTCTGCTACCAGCAGGCTGCTCAGCTGGAGGGTCGACAGAACGTCCTGCAGGCGGCGCAGGGCTTCCATGGAATCACGCAGGAGGTAAGCACACACACGCGCACACACACACACACTCTGCATAAGCTTGCTGGATGTTCAAACTGTAAACAGCCTCCAAAAAAAGGAACTTTTTGCACATCCAGTACAGAGATAGGTCCCGGACTATTTAGCCTAGCTTAGCACAAAGACTGTGGATGGAGGGAAACTGCTAGCCCCATCAAAAGTGAAAAAAATTTGCTCTTCAGGAGGTAAACTGATGGATCACATGTTGTTCTTTCCACAAACTAAAACCAGAATGTTCCATGATGAATCCGAATGTGGATCAAGTGGCATGAAAATATAAGTGTATGTTAATTATTCTGAACAGTTAAAGCTCTGTGTCCCCCTCTGCAGTTGTCCCAGCAGTTGGACGGCCTGCTGGGCATGCTCTGTGCTGACGTGGCTCCATCTGACGGAGCTTCGATTCAACAAAACCTCAAGCTGTTGGAGGAGAAGCTGCAGACTGTCGGTCCGTGCTCTACGAATGATAAAGCTTGTCCTCTGAAATGATAATGCTTTTTTGAGGCGTTAATCGAAGTGTGTGCGTCTACGTCTATCCGTGCAGAGGCAGGTCTCGCTTCTCTGCGTCAGAAGGGGGGGCTGTTAATGGAGCAGATGTGCACCCAACCGCCGTGGCCTCTGGAGGAAGCGGAGGAGACTCCAGCTGGGGATCAGCAGGACAACACTCAGCACGTCCAGACCGTGATGGAGGAGATGCAGCTCCGCAAGCAGAGGTAGCTGTCTTTTCTTTTTCTGTTCAAAGCGGGGAGCAACGTGGGGTTGATGATACTTGAACATGATACAAACTTCAATTGTTTTAGATAAAGTCTACTGCTGAACTAGATGATCAGATTTAGGCACCTGGAGTATTTTGCTTACATTCCACAACTACAGCTCCCAGGAGTCTTTCGATTTTTACTGTACGTTAAGACCAATAGTTGATCAATCAAATTTTTATTTGTATAGCAACTTTTTGGTTTTAAAGTAAAAGCTTGAAAGGGAAACAAGACTTTTGTTTCTAGATTATGCATTTATTGGGTCACTCTCAATTTTTTTATGTATGTAACATGCAAACTGTGCGACTGTTAAAGCTATTGCAGACATTTTCCTCCCTACCTGTTGAGGTCCTGTGGTAGGACTTTTTGCTAATGCTAATGTTGCACGGAGTAAAACACATTTACAACTACAAGTATACAACCACTGGTCAGATTTTCATCAAATTTCCAATGTCATTCCTGCTCCTCAGAGGATGAACTCTTTTCAATTTGAATGTGACCAAGACTTTCCCTCTAATGCCCACCCCTCCCTCCCTCCCTCCCTCAGGAGAAAGTTGACATTTTTAGCTCCACTACAGGTGAAACACTTGAGAATAGATAAATCCTCAATATGTCATTCATTTTATCCAACTCTTTCATATTAATGCTGTAATGGACATTGCGGCTTCTAGGGGGCGATAGCGGCGCGATAAACTGTTAGTTAGGATATGTGAATGAAGCCTGTGTGTGTGTTTCAGGTGTGAGGACATGGTGGATGTGAGGAGGCTGAAGATGCTACAGATGGTCCAGCTGTTCAAATGTGAAGAAGATGCTTTACAAGTAGGACACAAAAACAACAACACAACCGACAATACTTCCTGTATTGATGAGATAATCATGTGTGTGTGTGTGTGTGTGTGTGCGTGTGTGCGTGTGTGTGTGTGTGTGTGTGTGTGTAGGCAGTGGAGTGGCTTGGCGAGCTGTTGGACGCCCTGTTGAAGACCCACGTCAGACTGGGTGACGACTCTCAGGAGACCAGGATCATGTTGGACAAACACAGGAAGTTTGTGGACGTCGCTCAGGTGAGACACCTCCAGACAACTCTTAGGATACTCAAATAATAAATGTAAAACTGTCAACTCTAAGAGTCAGAAAAAATAATGAATTGATGCTGAAAATGATAACGGACTCTCTGTTTGTCTCCGTCTTCCCGTCTCTTCCTGCAGAGCACGTACGACTACGGCCGTCAGCTGCTGCAGGCGACCGTCGTCCTCTGTCAGTCCCTGCGCTGTACGACGCGCTCGTCCGGAGACACTCTGCCGAGACTCAACCGAGTCTGGAAGCAGTTCAGCGTCAGCGCTGAGGAGAGACAGCAGAGACTGGAGCTGGCCCTGAACTTCCACACTGCCGCCGAGAGGGTGAGACGGGATGAAAGAGAAAAGACCTCACCATTTAAAAAAAAATGATGTCTCAGGTGTTGCAGCAGCAGTAAACATTTTTTTAAAAAGGCATGTGCAGTCGGGGCACTTGTTGGTGGTCTTTTCAGTGGAAGCAGCTATAATCAACGTCGCACAGGGACCCCGGCACACCGCTGTAGCTACACAGATGTCGAAAGTTAGATTTTTACTGTGTTTCAGGTGTTACAGCAGGAATGTGTGGACCCAGAGTCTCTGGATGAAGTCGATTCTTCTGGGAAAACTCTGCTGGACAGACTGACCTTGCCTGTTATCTTTCCCGATGGGTACGAACACACACACACACACACACACTGACGTACGTTCCCTGGAGTCTAAACACTACTAAGCACTACATGCCTAACTCCAACCCTATCCTTAAAGGGACAAGATAAGAGATTGGGAGCATTTCGATTGCCGCTCCACAGCTCTCAACATGGCGACATCTGAGCCGGCGGCTAGCAGCTTTATCACCTTTAACATATTCACCTTTTATGTTTAAGGATATCGGGAACGTGTTAGCAAACAGCTGTTTATTGACAAATATATATATGGGGCAACATTAGCATTCATTTGGATTTTTAAGTCCAATTTTCCCTCTCTTTTAGCTCTGTTTTGGTCTCTACCGACTCCTGAGGGAAACATCTGGCTCTGTAGCTGCTAAATGCTACACTGTGTTCACTAACTGTGTCTGTCAGCTGTTTGGTGCTGAGCAGGTTGTATACAGTGGGTTTTTAGAGCTTTGTAACTGAAAACAGCTGCAATGAGAGCAGCAAGAGTCTCTGGTTGAAAGGCGCTTAAAGCACGGTGCCTTGGTAGCTGAATGTTAGTGTTGTGCCACATAACGGCAACTCCCCTGGTTTGATTACAAGTAGTCATGTGAGCCATTGTTGATATAGAGATATTGATTATTGCTGCTTATAAGCGTAAAATTCAATCACCTTTTTTTTCGTGCCCACTCAGAAGGCGACTCCCCATAATGTGACACACACTTCATATGATACAGACTCCTAACTCAAAATCCTTGTTTCAGGACTGAGCAGTACTTCGGGAGTCCCAGCGACACGGCGGCAGCGGCGGAGGGTGTCAGGGAGCGCCTCCTGCTGGTTGAGGAGCGACGGCTGCAGCTGCAGGAGGTGGAGCTTCATAATGACGAGGAGGAGGAGGTGCTAAACGGGCAGGAGGCGCGGCTGGACGTGATCGGCGAGAAAGAGGAGGAGGAGGAGGAGGCAGCGGCGGCGGGGCAGCAGGATGAAGACTTAGAGAGGACCACGCAGGACTGCTAATGGACCGCTGTCGGCGTTAAACAGAGCTCATTAACGAAAGGCAGCTCATTAAATTCCACCAAAACCTGCGACCGGTTGCTTCTGTCTTCCAGCAGCTTTCCATCAGCCTCACTGCTTACCCTTCCTGAAAGATGGGAGACATGTTGGATGTGATCCTGTCACTCCGATCAGCAGAAACTGAGAGGGCTCTACCGCCGTCTGCTTTGGGAAAACAGCGCCCTCCAACTGTTTTTTTGCCGTTACGCCATCCGGTAGAACTGTAAAATACTGGAATTATTAATATTCATATCTCTGGATGCTCTGTTGACGACAGCTCGACTGTGAAATAATGTTTGGATAAGAATTCTTCTAATGTACAGCTAACGCCACCTCATC
The DNA here is from genome assembly GCF_004355925.1 of Anarrhichthys ocellatus. Classification (NCBI taxonomy): domain Eukaryota; kingdom Metazoa; phylum Chordata; class Actinopteri; order Perciformes; family Anarhichadidae; genus Anarrhichthys; species Anarrhichthys ocellatus. The sequence continues at coordinate 1,910,500 of NW_022280081.1, read as the reverse complement.
TTTCCCAGCATGCCTTCCCATGCTTTTCCCACTTGTTCACCTAAGTGGGTGGAGCTTCCATGGTGCTACCGCGGTTACCAAGGTTTCTGTCTGTGCCTCCCTCAACCTCTCGGCTTTCTTGCTTCCTCATCCCCCTTTTATTTCCCTCCCCCGACAGAAGATTAACTCGTTGGCCTGTACAGGAAGGGGCGGAGCCACAGTATATCAGGTGTGCAGCGCCATAGACTCGTCAGGTGACGGGCTGAATGACATGTACAAATGAGCATAAGCATGGCAACTTGTGGAGACAGCTACTAGTCCCAAAGAGCAACAACAACCAGCTTAAAGTAAAACATTTCTATTATTAGTGAAGTTCCTACATTGAGTCTCCTTTGAAGTTGAACTTTATGGTTCCCCTTTAAATGTGGGGACACAGCATGTTGCACCTTAAACAAGATATTTTATTTCTGCCTTCTAAGACCAAAGGATGAGGATGACCCGAGGATATATCCCGGAAAAAAGTAACAAACTAAGTTGCCTGAGTTTGGCCAAATAATGTAATGTATTCAATTTAGAGCATTGATTATTGAATTATGTGCACAAATTCATTATTTTCTCTCCCGGACTCTGTATCTTGGCAATTACAGATTTGACCAAATGAATACTCGAGTGGAAACACACAGAAAGGAGGAAGAGATTGATTTATAGAGAAGATTCACTTCAACTCGAGTTCGGCTGACTGGACGTTTCTTGAAATGGTCTGTGGGACTTGTAGTTGTAACATTAGTGTTTCCATGATGCTTAACATCTTTCAAGGACCCAGAGGCTCTGACCACTTCGCTGTTCTAAATAAGCTCGCTGCCTTCATGACATGAAAATCAAACCTGTGCCGCTTTTTTCTGATCCAGACTGAAATCAGAAAAGGACAGATTCCTTTTTCTATTTATTTTCACTTTTTTTAAGCAAAGCCGTGACTGGTTGGTGTTTTTGACCAACAACTGCTGCTGTAAATGTAACCGCTAAATACTGCGTCTTGCTCTCTGTCCAATAATGTATACATATGACATCATCCTCTAAATAAAGAAGCATTTTAAAGTTGCTGTCCGAGGTGTTTTTTGTTATTTGTCTGAAGCTCACTCAACCACAGTCACTCATTCTAAACTGTAAATGTTTTCAAATAGTTTATTTTAAAAAATGTGTTTCACCACTTCCACACTAACTGTTAAAACATGGACATATTTTAATGCAACATTGTCCTGCTCCTTAAATAGATTACATCATTACATTTTAGCTTCACATGCTTCCATTTGTACACTTTATACAACCTGTTTCTTGTTGATGTACAACAGCTACCACTAGAGGGCGACTGTTCACCCAGACGTTCCCTCAGCTGTAACACCTAAACTATTCAAAATGAGTACATGGGAATGTGTCAAGACATTTCAAGGCAGTAACCTTCACCCTTGGTTGACATACATATTTATATGTTCACAATGTTGACAAATTAACTTTGGATAAATAACGCTGAGAAGGAAACAGATTTTTTTGCCTCCAGGAGCCGGAGTGGATGCCTTGGTGTTGACGTTGGCTCAGAGCCACAGAGCGGAGATCTTTAAAGTGTTCGTTAACTGTGCAGGTCATCGCCGGTTCTCCTTGTCCAAAAGGTCTTTGGCCTCGTTGATCTTAGCGGCCAGATATGGTGACCCGCCTGCACACACACAAACAGTCTGATTCCGTGATCACTCATTTAACACACAACCATCCACAAGGTCTTTGGCCCGGGTCAATGGGTGATACGTCAGTATGAGGAATTGGACATAGAACTCTTCTTATAAAAGCAATAAATACATGTCACCTTCTGGTACGACGCCTAGGCTACTTACGGATTTATTTCTTCTCTATTAACTTTACGTCATGCACATTTTTCTCATTTTAAAGTGTGTATGTGTAATATGGCCGCTCTGGGTGTTATGTATTTGATCTCCAAATGTGAAACAAAACTTTTTTGTATTCATGTTTTTATTAAGGCCTACATGTGCCAGATTTCTAATGTATATGTCAAGCCCTAAAGACTATTCTGTAAAGTTACGTATTGTCCCCATCAGATACTTTAACTATGCATGAACAACTTCTATAAACAGTTTCTGCTCAGATTGTGCAGAATTTGTGACCATTTACATGTATTCATGTCACAGTTTATGTAATCTGACTCACGGGATGTAGACTGCCTGCCATTGGTTCTTTCGGTGGATAGTTGTAAACGTATACAAAGGATATGTTTACAACATTCACTGTCTAACAGACACATTTTTGCCCGTCCAGTGAGCTCCAGAGTCCAAGTATAAAAAGGGTTCACCTCTAGGGCACCAATGATCAAATTAGGTTTATCTTTTTTTAAACAGTAAAAGTCGTATCACATATATTGTGTGGCAAGTTTTTTTTTCTGCACGGATTAAGCTATCAATGCCAGGACTCGCCTCACCACGTGCAAATGTTCCACCAAAACAACTTCCCTCTATTTTGATTGGTTTTAATAAATACTAACAACCCAGGGTGGCTTTTCTTCCCCCTTAGTGCAGAATTATGAGGGATTCAGCCAGACCTTCCTCCAGCACTGGCACAGCGCTAACTGCAGTCTTACAGACATCTGACTTTCTGTCACTTTGACGGTCAGAGTTTAGGCTCACCTTTATCTGGATGGTTCAGGACCATCATGCTCCGATGGGCCTCGCGTACCTTGGCCTTAGTGCTGACTGGGCTGGACAAAATAAACAAATAATACATCTATGTGAGCAATCATCCTGTTACTCTGAGCAGTGAGTCACACACACACTGAAGGACTTTCAGATAACATTTAAGAGATATAAAACACAACACATCTTATTACCCGATGCCGAGAACGAGGCTGGCCTCTCGTTTGGACATCTTCTGCTCAAAACCTCCTTTGTAATACGACGAGAAAGCCTGTGGTGACAGAACAGGACTAGAGCTTTGATTTTCAATTTCCAGAGGTTTCTCTATATATTCTTTTCTGAGGTATCGCAAGAGTTTCTTTGAACCATCTACAACGTGCACAACAAAAACAAACAGGAATAGGTCTGGATGGTAAACATCACGGCTGATGTACAGGAGGTGAAATAATGACTCACGGATGAGGGCATCTTCCTGACGGTTTCAGAGAAGACCTGCCCAAGAGGCTTCCACAGCTGGAATGCATAGCGGCCTGTGGATCAACATTCATGGAACAGTTTAAAGACAAACACATCTTCTAAATGAAAAGGGAGCAACAAAAGCAAAGCAGAAATCTGAATGGAAAAGTCTCACTTAAAAATAACATTAGATGGCACGAAGGGGTCAACATTTTAGCAATGAGTGAAAATAAGCCGAAACCTGGAAAAGAATAGTGCACATGCAGATAATGTTATCTTGGCAAATTACTGATCTTATATCAAACTGTTCTTACCCGCAAAACCTGCAGCAGCCACACCGAGACCAACTGCGATCAGAGTCCCTCCCTGTCAACAAAACACCCGTCACACAACACAGGTTCTTAAAGAGAGAGCAGTGAGCCACGCTCTACAAAAAATAAACCTGATGGATAATCGTTTGTGGAAAAGAAAATAAGTGCTCCAATAAAACTTGGTATACTTTAATGAGTACTTAAATTAGCAAGTAAATAGATGGAATTCCAATGGAATACTACATTTCCTATTTAGATTTTAAGAAAACTATTTTCACAAAGGCTTTTTTTCTGCCATGTTTATATTTTCTATTCTCAGGATCTCTTCCATTTTGGCCTCTACGATTACTTAATAATGTGCCATACTGATGATATTTAGTGACTTAACACATCTAGATTGTGTTGTGTCAATAAGTTGTACGAATGATTTTATAACTATAAAGATTGTGCAGCTATCGAAATTAAAGTCATGAAGACGCCTCAATTTTATGAATATTATGAATTATTTTCCACAAAAAAAAGGTGTTTCTATCCCTTGTGAAGAGTTATTCTCCATCATAAGAAACGTTAGTACAACATAGATCTATCCACAATCGTATTATATAACTGTTATATATATACATACTGCAGGGTGAGCATCGTATGTGCACGCAGGGTAACATCTTTTGATTTAGGCATAGTAATATGCAAAATAAAAAGAATGTTAAGTACCTGATGCAACATGGAGGTAGCTGTTAGCTATTAAATGGCAGGACATATTATGCATTAGTGTTATATGATAAGAGCTCGTGACGTTGCATTTTGTTCACCTGAATCGATATTCAAAAGGCATTAATCATGTTAAGTTTCTCATTAGTAGTAACGTTAGTATTACTGTGTGTACCAACTTGTCCTAAAAGATAAAAACGTAACGCTATATTAAACCATCGGTCAGCGGTAAAAAAATTAATAAAAAAACACAAAATGACCCACTATTAAAAGGAGCTTTAGCAGCTAGTTAGCTGTAGTAAGTTAGCTAGTTAATACACCTGGCGCTATTGCGACAGTCGTGACGTACCGTTACGTTAGCGGTCACTGAGGTTACGTAACACACACATTAGCAGGTACAAACCAGCCTGGTTTAGTTTAATTCACTCCACAAAGGCCTGCAGCGGGAAAACAAATACTTGCCAGTCGTCTGTCTGTATCTGTGTCGCTCCTGGGGTTCGTTTTAGGAGAATATTCAGCGTATCGCATTATGTCTCCTCCGTCAACGGTCACTCTGCCGGCGTTCGCCATGTTGCTTCAACGACGAATGTCAAAATCACGTGATTCAACGATACAGCATCCGCTTTAAACTTTCAAAATAAAACTCAACGACCGAAATGCGAAGCCCTAAGTAACTTCCTGTCTCGTATCCAGCATCTTTGGGAGCTTCAGGAGCTCAATGCAACCTGATTTTTTGCCAGTTTTTCAGGGTTGCTAGTGGTAAAAAATGTGTGATAACATTGCAGCAATGGTAGCTTTCTATGTGCTATCGCTCCCCTTTTCATCACTCCATTGTTACAATTTTTCCATATTTTTTGCCAGCATAGAGGGTAACCTACACAGAATATCATGAAGTAATATATCAATGTAAATCTTAGACACAATTCTATCTAACAGTTACATTTTAATGACATTGAGGACAACAGAATTTGACCTCCAATGCTGCAATTGGGCAAACGTCCTATTGATCTGACGTGCCTATGCATGGGTAGTTCCAAAAAAGAGCTTTAAAATGATATTACATGAATAACAACAATAACATTTCTCATCAGAATGAACTTAACTTTGTGAAGTTTGTTTCTGATGGAATGTTTGATGTAATATGTGAAAATAATGTGCCCTATTTTCATAAAAGCACAAAACTTGAACAGTTTGGGACCTAGGGTAAAGTTTTCTAATCTAATCTTGAACATTTTCAGAAATGGAGCCATCGCAAAAACGCCTCGTGGTGGCCATAGTGCCATTTCAAGTTCTGCCCTAACCAAATTATGCATTTTGCATCATCTCCTGAATCAAATATGATAACACCTTAAAGGGCATGTGTGCCCCTATGTGTTGGTGGTCAAGGATTACAATGAAACCACATACATCATAAACTGTTCAGGTGATTAATCAATGGGGAATTTGGTGACATTGTGAGATGGGAATCAAAGTCTCTAAGAACCTATGCTCGACTTTATAATATTGTGTCTGCATGTATGTTGTTTTAAAAACGACCCTTTTGTTCATTAACCCTGAAAATACATTGACTTTAAAGAGTATAACAATATTCAAATTGATCTTTACAACTTAGCTTAAAAAGAATGTGTCAAACACAAAGGTTTATTTAAAACATATATTTTAGAAACACTATTTTACTTCACACGTATCGCAGGAGCACTGAGGCTGGGTCGGGAGGCGGAGTAAGAGAAGAAAAAGATGAATAATGGTTCGACAGAAACTCTTGAATTTATTGACTAAACAGTATTACATGGAGTTTCAACCAAATAACAGATATTATTTTCTCAGTCTTTAAATTCTAGCTTATTCTAAGCGATTTTATTTTGATGTCAGATTCTTTAATCACCCTATTATTTAAAGTAAGGATAAGCATGCTATAGATACAGATTATATATCTGTATATTATATATATAGAACAGATTTAAAATACAATAGCGCACATTTGTTACTTTGCCTTTACATTATAGACTATGTCACTTTGTTTACATGTCAGAAGCTCTTACGTACCTTCTTCGTCCACAGTGAACAACAGCAGCTCAGGTGGTGGAGTAGGATTAAAGGAAAGTATGATAATGGTAAATAATAATTTAATAATTTGTAAATGTGTTTGGTCCTTGGGATTTTTCTTCAGATCAGTTTTCCAACAGTTGCTTCTCCAGAAGTTAGTTTCCAGGCGATCAGGGTTTTTTCAAGATTTCAGCTTTCCAGCAGAAAAGTTTTCACAGGCGAACTCGTGTAAAGTCCAAGTGCGAATGAGGATTCAGAGAGACCTGATGACCTGAGGTAACCTCGGTAGAGCGTCACCGTTCGGTTTCCATGACTTTCACTGACGTGCGTGCATGCGTGTGAGCGAGTAAGAGGGTTGATGGACGGTTAATGGATGATAAAACATCGTTGGACTGATTTTATCTGTTTCATGATGTGTCTCATCTTCATTTGCCTCTGCAGAAACTCCTGCAGCATCTCATACAAAGAAAAATGTCCTCACTACTTTATTGACAGATATTCAATTACATATCAAGAAATTACTTATTTGCCAACCGAGTAAAATCAAAGTAATAATATATTGTAATCTGAAAGGATTAATAACCACCAACCTGGTCATAACCTAGTTATTAACGATTAAAACTGACCCAATAGCCAACAGTTTGTATTATAAAATTAAACATAATATAATTAAAACTGTCGAATGGAAAATATTTGCTTCCTATACAGCTCCCTCATTTTTTAAATAGCTGATTAATACAGTCATGTGGAATATTGAATGATTCAGGTTTTGTGTTCGAGGACAAAGTTACCTTTAGCCAACATGATGACTAAACAAATGAAACGGAACAATAGTTCCAAAAACAAATAATTTCAACAAATATTGTACAAAGTCAGACAGAGATCATTATATTACAGGCTCTGCTCCGGTGTTGTAGAGACTCTTCTGGCAGACCAACTGTAAGATGTCATGAATGTCTTTGAGCTACAAGTAAAGGTTGTGTAAAAATGATTACTGATCTATTGGCCTGAGATCACTGATAATAAAAATAATGGAAGCGTAGCCTCGAGAAACGTTTTCCAAAGCATAACGATTCGTAGCTTGTTTCATATTATTTTAGACCAGTTTAGCACATGAATGATGGGGGATTACAAATGTGTTCCAGCAGTGGTTATTATCTTCCCTCAAAGCTGTAAAATGTAAATCTGATTTAGAGGTAACAGCAAATAACTACGTTCTCTTCTGACATACGTTCAGCTAAATGGCAGTTAAACTGGACACATAACGATCCTTCCATCATTCAGACAACTTCACACAATGCTGTGAGTTCATTTAGTTCATTTACTTTGTAAAACTGCAATTAAGCTTATTTTTTGTTTTGTTTTTACTTTGCACCATTAACACTAATTCCTGAAAGGAAATATTCAGAAATGCCTCTAAAACAATATATCAGGAGCTGCACTTTTGATCATCATGAACATCAGGTTTATATTTTTATCTAAAAAAAAGTACATCGTATCCATAACACTTAATCTATAGTATCAAAAATATGTCAACTAGCTTACATTAAAACTGCAGCGGGAATCAGTCATACAATACATTGTTTTAATGATTTCAGTTTGGTTTTGTTATCTGTGACCTGAATGAATCGACCGCTTCAGTTTGACAGATAGTCAGTAACCCTCATCTTGGCATCAAACATCAACTGAAGCATATGTCTTTTTATTTTTTGAGTATAATGAAATGATATTACATTAGTTGGACAGTATAATAACTTGTCCTCCATTGGGTGGTTAAATATTTAAAGATTCAGAAGTTCCTCTGAAAACCAGCATGCAGCAGGATCTGTTTACAGCTGCAGTGACATCTAGTGGCTTCAGCTGATCTCTCCAGTGTTGATGCTAAATCACAGCTGCAGTTTGTAGCTGCAGCTGTGATTTTGCTCCATGAAAAGCACCTAAAACCTCAGCTAGTCTGATGACAGAGCTGCAGCTCCCAAATGTTTAACGCAACATTGAGGTTGTTCTCCTACAAATTCATGGCTTTAATGAGGAACAATTCAGGTCACAATCCAGTGTTTCATGCGTGGCAAAATATTTTTTAATCACTTGTATCACAATGCAAGTTCAAACATAAACCTAGAGAATTCATTTCTCACGAAGGTTTTTGTATTATTTTGTATTTCTGCTTTATCAGAAATAAACAACAAAAAGTTAAATTTATTCTGATAAGAAATGTTGTTATTGTTGTTATTCATGTAATATATCATTTTTAAAGCTCTTTATGGTGGACGCATCCAAAGGCCCATCAGATAGGAAGTTAGTTATCGGGCATTTGATGCATTCAGAATTTGCCCTATTGCATCGTTAGAGGGCAAAGGTCAAATTATGTTGTCCTTAGCGTCATTCAAATGTGACTGGTATAGATAGATTATAGTTTAAGCTTTACAATGATATACGACTTCAGGATATTCTGTTATACTGGCTTTATTTGTAAAATAGCGAACAAATGTGGAAAAAATTGTAATAATGGAGTGATTGCTCTCGGACTATACCTATCGTTTTTACAGTTTTTTCAGGAAAAAAATAAACTTGTTTTTAGGGTTGAAATATTTCAAGAAGTTACACAACGTAGTCCTCCAACTCCCATCATCCACCGCGGTGATTTATCCGGAAGAAAACCTCCGCTTCTCCCTTGCACTTCCTCTTTCCGTCAACGGAGTTTAGGTATGACATCTACAGTCTGATTCCCATCCTAAAATCTGCTCTAAATCATGATTTTGTTAGTTCATCCACTGTAATACAACAGATCTAAATATTCGCTAAATGTATGAGAATAAGTTGTACTGAGTATTTTATTGGTAGACATATTTTGAAGCATTTAATTGTGGTTGTGAGTAGCTCCGTGATAACATGGTGCCGTAACGGCTAAAAGGCCGGTAGGCGCTACAAGCGGGAAGGGTCTGTGTTTTATCTTTTAAGTGAGCCGTTTACACAAGTTATATTTAATGTCTATGTATTTACAATTGCCAGTAAATTTACAGCAAGTTGCGCTGTTACTGTCAAACGATATCCCGCTGTATACCGTGACGTTAGCATACATTAGGTCACGGTGGCTAGCTTGCTATGCTGAGGATAGCTTCTAAGTGAAACATTTAGTTTGGAACATCAGGTTAAAGTTGCTCTTAACTGCTGTTTAGTAAACTCCTGTCATGGCTGCTTAATAACCTTCCCTTCAGAAAGTGAACTTGTTGAATGAAGTCAGTAATTAGCCATTAGCATTAGCCACAGGCCTCAAAGCTAGCACTCGCATGCCCAGCTGGTAAATAACGCTGTCTTGTGGTCTTGTTTCAGTACACGATGGGACGTGTGATCAGGGGACAGAGAAAAGGTGCGGGCTCCGTGTTCAAAGCCCACATCAAGCACAGGAAAGGTGCCGCTAAACTCCGTCACATCGACTTTGCTGAACGCCATGGTTACATCAAGGGGATCGTGAAGGTAAAGTTAGTTTAGCACTCAGACACGTTTTATAGGAGCAGATTGAAGTCCTCATACTTGTTGGTGAATGCAGACTGACGTTGTTTTCCTATGGTGGTCTACCCTCTCTTCTCAGGATATTATCCACGACCCTGGCCGTGGTGCTCCCCTGGCCAAAGTGGCCTTCCGTGACCCGTACCGATTCAAGAAGAGGACGGAGCTCTTCATCGCTGCTGAGGGCATCCACACCGGACAGTTCATCTACTGCGGCAAGAAGGGTACGAGGCTGAAAGTAGGCTCTCCTGGATCAGCATGAGGCAGATGAACACAGTACCTCAACTGTTTGGACTAGTCTGCTGTCCTAGCACTCCCAACGTGGTTCACATGTGACGGGGTCATTATAGATACAGTTGTTTTGCTTGCACGCCATCAAGCGATGGATTTGAAAAGCTATTTTTGCTTTAATGTTGAACTCAAAGTAAATCCACGACCATTTAAAGTTTTTTGTAAATGTTATTATGGCCGACTTGGTGAGATTGCAGTCACGATGTTAATGGAAAAAATATTTTGAAGGCTTAAACATTGAAATTGTCAGCACATTTGGATAGTAAACATTTTGGTGAATTTAGTTCACCTTCAGTGTTTTAAGTGCGTTCCTATTAATCCTGGAGTCCCACCGGGGTTTGAAATAGAAACATTTTGGACAAATTTCACTGCATCTGGCATCTTTCTGTTGGCTCTGTATGCTGTTATGATGCCTCAAAATCCTTTTAACATGAGTGAATCTCATGTTTACATTCAGTCTTGCATGTGGCAGCCTACAGGGAGTTGCATCCAAAGTAGTAAGGGTGCTCTGATCATGATTTTTGGTGCCGATCAACAGGGAGCAGTATAGTCTAATCAGATCACGGGGTCTGTTTGGAGTAATTTCTCCACGCCGGTCAATAAGCGATTCTGCTCTTTGTGTGCTTGATTCACTCTGGGCAGGAACATTAAAAAGGGTAGGCAAGCATTTGTTTATGTCGTATGAAATATATCCTTTTCTATTTTTAACTAGCAGTGTTGTTTCTTGCCAGATTAGCTAATGGAAAAAATAGATCAGTGAGGCGCCGAAGCTATTGGTGCAGATGACGAACCGGCTGTGGAGCTCCGCGGTGCCGGGCCTTCGCATGCATGCGTCTTCAGCTGTGTCGCTCTGAGCAGGAGAGAAAGCAAGCAAATGAGTATTGAACATGTTTGAACTTAGAATCGGTGCGTCATCTGATTGGCCTTTTATAGAGACCACCAATTAAACTTCTTAGAATGATCATCAGCTGATGACGATCGGAGCACCATTTCAAAGTTGTGTGATGGGATTGTTAGAATAAGGACAGAAATGGGTTCTTGTAAACCAGTGAAATTGAGGTCACATTGTTGGATGGAAGTGTAAGATGTTTCAGTGTGAAGCCCGTGCCTTTAAAATATATATTTTTTAATTCCACAGCTCAGCTCAACATCGGCAATGTCCTGCCCGTTGGCACAATGCCCGAGGGAACCATCATCTGCTGTCTGGAGGAGAAGCCCGGCGACAGAGGCAAGCTGGCCCGCGCATCAGGAAACTACGCCACCGTCATCTCCCACAACCCCGAGACCAAGAAGTCCAGAGTGAAGCTGCCTTCAGGCTCCAAGAAAGTCATCTCCTCTGCCAACAGAGCAGTTGTCGGTAAGGACCTCAGTGTGTCTTGCGGAGCTGATGTTTCCTCGTTGACACTTGGACGTAAAGTGACGATCAGCAGAATATGAGTGTATCGGTGCATTTTTTGACCAGCTCTGCCCTGTTTGTGTGTGTTTGTGAAAGGTGTGGTTGCCGGAGGTGGTCGTATTGACAAGCCCATCCTAAAGGCTGGTCGTGCCTACCACAAGTACAAGGCCAAGAGGAACTGCTGGCCACGTGTCCGTGGTGTGGCCATGAACGTAAGAGAACACGAGCACACTGCAGCAATGTTATCTGTGACGCAAACCAGGTACAACTGATTTTCTGAAGTCCACTAAGGATGAGGAACAGCTGAGAGAAGTGAGAGATGACGTGTAGACAGATGGCAATCTTGACTTAGTGGGTGCACGTATGAACGCATTTCATTTGGTTCATATTTTGCAAAATAGATCGTTCCAGTGGGAAGAGCTATCACTGGAATTTGCATTTTTTTGTTGTTGGTCCCATCAAACAGCTTTATTGGTAGGCTATGTTTTGCAGCATATCAGAATCTGGAGAAAGGGATGTTTCACGAGGAGGTGACCATAAGGCTTTAACGTCTTGTCATTTCTACATGGCTCCCCTCAAGTTCTCAATAGCTAATGAACTGTTTTCCAAACCTGTATTTTTTTATCTTGAAGAAGTTACAAGAGTTTTTCAGACATCGCACATGTTAAATCGAGCACATTTTGATGTGTGACGTGGGTCAGACTGCTCGTCTATGTAGAAGGCGGTGCCGACATGAGGACGTGGTCTTAATGTAGACGCGCGTTAGAGGGGTGGACCACTTTTTTACTTTATAGGATGGTGTTGGTTTCACCCTTGTGAGGGTCTTCATTTAAAAAAACAAAATCTGTCTCTCAAAGTGAAGCACCTTGTGACTGTAATGTCTTTAAAATATAACCACACACTGAATACAAGCTTGTTTGATGCCGGGTGTCTGGAGCTAATATTATGCACATTTTCTGCACTGAAAACAAGGCAAGGGGAGAGGAGGAAGTTTATTTTTGTTCCATCACTGTGAAGTCTCCAAGAACAAATGATGGTTCCTCTGACTAATGTCCCTTTTCTTCTCTCTGTGCAGCCCGTTGAGCATCCCTTCGGTGGTGGTAACCATCAGCATATTGGCAAACCCTCAACAATCAGGAGGGATGCACCTGCTGGTCGCAAGGTTGGTCTCATCGCTGCCCGTCGTACAGGCAGACTGCGCGGAACAAAGACCGTCCAGGAGAAGGAGAACTAAATCTGACTTTCTTGATAATAAAACGTGTTCCAAAAGAATCTGTTCAGTTTGTTCATTTCTGGGTCCAAACACAGGTCAGAGATTAACAAAACACCTTATTGTAGATCATCACGAATGTAATGATTGAACTCTGTTTAGCTCGTTAAATCATCGTCACAACAGAATAAAGCGGAGCTACTAAAAAACAGGATCACCTGTTTTTCTATTTCAAGTGTACTACGAACACAAAACAAGTTTCTGCTTCCAGATGGACAAATAGGATTTATTTACAGTTGTAATATAAACCAGGTTTGTGGGGCTTTTAAGGTTTTTTTTTTTTACATTAAAAAGATTGGTTTTGTAATTATCTTACAGTCAGACACTATGATGTTGGCTACTAATCAAACTACACTATTACAGCAGGTAATCTTCCATTTTGAGGATAGTATTGGATACATATATCTCGGACTGATACAGGACAATGTTGCAAAACATTCATCCGTTGAGATATTAGATTACACCAGTAGCTGGTATAGATTATGTACTGTTCAATACTAGAAAAGCACGAACTACAGCCGTTTGAAGGAATGTTGAGGTAGAATTTTTAAACTAGTACACTAGTCTGAGCTTGATGTCCCTGTATCAGGACACTTGTCAGCCCTCATGCCAGTGATGGATCTGTTCGTAGGCCGACTTAATAGCGCAGACATTCCAAAGTTTATTTGGAAAGGTTTTTGTGAGCCACTCAAAGATTAAGGTCGTCTTGTGGAACAAAGTGAGGGGATTGTTTTCCTTTGAAGGGATTTTAGACATGCAGAAGTTCTCCAGCATTTCTCAAGAAAAACTGAAAAAAATATTACAGAAGCATTAGGTATTTTCTTGAGACCAATTGAAGGCTGCCCCACCCCCCTCGAGTTGGGAACGACAATAAAATCCATGTCACATCAATAATGCTGAGGCTCTCCAAAGAGACAGACCTTTAAAAAACAGTCAAAGTTGAAGCAGCAGAGACATCGTGACTTCAGGTCTGTAGTAGCCAGTAACTCCAGAAACACTGGTTCCTACATTTCCCATAATGCAACTCAGTGGCAGGTACATCTTTCAAAGGCTGTATTGAAGGGTTGACGTCCTGAGTTCAAAACTTGCAAGCTGGTCTACACGGTCACATTTATAGAAACACTAATTTATGCCCGTTTATTAGGTACACCAAACTAAAACCAACAGTCTAATTCAACAGTACTGCGATACATTCTACCTTCACAACAGTTACGTTCTTGTTTTCACTGATTTGGAGGATGTAGTTTGTCGTGCTGCTGAACTGAATTACATTAAGAGTTATTTCTGTTATTTTGTCCAACCCACTTAGATCAATGGAGGCAGGATAAATAAGTTCAACTGCAGCACAAACTACATCCTCTAAAATAACATGCATTGGTTTTAGCTAGGTGTACCTAATAACCTGAACCCAAATTATCAGATGCAGAAACAAACAACTTCCAAACTTGGTTAATAAAAAAGTAAAAAAATTAATCTAGTTTGTGTGTATAGCTGCATGCTTTGTGGAAGAACGTTGGCAAAGCTTGGTGGTTGTTGTCCACAAGTAAAAATGAGACACGGGCAAGATTCCATGTTCTTTATTTGCTAAGGGCGCAATGCTTTTTTTGTTATATTTCTGTGCACAAAACACCTCACAAAGTGAAAGTCCACATCGCGACTGTAGCTCCAGAATTCAACGTCACACCATGGCCAAAACAAAAGTCGGCAAAAAACAGGGCGCAGAACTCTGTACAGTCAATATCTCCTTTAAAAATAACACAAGGACAAAAATGTTCCTCTTAAATCAAATTCTATTTTTTTTTGTGAAATACAACAAAATAAATTCTATAAAATAAGAGCAAAATATTTAAATATAATACGATGGGCAGAATATTTTCATTTGCAGGAGTATTTGGTATGTTTTAGACAAAAAAAAAAGAAAGAAAAAAATTCAAAAGAATACATGCATTCAAGTTACCAATTAAATTACAGTATTTACTGATGTTTACCTTTTACTCCTACAGAATTACAAATTAGCTCAAGTTGCAACATGACTAACCAGCCGCTATTCTTACGGTACAACCCTGCTGTGGGACCTGTTCTCCGTGGAGCCACAGGGCGAGGGTCTCACTGAACTCGACCAGCTCCACGGCAGAAAGGCAGCCGATGGGCAACGAGTCTGTCTACGACTAGGCTCTATTGAAGAGACGGAAGCAAACCACAGTCTATGCGACACCGGGTGACCCCAGTGCAGCGCTTCTGTTGCATATGTTTCATTTTTCAGAATTCCTAACGATGAAAGCTAAGCTGTCTATCCCACCAAAAAACGGACTGCCAAATGTTGAAGTTGGAGGATTATAATGTGCAATTGAAAAGCCACTTATTCATACATTGGTTCAAAATATCACCCTCATTGTAGATAGGGTAGATGAGTAGAAAAAAAACCCAAACAAAAGAACCTCAGGGTAACAGCACCCCTCTGGAGATGTGGATTAAGAACAGCTTTAGGTTGTTATGATCACAAGTCTTCCCTTGGGCTACACTATTCTGGTGAGAAGCCATGCTAAATGTTACAGCATATTAACTAGAGCTTCAAAAAGGATTGAATTAATTACCAGAACAAAAGAAAAGAAAAGAAAAAGAAAGGCAATGAGTTTCAGAACAATGTTGCATCACTGCTTTTTCACATCAACCAAAAACACCGTAAAAGTCCACCCAACCATTCCATCACACTAAAACCAACCACAGCTCGTGAGTTGATTTGGCATGGGTCATAAGGTTGCCAAGGAGCTTAAGAATAATAATATAATTATGATAATAACAATGCGTCCTTCTACAGTTGAATGACCAGTAACCGTCAGATGGTAGAACAAACTTTACTGCTGAGCATGGGTGATAAAACAAAGAGGAGTCGTTGTCTTCTTACAGTTTTTTGGGGCATTTTTCTTATTTATAATATCCACTTTTTTTTTTTTTTTTTTCATAATATCTGCGACATCTCCCAACAGCAAACCACACAGTTATGCTACTGGGGGATCTGAACAGTCAGAAACATTAACATACTATGTACACCTTTTCGTCGTGTAGACAAGCGCGTCAGCATCGTCAGCTCCGGGTGAATTTGTTTTTTTCTTTATTAGAACTCTTGTCCACTCCCCTCGACCTCTGCAGCCGCCAGCAGGCCCCATGTCGCACGGTCAGGCCGCTCCAGGCCAGGGGAGAGCGCCGCCCGGAGGTAGCCTGGAGAGGGGATGGGAGCCCTGGCTCTGCCCTGCCCTGGGGCTGGAGAGAGAGAGCGAGAGAGAGGGGGGAGAGAGAGAGAGAGAGAGAGAGAGAGAGAGAGAGAGAGAGAGAGAGAGCGAGAGAGAGAGCGAGAGAGAGAGCGAGAGAGAGAGCGAGAGAGCGAGAGAGCGAGAGCGAGAGAGACATAGAGAGAGCGAGAAAGAGAGAGGCCCGACAAGGAGCTCTGTTGACCGAAGGATGAGAGGAAGGAGAGCAGGACGATTGAGGCTCGAGGCACAGCAGAGGGGAGAGAGGGGGGGACGTTACTCCTTAGGCGGGGCAGGCGCTGGGGTAGTGGAGGAGGTGGTGGGCGCGGGGGCCGGGGCCGGGGCCGGAGCTGGGGTCGGAGCCAGAGCCGGGGTCGGGGCCGGGGCGACCTCCTCGGTGCTCTCCCAGTTCTCTTGTGCTCGCGGACCTGAGCCGGGAGTGGGACCAGGGCCTGGTGTGGGGGTGGTCTGGGCGGGGCCCGGAGTTGGGGCAGAGGCAGGACCAGGACGCTGAGGGTTGTTCATGTGCTGAGCAGCGGGCCCGGTGTACGGCTGCCCATGTGGGTGGTTGTTCTGTTCGGGGGGGGGGGGGGGGGGGAGG
>NW_022280081.1:1893031-1893891 GCF_004355925.1 Anarrhichthys ocellatus | reverse complement strand
GGAAGAGAGAATCAGTTCAACAGTTTAACTAAGTACATTCAAACGTAACTCTATTGTAATGTATCTAATGTGATGAATAAACTAATAGTATCAACAAATATCATCTGTGTATCAAAAGTTAAATAAAAATCATCAAATCTTTTTTTGCCATGGTCGCTGGAGAGACTGGCTACGATTTAAAGTCACCTTCCACGTTCCTACTCCCATCACATTTCATACGTCACCGCCTGTCATGAGGACGTGAACGGGTGAATGGGTGAACGGGTGAACCCTGACACGCTACCTGCTGAAACTGAGCGGTTCCAGGAGAGTGCGGGTACAGAGATGTGTCCTCGGGTGGGGAGGAGTCTTGATCATCAGGTGCTTCCTGTTCATCTGGCTCCTGAGCAGACACGAGAAAGACGTTATCGTAAATTAACTCAACAGTTAAACAGACACTTCTATAGAAAGTATGCACAGCAGGAAACGCTAGTTTTATCTGAACACAACAGTGGGTGCGATGCTAAGCTCCTGGGTTTTCAGTGTGAAGTAGAGAGTGGGGTTGTGTGGGAAAGCCAAATTTCCAACTGCACTAGGCTAGCCAGTAAATGAGGTTTAGATGGGAATCGATAGTGTGCGTGTGCGGACTCTCCACCTGAGAGCATCCTGCTGCTGATTCTATAGAGAAAGGGCTAACAGGAGGCGAACATGCACCTTTCTACTGTGGAGGCTGTTTACAGTGCAACACTTTCAAAAGGCTGGAGATAAATGATTACATGTTTTTCTTACTGTCATGAAACACCAGCTTCATTTAATAATTGTCAATCACTTATCTATGTGTCATGGTATTGTGTTTAACATGTGCACATATAAATAAATAT
>NW_022280081.1:1872052-1873031 GCF_004355925.1 Anarrhichthys ocellatus | reverse complement strand
ATACATATATACACATACATATATACACATACATATATACACATACACATATACACATACACATATACACATACATATATACACATACACATATACACATACACGTACATATATATACATACACGTACATATATATACATACACGTACATATATATACATATACACGTACATATATATACATATACACGTACATATATATACATATACACGTACATATATACATATACACGTACATATATACATATACACGTACATATACACATATACACGTACATATACACATATACACGTACATATACACATATACACGTACATATACACATATACACAGATACACGTACATATACACAGATACACGTACATATACACAGATACACGTACATATACACGTATATACACGTACATATACACGTATATACACGTACATATACACGTATATACATACATATACACGTATATACATACATATACACGTATATACATACATATACACGTATATACATACATATACACGTATATACATACATATACACGTATATACATACATATACATGTATATACATACATATACACGTATATACATACATATACACATACATATACATGTATATACATACATATACACGTATATACATACATATACACATATACACATACATATACATATACACATACACATATATACATACACATACATATACACATATACACATATATACATACACATATACACATACACATATACACATACATACATACATACACACATACATACATACATACATACACACACACACACACACACACACACACACACATATACACACATACACACATATATATACACACGCACACACATGCATACATACACGCACACACATGCATACACACGCACACACATGCATACATACACGCACACACACACATATATATACACACATATACACATATATATACACACATATATATACACATATA
>NW_022280081.1:1860889-1871577 GCF_004355925.1 Anarrhichthys ocellatus | reverse complement strand
ACACACATATATATACACACGCATATATATACACATATATACACACGCATATATATACACATATATACACACGCATATATATACACATATATACACACGCATATATATACACACACATATATATACATATATACACACACATATATATACATATATACACACACATATATATACACACACACATGTATATACATATACACACACATGTATATACATATATACACACACACACACACATATATACACACACACACACACATATATACACACACACACACACACATATACACACACACACACATATACACACACACACACATATACACACACACATATACACACACACACACATATACACACACACACACATATACACACACACACACATATACACACACACACACACACACACACACATCAAAGCAGCCCTCTGGGGGTGTTGGATGTGCAGAGTCATGACTGGAGGAGTGACGATATATTGTGCAGCGACGACAAATCACACGACGACGCACATGCAGGGGCTGAACCGTTTGTGGCATCAATGGTTTTCTTATCGGGTATACTGTACGCATGTTGTAGACATGTATACTAATTACTTGTGTGGTTAATGATCGGTCAGTTATTAGCTTATTTTATCCTACTTAATATTGTTTCTTGTGTATATTTTGTATAATTTTGCCTACAAGTTTATTCAGAAGTTTTCAACTTGAATGGGAACTTACCTGGTTAAATAGAATACGTAAAAATAGCTACACAGCGTGGGAACATCAGATTGTGTTCATAACTATCATTTACCAGCATATTTGTTGTACTAGCCAGCTTTTGTGTATGTTTTTGTTGGTTTATGTTTCAAAAGTGATTCTCAACCCCCCCCCCCCCCCCACCCAAGGTTTGAGTTGAGGTTAACTGGCTACCTAGATTAATTTAGTTGTAATACTTTAACATACAATAATACATAATCCACGGAATGAATAAATTCATGAATTAGCAGCACACACTCAGGAAAGAGGCATACCTGGAGGAGGGTTTAAATAGACACTGTTACAGGTCAGAAGTTTCTTAATGAATTGGAAATATTCCAGGCTGTATTGCATTCGGTTGTGCATGAATTGGACGTTCTGCTTGCGGACGCTGCACTCGATGACACCAGGCATCTTGACCTGATGCGGCTTGGTGGAGGAGATGGTCAACTCAGAGATGTATTTGACAAGCTCGCTGTCCTTGTCCAGTGAGTCCATGCGCTCATAGAATAGGATGTAGGCATTCCACCAGCGCTTCTGCCTCCGGTACGACATCCTCTTCATCATGTGATCGAACACCTCGCCCATGTACTCCCCTCCAAAGCACTGGTTCTTCATCTCCTCCTCGTCGTCCATCTTACACTCGGTCACGTCGCCGTCGTCAAACTTGTACCAGCGGTTCTTCTCGCCATCGCCCCCGTTCCTCTGGATTATGTAGGAATAGTAGTGTCCGCCACTGGCCTGGCCTGAGTGGACCAGCACTCCAACCAGGCGGTACTTGGAGCTGCCGGGGGGCGTGGGCTCAGAGGGCTCGTTCTGTTGGATCACCTGGTTCTCCGGGTTGACGTCGTCGCCCTCCAGCTTCGCCACACCAGCTACCGTGTACGGCTCCATGTCCAGCTCCCTGGGGAACTCAAAGTAGTCATTGAACTTGATGGCGCACTCCCTCTCCCAGTCGTAGTCGAAGCGCTTCAGCTGGATGGCCAGTACAGGCGGCAGCTTCTTTATCAGCAGGCGCTTCACGGTGTCCACCTGAAGAAGAGAGCGGACACAACGGAAGCTTTGAAACAATGGACAGCCATTAAAGCCTCTTCTATTTCTCCATAGCACTTTATTATCACATTCTAATATTGGCAGGCGTCCAGGTGGGTGCTTCATTCTCACCTTCTTATTACACTTCTCACAGTGGTAGGCATTAGCTCCCTCAAGAAGATCTCCTTTAACGTACTGCTCCATGGAGTCCAACAGGTTCTGGTGGTTTCTGATGTCCACATTGAGTGTTGTGAACGACTCCTCGCACTCATATCTGGCAACGCAAAACATTATTAGGAGCATAACAGGAACCAAAGTTTATATTTCAGAAATTGTTTCTGGTGACTGTGCGCAGGCAGGACTGCACTCACCTGTGGGGGCATCCCTGACAGATCTTCTGGTCGGCGAAGGACCCCCCCAGCACCTTGCTCAGCATGGCGGGGTGGCCCAGGGCTTTCAGAGCTTCGTCCAGACTGTCCACCAAAGAGTTGAAAAACTCCAGAGCATCATGCTGCTCCCGCAAGTTCACTGGCTCACCCCATAACCTAAAAACAGACGGGACAGAGATGAGACGATTAGACATCAGCAACGGCCAAAGAGGAGAAATGCTAAATTACTGTGAGTCTTTGAAATACCTGAACTGTTTCCAGAATCCCCTGGGGATATAGTACTGAAGTCTGGACGCCGCCAGGTGTCCAAAAATGACCTGCAGGTGACGAAGTACCCCGATGTTGTACTCTTTCCTGTCCTCTGACTTACTGGAGGGCTTATCGTCAAACTGATGGTGGTAGCTGAACACCTCATCACGAGGATCTACGTTACTCTGTGGAGACCAAACGCGCAGGTGAAAAATGACTTGCAAGTCTCCATCATCCAAAATTGTTCATTATGTTTTGCGACCGTGTGTCATTGTGTTCACGGGGAAACAAGACTAAAAACTAATCGCCAAATAATGATCAGATATGTACCTCATTCTCTTGCTTCTCGTCCCCTGACATCTCGTCGTCCACATCGGTGCCTGTGCCCTCAATGGCCAGGATGCCATTGCGGATCGGAGGGATCATGTACAGCTGCTGAATGACAGAGTTCATATAACAGGTGGCTCCGGCGTTCTTCAAACCCACGAAGCCTTTGTTGGGCCTCGGCCCCACCGGAGGCAGGTACTCCCATTCTGTCAGTGTCTCGCAACCTGAAAGCAGAGGGAAGGGACAACACCCTCATGCATGATGTAGTTTACAAACCATCAAGTGAAGCTGCCGCACCGCTGTTTACATACCTAAGTAGTACATGTCGGTCAGGGTGTCGACTATTTGCTTGAGGTTGCGGACACACCCGACAGCCAGCGCTACCAGGAGCTCGAAGCCAGCGTTGATGGAAGCGGGGGTGCTGCACACTGGGATGGCCTGCTCTGTGGGGAACTCCCCACTCTTCATGTACTGCAGGTACACATTAGACGCTGGGAAGATGAAGTCGTCGATCAGCTCCTGATCAAAAAGAGAGGGAGAAACATTCTCTGAGTAATGTTACGAGAAAGGAAACTATTATAAAAGGACAATGTTGACATTTTCAGGTGTGGTCCATTTGTTTCACCTTAATGAGGTTAGCTCCTCCCTTCTCGCAGCCAATGTAATACTTCTTCTCTGGCGTCTGGAAGGCTAGAAGCTCTTTGGTAACCCCAAGGTGTCCCTCCAGGATGGTCTCCTCCACCCCGGTCTCCCCTGTCCTCTTAACCTCGTCCTAGTGAATGAAACATGTTTGTGTACCATCAAATCTGCCCCACACTGAACTAGGTTGATTTATAGGCAGCATAATACAACAAATCGGATGAAACTTGCGATTAGCAGGCTGTTTTACCCTTATCCGTTTCAGCCAGTCGATCTCGTTGTTGAGCAGCACCTCAGCGTTTGGCAGGTTGATGTTGCTGTTATAGGCATAGTTCAGAAGGTGCCTGAGTAAAGTGAAGTAGTCTCCAGCGTGTTTGGCTCGCTCCTTGGCCGTACTCTGGACATGGACAACTTGAAATTAGGATCTTGTGAGCAGTTAACTGCTCTGACTCGTTATAAAATGATGGTCTTTAAGAAAAACAAGGCAATATCCACTCACCCCCAACACGGTGAAGAGGAGGGTGATAAAGAAGAGGAGGGGTCGATGGCCCATACAGCACCTAGTTGCCATCAGGAAAAACTGCTCCTGGGCCATTTGACGCACAGATCTGTGAAACACAAATGACGACATCACCATCACGATATCCTGTCAGAACTACGAATGGCTGGAGTTGGGGACGTCTCCGCTATACAAGTCAGTAGATTTAGGCTTCGGGAAATGCGGCCTGGTGTACTTACTTGCTGTGGCAGTGCAGCAGCAAGTCGATGATGAAGGTCTGCCAAGCCTTCTCCTTGCTGAGTGTGTCCAGAGCCGTGGGCATGAGGGCAAAACACAGTGTCATCACCTCCAGGGCCTCGCAACACACCTGCTCATCTTCCCCATCTGGCTCCTTAGCTGCATTTGTCTAACGAGAAAAAAAGAAACAATGAAACCCATTATGCGAAAACACGGCGTTGCAATTTCTACGTTGTAAATCCCTTGAAAGTCCACAAAGCCCATCAAGAGCTCTTTGTCTCTTGATTGTACCGTGAGCTTTTACTGTCCTGTCTCCGAGATTCTACAACAGTCTGCATCTATTACGGAACTCTGCACTGCACAACTGCCCCTCTACTGTGCTCCTACTTCCTATCCAGCTTATTGTACTATGTTTTTAAAGGAGTTGAGCAACATTCAACAACAATGTTAAACTCTCACAAAGAGTAACGTTCAAAGGGAACTTACCTTCTCGTATATCTTGCTAATTTCTTCATTTGAGCTGAAGACGAGCTGCACTGTGCCACAGCCTGATGCCCACACTATCTTCTGTACCGCTCGGATCACGCAGATGTCTGGGATGTACTTCGATGCCTGGAAGAAATTCTATTGAAAAAAGTAGCCCCATAAGATTGTCATCTATTGGTCCAAACATGATGCCTATGAAAACTATTCACAAAAATGAGTTACCATTGCTCATTTTTCATGTATTCTATTCTTACAAACCTCCAACCTCCATTTGCTTACATTTTCTGTGACCTCATCAGAGATCTGCTGGGCTAGGCGGATGGCTACATTGCGCAGCATGCATTCTGAGGCCGGGTTCGGGATGTTTTGCAGGGCACTCTGGAGGACCAGGGCCTGGTCGTGAGTGGCCTGATTGATCTGTAGACAGTGCAGGGAAGGTGACGTTGGTGTGGAGAAACATGAAAACATGTTGGAGATGCCAGTCGAGTACTGAAGAGCCAGTCATTACAGGTATGGGTCTGTGGGAATTGTGTGTGTGTGTGTGTGTGTGTGTGTGTGTGTGTGTGTGTGTGTGTGGTCTAACCGGGGAGACAGGAATATTTCCCTCGGCGTTGGGCTGGCAGGCCTCGGCCACAGCCTTCACATGGCCGAAGCCTACGGCTGTAAGGAGGAGTTTGGCGATCTTCAGTGCGTTGAGGTAAGCACCGCGGCGTGTCTCCATGTCCGCCGATGGGAGGAAATTGTTCCTGGTGAGCATGCTCAACACCAGGGGCAGCCCGCCACTCTTCAAGAAGTTGTACTGGAAGTCGCTGGCGTCCTCGCCCAGAGTGGAACTGGCTGGCATCAGCAAAGCATAAACAACCTGGAACATGGGGAAGAACAGTGTGAACCTTTTTATAGATAAACGGACATGGGACCGAAACCACGGGCCCGCCTCACGCAGCAGGATCAGTGGCAGATCCTGGTTTCTTTGTAAAAACAGGAACTCTCTAACGTGGTACATTGTACACACTTTGTATTCACTGCAGCTAATTTTGTAGTCTTGCTCTGCAAGACAGGGGCCACATCATAATTTACCATGTCCTAATAGAGTTCTAGTACTGCTGTTAAAACACCAATCAACTCACAATGGTTTAATGCTATTTCACAGGCCAGTCAAGAGAATGTAAAAAAACATGGTTACCAGGGCACAAATGTATCACAAACTGCGGAGCAACAGCACACTGGGACCCACCTCAATGAGGTAGAGCACTTGTGAGGGTGAGGGGCCGAAGAAGCGCGAGTCCAGCGAGGGACTGAGGCTGTTCTCGCCAAGCTTGGCGTGGTCCAGACACACGGCTCGCAGATTCTCCACGGTGGTGTTATCTGAAGGGGGAACAGCACAAACGTGAATGAATACGAGTGTTGCCCGTGTGCGTCGTTAGTGTTTACATCAAGTAAACTGGCTGGACAATATGGAGAGCACAGGTGCGTGTATACCTGGGGGCATGAGTTTCATGAGAACTCGAGCTCCATCTCTGAGCAGTGGCATGTTGAGGTTGCAGCCCAGGTCAGCCACCTGCCACAGGAAGGAGATGTAGCGCAGATGTAGCGACATAATCTGTGAAGGAGGGCAGAGGGACAACTTCACAATGTGATTTTGACTTCACAAATAAAAGTGATGTCCCTAACTGACTACAATAAAATGATAAATAAGCAGTCTGATTAAAAGGTTCTGTCGGACTAGTGCAGCTAGCTACTTTGATTGATAAAGAGTGGGCTGGATTTTAAAAAGGTACAATACTTTTAAATGAGGTTTCTCAAATGTTGCAGACCCCAGCGTTAATACAGTATCTGTGCTGTAAACTCACCACACCAGGAAGACAGCTCTCCACCTCAGGGTTAGGGCCATCGCTGTAGTGGTTGCCGTGGTTACCAGGGGAACCAGTGGATGAGTCAGATGAGCTGTCCGGGCTTGAAGGCATGTTGGCACTCACCTGGGTCAGCTTGGCCGTGATCAGCTACACACACCAACAAAACAAATCGTAGCGAGTTAATTCTGATCTAAAAACAAACCATTTGACCAGGACACTGTGGTTAGGATCACTCATTTTAAAAGGAGAGTGCAAAGCACAAAGGAGGCAACACAGCACCTTTCCAAAAGAACAACAACAGTCAAACATTCTCACCGTTTTGTCCTTCAAATTGAGCTGCCCAATCAGCTTCCTGTCATCAGCTGGATCAACGACCTCTCCACCAATGAAGAGCTCGATCTTGGTGTGCGCAGCATTGGCTTTGATCCTGTTGAGGATCCCACGCCGCACCGAACCAATTGTGTCATTGGTGTGTGACCAGATGTCCAAGTCGTCCACCTGACGCCCCTGGTTGGGGAAACGGACGATCAATGTGATATGCTTCCCTCGGAAGGCTCTGCAAGAGAAAACGGAAGACAGGTTGCCCTGAGGTTTCAGTGACGGAGTAAAGACATGCCACCGTTGTTAAACTCAATGAGAGGAACACAGAGGTCCTCAGCTATGTTGGGCAACAATGTACTGATTTTAAGAAAAGTAATCTATATGATTAATTTTAGTAAGAGACTTGTATAAAATATTACTTCAGTCTCTGGGTGGGCATTTAGTTCATTCTTGTGGCTGTACCTTGACATAGGCAGTATAGTCCTCTCCTCGTGGTAGTCACTGTCACACTCATTGATGTACTCTTTGAGTACGGTGAGCACTCGCACCATGCGGATAGCCTCCTGACGGGCGCAGTTGATGCTGTCTTTGTCTCCATCCAACACACACAGCGTGTCATAGGACGCCTTCAGACGGTCAAAACATGACTGGATGAAATCTTCATGAATTTCCACCTAAAAGGGGAAGGAAACAGGTACAATGATGAAGAGACACGATTTATCACCAAATGATTTTAAATAGTTATATTTGTTGACAAATAAATCTGGACAGGAAGGAGACAAGAAAAAACAAAAACAGACAAAGCAGATTAAACTTCTGCCCCGACTGAAACAGAACGACCAGTCTACCTGATTGACTTGTAACTTTGGTCCGAGGTTGGTGTAGATCTCTTTCAGCAGGTCTATGGCTCGGCTGGCGATGTCATCGCTTCCTTGAATTACCACCTGGGGGAGAGAGGAGATTATAGGATGAAGTCATACTCCAAGCTGAAAGCTTGACTTTCATGCAGACACGTCTGTGGCGCTACGAAGCACTTTAGTAAAGAGGAGCCTCATTATTGCCCACTCAGAACACGAGAGGGGGAAGGCGAGGGGCGCAAGGGATCACAAAATATGAATTATTACTATTAATAGTTCTGATTGTAACTTTTAGAGATGCCCCGATCACGTTTTGGTTTGCAGCTGACACAAACTGGCATTCGTTTATGAGCCGTATCTGCCGATACAGATCGTTTTTTTTGTTGGTCTATTTTGTTATAGCAGCTGGTATACAGGGTTCCAGGCTGTTATTTTTCACCAACGTCCTGGAATTTTTTTAAATTATAATAATTTCAACCAATCTGGAGTGAGTGTAAAAGTATTTTTTACTATGCCATAGTCATCTATAGTGGTTATTTGCATAAAAAACATTTCTAATGATACAGAAATAAAATACTTTTTGGCATTCATATTTTTTATTAGGTTTTATAAATCTGTTATTGCTTGTGTTAGGAAGTAATTCGCTCTCTAATATCCGTATAGTGCTGTGAAAAAATCTCTTTCAAACAATTGTTTTTATTTTAGTTTCTTGCCAAAAAGCTACATTTTAGGATATTTGCAGGATAACCACCGCTTTACCCGGCTTGATCGTCAATAAGGTGCTGGAAGTATCAAAAAGCTCAATCTGATAGAATAGATATCCGCACACTTAAATCTATGCAGAGCTTTTAGCTTTCAGTCATAAGGACCTTCCTCAGAGCAAACATATACAAGATTACATCTGAACACATAACTTTATGATACACCTTCACCCAACTTATTTTTACTGAATCGAGCATCGACTGTAGCATAATGGAACTCAATGGAACCTCCTTACGTTAGCCCCAGTGCTGCCAACGTTACTAGCTCTTCTCCAGCCGATTTCACTACAACACTACGCTCAGTTACATGATGAGGCACGGTGCAATGCACTACAAGAGTGACGTTTAATCTCTTGCATGAGAATGTCAAAGAGACAAAACCAAACAGAAATGGCCCTGGAGGAAGAGAGGATCTCAAAAAAACGTGTACAGTCAGTACAGAGAGAGAGTATATTAGGTGGAATATGTATTCTCAGAAGAGGTAGGTCTTGAAGCATTTTCTTACGACATAAAGTAAGATTGAAGTGGTGCTCAAGGTGACTAAATTAAGATCTCTGTTTTTAATGTTTTCAAATTGTTTCTTAAAGCTAATAAAAAAAGTATATAGCATAAAAAGAAAAGAAAACTGGCAAACGCATTTAAAGGCACTTTCAAATGTCTGCCTCCCTCCCCAATAAACACACTGTGTGTGTGTGTGTGTGTGTGTGTGTGTGTGTGTGTGTGTGTGTGTCCATTGCATGGTACTCCTCACCCTCCAGAGGTAGTCCAAGCCTATTAGTTCCAGGTCATCCATCATGTAGGCCCGGCGCTTCGCCACCAGCTTGCCCTCCCTGCAGTTGACCGCCTTGAAGAACCTCTCGAAGCATTTCATGCCATTCTCCGTCAGCAGGGACGGGTCCAACTGCAGAACGTTGTTCTCAAAGAAGTCCTTATTGATGTCTGGGTCCAGGTCTGGTTCATCACCCATCAGCTTGGAGTACCTATTGGTTGGCATTTGAATAAGCATTCAAAACACATGTTTTTGACTTTTTCATTAATGTAAGGAATTCATTTAAGCCGAAGATGAGAAGAAATCAAATCCAACTGTACCATTTGAAGCAGGCCTCGCGGTCGCAGAGAAACACTGCGTTCTCAGCCAGACACTTCCAGATCTGCTTGGCCTGAGGGGCACACAGCCAAAGCTGACCATCTTTTAGCAGAAACCTGGAAAGTAAAACCAATAGGAAAATCAATAGCAGACGCTGGTGGCCAGAAGGTTAAAGAAATATGCTCGTGAAGGTCATTTAGTTCCTCCCAGACGTGAATCATAATAGCTGGTGGGGTGAAGTCCCCGGGTACCACTTGCTCCTCCCTAATTACCCACTGCTGTCCTTGAACGAGCTACTTCAATTGAGTGGCTCAGTAGCTAGAAGACACGACTGCGGATGTAATGTGTAGCTGCTCGGCTTTTTTTTTTTACAAAATGGACTACGACAGTAATTGAATGGATCTAGTAGCAATACAGCTGAACCGAGCCAACGCATTATGAGAGATGTGATCCTGATTTAACACAAAATCCAGCTGTGTTTAAGGCAGAATATGATCGATAACTAAGGTTTTTATATCTAAACTTCTTCCATTTCTAGTGGTCGTCTCAGCTTTTACTAAAACGTGAGATGTGATGTTGTACCTCAGGAAGTTGAGTCGTTCCTGTACTTCCTGCACATGGCTGTAGCGGCTTCCTGGTCTGACCGTCTGAGGGTCAAACTCAGCCTGTTCTTCTGTAAGAGCACACATACGAGCGGTCAGACTGCAGACAGTGCACACCCCTGACCCAACTGCTGTACCCACTGAACCGGGGCGCTATTTGTGGCCCCCCAACAGCGTACCTTTGGAGAACTGCCTCATGGTCTCCATGTAGGCCGAGAGGTTCTCGGCCACCAGGGTGACCAGAGCGTGGTTATGCTGCAGCTGGTTGATCAGGTCATGGCGGTAAAACACATGAGGACTTCTCTGAGTTTGACTAAGGAGAGAACAGCAGGAGGAGGGGAGGTTGTCAGGGGGACAGAAAACAGAAATACGCTGAGGAAGCAAGGAAGACTAAAAAACAAAGTGAGAATGAAGCTGACATACACAATTGAACACAATTTCTGATTAAAAATAAATAAATAAATAAAAACATAGCATGACTGATTTCTCATTTGTTTTTGTTTTTTTAAAATCAGGGAGATTAAGAAAGCAGCGTTTGGTGTATTTGTGTGCGTGTATATATATATACAGTGGGTACGGAAAGTATTCAGACCCCTTTAAATTTTTCAC
>NW_022280081.1:1789294-1850316 GCF_004355925.1 Anarrhichthys ocellatus | reverse complement strand
ATATATATATATATATATATGTGTGTGTGTGTGTGTGTCATAAAAGAACCAGCAGAAGAAGTCATATAAATGAAGGTCATTTCCTGCCTTGTTTTCCACATAAAAAGAAAGTTTTTGGCTTAAAAACTAAATTCAAAAACCAGATGAGCTTCAGTTTTGATAGCCACATTGAAATCTGATATACACTAAAAACAGTGTTAATTACCA
This sequence comes from Anarrhichthys ocellatus, assembly GCF_004355925.1. Classification (NCBI taxonomy): domain Eukaryota; kingdom Metazoa; phylum Chordata; class Actinopteri; order Perciformes; family Anarhichadidae; genus Anarrhichthys; species Anarrhichthys ocellatus. The sequence goes on along the minus strand of NW_022280081.1, from coordinate 1,850,109 downwards.
ATGCCAAATGAAAACAAAAATACATTTTAAAAAGTTGGCTAAGATTTATTAAAATTCTGCAGTTAGATTAAGACTCTAGTTTATCAGCAGCCGCTAGATTATGCAGAATAGAGCCACTACTTTCTAAAACGCATTCTAGAGCTACTACAGATTATTAGTATCAGTTTGAGTGGGTTCAAGGCAGGAAATACCCCCGATATGTTGCTGTGAGTGATTTGTGCTGAAAGGAGCTGGCATCAGGAAGAATGGGGCTCCATCTCAAAGGACCTTTCATTTAGTTGTGCAACAGTCTAGATTAAAAGGACTATTCTGTGCATGCATTATGGCTTGTGTTCAGTACTGACAAACTGCACAGAAAGTGCCTCTGGAGAAATGATGCACATCAGATACTTATCCCAAAGATGTCTGTTTTAGAAACTATGGTAACCACGCCTCATACAAATGAATGGACATTTAGAAACTTGACTTTGATTTGATCGAACCTGAAGTTGCATTCAATATGAACAAACCATTCCATCTCAAGCTATTTTTGTATTATGTTGAATAAACAAAATTAACATAGTAATAAAAGTCATTATTATTTAACACTCAATATTAATAAGGGGCTATTGTATTTTATATATTTCATAATATATGACGGTGATTCTGGTATTAATCATAGCAGTGCGATCATTCTAGTAACTAGATGTTACAGGGAACACTGCTTGTATGACTTTTTACTCATCAGAATATGCTAATATTGTCTGAGTGACACTCGGAGGTGCTCGCTGTTATTTTGATTTAAACTGAGTTGCAGAAAAAGGAAGTTTCTCAATGACTCTGAGGTGGTGTACTGTAATTTGGAAGTTAGATTGATCTTTGGAAATGGATTCTTTATCAAGTTTGACTAATTATTCACACAATTGAAAATATTTTCAAGTTTCTAGGCAATATTTAGTGAATTATTATTTAATATATATTTATTTTGTTTTCATTATTTGTGTAAATTAATTAAATTATTATTGACAGGCTGACTTATTGAATGAATGTGAAATTTCCGCGTCACGTTCACATGCAGGTCACTTTAAGTTTTTGTCAGTTCGTAAATGGGTTTACCGTAATGCTTAGTATATACACATACCTCAAATCTAGTTTATTTGTCATTTAGAGGCTGGCATCTTCCAGTACCGTTTCTGATCTCAACAAGTACAAACTTGTGACCACAGCTTTTGGTCCTATTGATCAATGCTCTAACTTTGTCTTTTTTGGGTTTTTTTTGACCTAAGGTCAAGTGCAACAGAGAATGTGATGGATGAGCATCTGGGTTGCTAAGGCTCCCCTTTTCAATAAAATAGATCTATAGCTCATTGCTTTGCTATCAGAATACCAGTATCTTGTCTGTTGTTCGACTGAACTACACATGTGCAGGACTTTGAACAGGAGATAAGATGAGGTATCAGTCATTTGAGATGAAACCCAAGAAAGAATTGCTTAAGCGGATTCATGACAGAGATTTACATTTTATATAGTAAATATATCATAAACATGTTCAAAGAGAAAGTCAGACTTGACGTGAAACAGAAATAGGTAGAACCCTGGAATTAGCACTCAACTTACCCCACTAAGTTCGTTTGTATGTTAATTGGCATTTTCTTTCTGAAAAACAACAGGCATGTATACTACATGTTTTCTACATGGACTAGAAAAAAGCACTACTTCAAATCAAATAATTTGCGATTAATGCTAAACAATATGACTTCATATCAATCTTACAATTCTTTCACAAATGTAGCATGGTAATGTTAAGTTAATGCTTATGTTTGTAAAATCTTTTTTTTTTTTTTTTACAGTTCCCTGGCAACTTACAAGTCCTTGTAACATGATTCACTGACAGAACAAGTTTTTTATTATGCTAAAGCTACGCTTCTTAATAGCATGTATAGCAAAAAGGCATTTTTCCATTGTATACGTTTTGACTCGTCACAGAAGGAGAACAGCACAGGTGCATCTGTTTCGGGGTCCTGGTATTCTACCAATAACACTGTTAATGTTTCTAGTACAAACTGTGCTTTTCCCTACTACAACGAGTCAAAATGTCCACAGTGAAAAAAGGCCTACGATTTTAAAAAATATTCATGTAAACACAAACTAACTTAATATCTACAAGCTAGCTACGAGACTAGACAGGCAACGAGCTAGTCGGCTAAAGACAAATGGCATTTTGACTGGATGGATGTGACCGATTAGGCACGGGCTTAGGAGTAGTTTAAGTTGGACCTGAGTCTGTAGACTTTCTCCTGCGCTATTGTTTTAGCTTTGTTCCAGTATAACAAAGCAAATGAAGGAAGTGTACCTTTCAGCTACTTTCAGTGTACTAAAAAGAAAAGTGTGCATCCCTTGCCCCAGATCACCCCATTACTAAACTATAAAAAAAACAAGAAGAAAAGTAGCCAAATATCTGTAATGCTTGTTTTAAGGTGCCACACACAGTGGGACATGTTTTAAGAACATACAAACAGTCAAAACCAGCAAGTTGGGTGCAAAATTTGGTTGGGTGAGAGATATTTAATAGAAGAAAAAAAAAAAAAAAAAGCAGTAAATTTTGTGTCTAACGCCCAGCCACTGGTCAGCACCGATAGTAAATGTGTGCAGCGGGATGAGTTGCAGAGGACAATTGTGATGTTATTGTGCAATGATGTGACACTACACTGCAGGTCCAGTTACTCTCTTGGGCACTAAGAGAAAGAGTCTCCATGCCTCGGGTCTTGTGCAAATGTGATTAAAATGCCAGCTGGTCAAAATTAAGTGGATGTGAAAATCACGAGTCTCGTCGCTCTCCTATTGGGTGTTCATGCATTATGTGCAAAATACAGATGAATAATTCAGAATATAGCACTCTAAGACTACATTAAATAAACACTTCAAACCTGCCGACATTAGAACGGTCCTGTACACGGTCCTGTGATATAAAGATGACTTACCTAAGGTTTTGAGGGGCTTCTCCAAAGAGGCTACAGATTTCTCTGATTTGCTTCAGGGCAGGGATCACCCATTTGTCATTGGTTCGTAGCTCCTCTATGAAGCGATCTATCCACTGAATCTTCTGCGTGTCTCTGTCCTGCGAGTGAAAATTAAACATCGTCAGGATTTTTGACTTGCACCAAGTCCTCCATCTGGTATTTGGCGTGCCGTGTAACTTCAAACAAATTCACCAACATGCACCTGTGAGCAACTGTAATCTAAAATTTTGATGTGAGCACTAAGCGCCTGGTCCATGATGTCTACAGGCACATCATCGCTGTGCGCCAGGTTCCACAGCAGGTTGAGGACTTTGTGGGCCATCACCCCGTCCTTATCGTCCTCTGCCAAGCGCCGGATGAGTTCCAGCAGTTTCTCACGCTGCTTCTTGCTGGCATTGGTCCAGCTTGCCTGCACGAGAGAACAACCAGGTCCAGAGGTTAAGGCGGCACGTTCGGCAGTATGTTGTTGTGATGCAGCAACGTAATTGAGCCAGAACCGAATGAAAAGATGCAGCGTATCGTGTACAAAACCCTTCTTATGATCTGTGATTGGGTTATTAATCCAACTCTTACTCACCTTGAAACAGTCAAAAAGGTGATCGAGCTGCTCAGGTGAGAAGTCCCATGCCAGCTTGGCCAGGAGGTCGTGGACGTTCTTCACAATGGCCTCATGCTTACCGGCCTGCAGATACAACAAGCAGACCGCTGGGTTAACAACATACTTCTAAGCAGCGTCAGGGATATGTTGCAGCTGTGATGCGGATGTGTTGGAAAGTAAGCCATGACCGGTACCCTGGTTGTTTTTCAAAACACATGTAACAAATGTACATCTGAACTCCGTTACATTGCGTTACTCTAGGTGTGAAGAGGTCAAACTCCCAGCAACACTTTAACGTATAGACAACAACTTTACTGTGAGACGCTGCCACACCAAAGTGGAATTAATCTCTTCAGACTTTTTCCTTTCTCCGTGCAGCTTGGGAAAAGGTGGAGCCATTCCACAAATCCTTCCTCTGCTGCGACTCCAAGTGCGACCAGAGCCAAGTCTACAGCTGTGTGTGGTGATCGCGCCACGCAGGCTCAACTAGTACCGGTATGGTCGGTAACGCAAACGCTAGTGATCGCAACCCAGTGACTGGTATAAATGGAATAAAAAGGGGACTACGAGGACCATTTCTAGTCTGAAAATATAGCTGGGCAACAAAACGTGACTGAAGGAAAAACGTGACCGGACAACCACCTGGATGTTCAACAGGCGCGGTCGTGCAAATTCAAAACATACAATATTAACTAACTAAATAGCTCCAAGCTCTTTTCATTTAACATTCTAAAAAAGTACAGCAGCATACAGTTTGCTCGCACAAAACAACAGAACCACGCACTCAAGTTGTGTTAAGTGAGGGCTGCAGTAACTCACTTTTTGGTGGCCGTTTGACACTGCCATTGATTTACTGCTGACTCATCATTCACTACTCTTAACTTGCAAGTGATAACGCAGCCGAGTGCTTCGCCCCTACTCTGATGCCAGAGGCAGTTATTCTGTACCTTTTTTTTTTTTTAACCAAACATTACAGCAGTGGTCACTGCAGCCACACCTGGCGGAGACCTTTCATGTTATTGAATCTTTTGATAAGAGAATAACATTAATACTGAAAGAATATTGGTCGTTGTAGCGTACCTGTGCCGCCCAGATGTTGTCCAGATCCTGCATTGTAAGAGCTTTTTCTTTGATAACGAAGCGAAGGATCTTTTCCAGTTTCTCTACGTACTGCGGCTGGTGCAAACTGTCCCTCAGCACAATGGACAGGATGTGGTTCTGCTGGATCCACTCCTGACACACACACACACACAAGAGAGGAGAGGTGCATGTTAGGTGGAGAAATCATTTGACGCACCGCACAAAAAGTCAAGGGCTGAGCATACCGCCATGCGCTCTGCAGTCAGCCACTCCTCCTCCTCAGGGTTATGCCGATGAGTGTAGTAGGACACACTGGAGATCACCTTGTTCACTTCATTTAGTGCATTCATTTTGCCGTTAAAAGAAGAAATTTGCAATAACCTGGGGATGAAAATAGAGAATTCATTTAATCAACATCAAATCATTAAATGCGTTTAAGGATGATTGCACCAAAATGTTGACAAATAATAATGACATGATCTTTTGGTACTTGCCTAAGAATCATTTTTAATCTAAAAATCTCTAAATTCTTCACGGTTTCCTCCTGCCCTGGTACACGAGAAGCCAGATTCTTCAGAGACTTGATTATCATGGACAGTGCGTCGTTTTTGGCTTCATTCTTGGCCTCTTTCTTCAGCTCCTCGTCCGTGAGGTTCTCTAGAAACTGGGGAACCATCTCGATGACTGGAAGGAAGTACTTCTTTACCGTGTGCAATGTGAGGAACTCGTAACACTGGCCGAAAGGCCTGTAAAGGCAGGGAGCACAAAAAAACAGGGTCAGCGTTACACCGACAACACAGAAAACATCCAGGACAGCACATGGCCGTGTTGCAGAATATTGTGTTCAAGGAACAACGGGCTCACTTGATAAGTGCAGCGATGATCTGGACGTTCAGTGCTTGGCCGCTCATGAAGCGGTCGTGCAACATTTGAAACCCATTTAACGTGCCAAATTTGTTTATTAAGTCCACCAACCAGCCCTGTGGAAAGAAAAAAAAACAAGAGGAAAAATTTAGACATTTTATCTCCATCTCTGAAACACTTTTCAAACTCTTTTTGATAAATCCGTTTCCCTTTTTGGGGTTGCTTTGCAGTGTAGGCAAATGTTGCCAATTCTGATATATAGCAACTTTTTGTGCAGGATATTCCACCGTTGAATCAGGCTTTCACCACCTGAAGACGTGCACGCTCGTGTGCAACAGCCAATAGAAACGCCCTTTCTTTGAAATGACCTGTGATTGGCCAAAGTCTCGCATCACAAGCTAGACTGTCTAAAGACTGAAGCAGAGCCAGGAGGATGTTTTCTCTCAGACCACTTTAATTACAATATGCTGACAGGTTATTATGGAATCTTAGCCCAATGATGCGAAAAAACCTGCCTATCCAAGCTTTCATTTCTTCAACTAAATTAACACATTTCTTGGTTTCTTTTTCAGACGACCAAAGTTCACAATCACAGCTTGAAAAAACAAACATTTTGTGCATTGTTAGTATTAGTGAGGGACCAGAAGAGACCACAAATACCTTCACCTGACAAGAAATGTAACCGTTGCTTTGTAGCAAATAAATACTTCTAAGCTTAAAAAAACCAAAAGAGTTGCAAAATGTGACTTAATAGTCTCAGCGGGACCCTAAGTAGTCCTGGGCCCCCTGCCAACAGAGGCAGACAGGCGAGCAGTGCTGCAGTACTGTTCACACTGACCCCCTGCCCACACTGAATTCATCACTTTTCACTAGAAAATATCTATTCTCTGGTGTATCCACCTTCTCTTTAACACAATCCGTTTTCTGACACAAGTGCCCGATGGACTGCGAGTACCATATGTTTCTTTAGCAGGCTACTCCAGAGAGGGATTCTCTTTGTTTCACGAGGACCCTTAGGGTGAGACTAAAATGCCACTCTATGGATTCTGTCTGGCGGGAAGAAAGACAGGTCGACTGTCCTCTGGAGGAAGAACACAGGCTGTTTCTTGTTTAATTGAACACAAGCCCAAACATTTACCACATGATAGAATTTGTTAAGTAACATCATGCACAATCTAAACTGTTGAAAAGTGTCTGGTAGACAATCATCTGATCACATAATGTAGGGCAAAAAGGGTGAGTTTTGAGAAAGAACAAGGACGAAAGAGTGTACGATGAGCCTCATTAAACTTGTTGAACACCATATTAAAGAGGCACAATTTTCATGCGGTGGTGACTCACCTTAGGAGAGCGTGGGTCTGGTGGCCGGGCGAACAGCTCATCGTCGGCCAGCTGTGCTCCAGCGGGGACGGTCTCAGAGGGCCGTGTGCCGTTGTAGATATGGAACTTGCAGTGGGGGTTGGTGGCCATGGCCAGTAGCTCCAGTAGAGGGAACCAGTCCTGAGAGAGCTTGGCCACACACAGCTCCACCAACCGGTGTGTGTTGTTGATGATACACCTCTGTGAGACAAGGGGTGTATGGAGGGGGAAAAAAGTGGTATTAACAATCAGACCATGAGAGATGGAGAACAAAAGCCAGAGGGGGCGAGGAAGAGAATTTCAAGTCCAATGTCTTTTCTCAGAAACGCTACGATCCGCTTCTGGTTTAGGAACAATAATCTTACATTCTGACCTTAAAATCTAGTGTTTCCGCCACACAGGATTTGCTTGGGTTGTTCGAGTACATCCTGACTTATTACTACACAAAAGTTCATAAATACAGATTGACATCATCTAATTTGCACTGAATCCCCAGACCTATTCCACAGAACAGTGCACAGCTACGTCACCTGCTCACCTCGTCAATTCAACAGAATTGCAGAACTACCGTTTCTTGACTTCAAAAATATAACTACATTAAACCAATTTAAACCTCAAACCGCTGCAATATTACTAAAAGTATGCACTTTGGGAACAATACAAGTTGGCGAGATAATGATAGCACAGTAGCCTGTAACTAATGTTCAAATCTTCTCCCCTAATGGAGCCTTTAATCTCCTGGATCTACTCCTCTGCAGCACTTCAAGTTGAAGTCAGAGGCCCGGTATGTTGAAAACAGGTTAGAAAAGGATGTAGAATGCAATTTAGAGATATTTGTCACAGTGTAAGCCATTTATAATTAATGTTTTTTGCACAAATTAGAGTAAATCAGTTATATGCCATGGCCTAATACATACATGTACAATACATAGTATCCAAATAAGAATTTACTTTAATTAACAAGTTGAATCAAAACTAAACAGTCTGGGTCGACGGTTGAAATTAATGTGTTATTACTTTGTGTTTTCGTTTCTAAAAACTGAATGTTTTCACTGATACCTTAAGATTAATACACTTTACTTGGAAATATGAGAAACACTATATTATTCATGGCTTCCGCCCGGTTACCCTCCAGTCAGGCGAGCCTCGATAGAGCAGCTGCCACAGACTTCACCTCTACAATAGACTAACTGTCAACTCGGATGTTTTACACAACAAAACAAAACACGTGCCTGCTAGTCAGAACATTAATAAAATGACCCTTCTGCAAGGTTCCTGTTAGATTCACAGATGTGAAGGAGCCAGATACCAGTAATCAATATGGGACAGCGTCATCAAAGCATTCCAGAGAAGCTTTCAGACATCAGTAAAGTCGTGTAGTTTACTAGCATCTGGTTGCATCCTGAACATTTTTGGGTGGAATGAGAATAAATCAGAGCAGCTGTGGATAATAACAAAATAAGTGTTTCCTGTGTAATATACTAAATTGAAGTTATAGATTAAAACAATGTAGTCAACAATATTTAAAAGGTGACTGGAGAAAGAAAAGGACATTTTGCTCCTTTACGTTCCAGAGATCAATCTCCTTAATACAACACAACAGCAAGCCTCAGCTACCTCCAACAAACGGATCATTGATTGATTACTGCTGGCGTTGCCTCTTTCCCTCAGCTCTAAGAAAAGCAAACAGGTAACTCAATTTACAGGCAAGACCCTGGTCTGAGCATTGCAAGCATCCACTGACATAAGGGCAAATGTGTAAAAGAATAAATAAAAGCTAAGGAGACCATGCTGAGTCCTACCACCTGACAATAATATGGATTTTTGTTAACGTAACGCCTTCGATCCCTCCCATATCAACCAGTACAAAGTGGTTGTCGTGCTCTGTGGGAACTGAAAGTGGCGTCAAATTACAAAGATGGTTATCCTCTACCTGTTAAATTGAGCTTCTACATGCATTACAAACAAGCAGCCATATTTCATTCATTAAAAAAAATGAAGAGCTCAGGTATGATGGGTTGCGTATTTCATTTGAAAAGAAGAAAATATACATCTTTCAAGCTATTTAAGTATGAAAATATAAAGCAACAGTGAAAACTCACATGAATCTCAAACTTCCAGCCACTGACCGCCTCGTCTGTCAGGATCTTTGTGAAGGAGATGGTCAGACCATCTCGGAAAAATCTCTGACAAGCCTCACACTTCACATCCAGTCCTGCAAAAAAAAAAAAAAAAAAAAAGGAACATTTTAGGATTCCATTTTCTTAAAGATGCGAGATTGGGAGCATTTCGATGATCTCTCAACATGTCGACGTAGAGCCGGTGGCTCATAGCTTATGGTGCTAACAGCGCTAATAGTGCAAACTCCGGCGAAGCAGCTGACATAGCTAACAGTGTTCACCAGAGTGTGGGTGCTACGCTTGTGACTGTGTTGTCTGTCGGCACGGCGTTATCAGCTATAACCGCAGTACAGAGCAGCTGCAGTCCGACATACTGTATATTGAAAATATATTTTTGATAATTGAGTCGATTCAGAGAGCATTTAATATTTATCAACAGCCTGAGTGTAATAGGAAGGGTACGATTCAGACGCTGACCTGACCTTGTCCTTGTCCTTTGTTGACAAAATATTTATTCTCATAACATAATGAGTGCAGAAAGGGTAGAAAAACAAACATGCCATTCATATTTGGTTCAGCATAGAGGAAGTGTCTTGCCTGGTTACAGAAATTTGAATATGTCGACTCCACCGAGTAGACAAATTTTAGACCAGAATTTAAATGTGAACATTTGCTGCTTTCTCGGTTTCATTTCATTGTAAATTTAAATCTTTGGGTTTCAGAGAGATTAATCCACAAAGAAAATAACATCAAAAATTATATCCATATATTTCTACTAATCGTTTAAGTTCTATTTCAAGCAAAAAGGGTAAAACATTTGTTTGATAAAATTGTACATTACATATCTGTGTGTGATGTGTTAAACACATTGGGTTCTGGGAAGGTGTGGCGGGGTCTTACTCACTATTTACTGAGATTCTATAGATTATATAAACAACATTAATCAAATGACTGAAAACATATTCAACAGATTAATTAAAAATGAAAGTAATCATAGTAGTGGCCTTATTCTCTACACTTAAATTGACTTTGTGATGATGAATAATGTGTTTGATTAGCCTTGAAAAGCAATGGCTGTGGGATGTAAGTGCCACAAAGCATCTCTATAGACAGAAGAACACGCTGTATATTCATACCTTTTTTACTCAGGTCAATAGCAGCTTCCAAGAGGACTTCTAACTCGCCTTTTGGCAAAACTGGAACGACCCAACGAGGCCTGGGAGGGAAAAAAACATGAATCAACAAAGGAATGCTAAGTGCTACATGCTAAGTCATGAGGAGAGGCTGGTTCATGGAGCACTGAATTGAGCTGGATTTGAAAATATTTTAACCTAAATCAAAAATACATAACATCACAAACTATGCAAACAAAATGTTTCTGTGAGAGCCTGTTAGTTCTGTAATTGTTGAAATTCAGTTGTCCCCTGTGGGTATTGTGAGCATCTACTGCTAATTATCAATTATGTGGATATTGTCACAATTACCTACAGACTGGAATTTGAGGAAATCCCACTTTACAAGGAATCCTGCCGTGGAAACTCACTTTTTCAAACAATATTTCTGTGAGCTGCTCAAAGACCTGTGTGCATGTCGTGTACCGAGTTAGAGGTGAGCGAGGATGCAGCCATGTGAGTAAATACCTGTTGATCATGTCATCCAGCTTGGCTAGGTCAGTGTGAGGGAAGGCGGGCTCCTCCTCTTCCAGCTGAGGGGGGGCGTCCCCCTGGCCCTGCTCATCCGGTGGGCTCACTGGAGAGTTCTCATTGGATGAGTTAGGAGATGATGTCTAGAAAAAAAACACACACAATCAGAATCATGCAGTGCCTACTGATCTCTGTATCATGCAGTGCCTACTGATCTCTGTATCATATACTACAGTACTACCTCAGACCAGGTATCAAAAACACAATACCTAAAAAGTACTTAATTCAAAGAATTAGTCACAGAGTTGAGTAGATTAAATCCTTCAGATATAAAGCTTGTGTGCATCATGTTTGCAACATAGCTACATTGTGGGAAAAATTTTAACATTTGGAAATGTAATATAATTGAAATACCTGTACTATGCAAAAGAAAAGCAATAAATTCCCGATTAGCTTTTATGTCCATTACACAATGGAAAACTAAATTGTTGGGGACAACAAACAGAAGCAACTTCATAACCGTTTGTTTCTCTCCACTTGTGGGGTGAAGAACTTCAAGTTAAGTAACAGCCATGTTGTTACACATCTAATATTTATTTCTATGTATTTAATTCATTTGTAATCTATTTATTGTATAGTTATTTAAAAAAAATTATATTTATTTTGATAGTGTGACTGACAGGAAACAGAGGTGAGGACTAGTTCCTGACTGGATGTCGTGGTAACAGGGCAGGTGTATTGAACCATTCAACCACCAGGATGTTTCCTGTCAATCTGTTTGGATTTTGTGTCTATTAACACATAAATGTTATGCCATAAATAAATATGAGAACCAACAGCATCATTTAAGGTGAGAAGAAACGCTGAAATAGCGCCAACACTTTTTAAAAGGTATATTTAAATATTTTTTGCCTGTCAGTTCACTGACAGTCATTAACTGAAACAGCAGGCTGCCGTTTATCCAATGTGCGTGCTCGTCTGGTCACTCGCTAACGAGGCTGTGCTATTTGTCGTTTATTAATGGGGCACTTTTAATCACTGGTGTATCGAAACAAAGGATCCGATACGGGCCCCGGCTTTATGTAGCTGATACCAATCCATCAAGATTCTTTAAAAATGGGCCCTGAACAATGCACCAGCTTCACCACATCCCTTGAAGAATTATTCTGAATTTACTAAATACTGTGTTCTTCCATAAATTAATCCAAATCTGCAGCAAAAGAACAAGACGACAACCGCAAAACTCGCTTAAACTTTCAGTAAAGCTGCTGCAAATTCAGTCATTTTTAGTGGAAAAATCCTCTAAAGAGAGAGTGGAACTTGAATTGCTGTTGCACACACACACACCGGTTTCTATAGAGCCATGTACCAATGGAGAGGCAAGGCCCACTTCTTGCATGGGATAGGGTTTCTATTGTCCCGGTCACTAAGTGTACATGCATGTAGGCATAAAGAAGCAGGTGTCTCTCCTGAAAGGCCTTTAAACAAAGCAATTCAAGTCATTATGCTCGTAGCATTTGGCGCACAGAGCAATGCTCTTTTCATCCTTATCCACCCAGAGGAAACAAAACCTGTAGGCCGACATGGATGTGTTAGAAGTATAAATGTGTTAGCATGTGGGTGTATCCGTGTTACGGTGCTGTCAAACAGACATTTTTTGGAAGGAAGGAGTGCTTGAGAAACAAAAGGCAGCAATGTGCATCCACGGATGTGAGTTTAAGCGCCAACGTGACCATTCCCGTCTTTATCTCCTTCCTAATCCAACGAGTGTGCATGAACATCGGCGGCGGTGTGAGCAGCTGTGTGTGACGGAGTAAAAGAGCGACACACATAGTGGAGGGAGATGCATAACTGAGAAATATGAAATGTGGGGGTGTGTGGTGAAGGCTCCTTCTGCTTGGCTGACCTACATAGGGCAGCTTGCCTCTCACGTCTCACCACGGCTCATCTCTAACCAATACAGGCCTGCACATGCACATGCGCACGCACACACACACACACACACATCCTTTATCCATCACTCAGGAGGCTCTGTTCATTGATGCCTCGCCTCCACTCTCTTTCTCCCTCTTTTCCGCTCCCTACTCCCCTCCCTTTTTGTCCCCTTGGGCATCTGTGTGTGGTTTAGGTAGGAGCAATATCTTCTTTTTAAACACTGTGCTGCAGTGTCTGGACCAACAAAATAAAAAGATATATCAAAAGACATTACATCCCTTCTCCTTTCACAGGTTAATCTAAAAGCATGTGTCTACCGTCAGTGTAGTGCACAGCCATGTAAAACAAAGACGAGACAACGCGATTGGATGAAAGCAGTAGCCAGCCAAAGGGGACAACAGAAATATTCAACATATAGGACAAAATATCGTGACAGACAATGAGTAAAAGTCTAAAGTTTTGGAACAATGATGCTGACCTGGTTCTGTGACAGTGGGGGTTGGCTTTGAGCATCAGGTGCCTGGCCCTGGCCCTGACTGTCGTTGCCCCCCACCGGAGAGCCACGCGTGGTGGCCGTCATGCTCGCCACGGGGCAGATCTTGGCAATCTTGGCCTCTTAGGGAGCGCTGGCCAGGAGGGAAATCACAGCCACCTCAGCTGTAGAGCAGAGGGAAGAGAGCCCAGACGCACGAGAGAGGGACACAAGCACCTGGAGATCTGGACGTGCCGCTGAGACCATTGCATAACCTGGAGCGGGGAAGAAGGGGTAAAGGTCACAACAATCAGCAGGCTGGTTAAACTGTAATGCACAAGAGAAACACACAAGGGGGTTGTAATCAACCATCTATATCAACTTGTTCTGAACGAGGCGGTGTCTGGTAGTCAACCAATTTTTTCTCACGACCTCACAAATGTTCTGTGGCCAACTGGATGTGTTATGAATAAGGATGCTACAGACAAGCTTTGGAGGGCCGACACAGATCACTGAAGTAAATTTGATGTAGAATATCCAGCATCGATGATTCAATAAATCTTAATTACATTTTATAAATTCAGGACCCGCATCATCTTACACTTAAAGTTGTAGATCGTCAATTGCTAACAGTTTTTACATCGAGTAATTTTGCCAACCATGACTACAGTGACCGGTGGTGTTGGGGCTCGCTAGCTCATCTAGCACTACAATTATAAAATCAATAATGAACAGCAAAATGAATAATAATATCAAACTTTGAGTCACCCCAAAAGTAATCCTACAAATGCTTAGTTAAATTTGAACTAAATTCTGTTGCATCTCGCTAACACAGGGCCCTCAACACTTGCTGTGAAGAAGTAGCCGGAGGACACAGTCTGCCTGAGTCCATCTCAAGTCCCACCACAGTCGACAGCATCATCTCAAATGTGTACACGGACGAGGTGAACATACAGCCTCAGGTGTGTATCGTGGCGTTAGGGCAACAATGATGAATTGTTAAGTGAACGCAGTGTTTTATATTTACTTTACTAGTTTTTCTGACTGGCATATTGAAAAACGACTGACTAAGTCATTTGTAATGCGTATTATCAGTCACTCTTTTTCTGTGCCCGATTCTGTTTAATGCAACTTGGGTGTTATTTTAGTTGTTTTGGCCATTGTTTTTTCACCAATTATAATACAATCGGCTAGCATACTTCACCAAGTGAATTGCAGAGATCTAAGAACATGGGGACATTGTCATTGCCGATAGGTCAGAAACCCTGAGCAGTCACATGGTCTGATCTTTTCAAACAACCCGCCAGTTCGGCCAGATTATCTAACAGACTTCATCTGGAGGTAAAACGTGTAGCGTCAATAATGTTTCCTCACTGAGAGGTTGAGCCAGGAAGTTGGTCCGTAAACTGGAAACGTTATTTACTGCAGAGTGTTTGGGCAATACCGGTTCTCTTTCCATTTCTATTCCAAAAATCTTTATATAATCTGGAGGTTTCTTTAAAACCTGCGTGATCAGGATGCCCCGTGAGCCAAATGTTTTAAGGAGCATTCCTTAAATGACACGGCATTCTCAGACGCAAGCAATTAACTTGAGTGATTTTTATTAGAAAAAGGAACGATGAAAAATACAAGGAAAAGACCCTACTTGTATGACACAGGAATCCCCCGTTAAATGTCAGTATGACAATCAGTACGACATGATTCAGCCTGCCAATTCAGCACTTGACTGTCTGATCAACAACAAATCCGGAAGAAAAATATGTCCTAATGCATTTCAATCCAATATGTCCAAGCTTCAGCTTTCATTACAGATAACTTTCAAACACAATATGGTTGAGTGGTTTTCATTTTTTTAGCATCCATTCTTTTTGAAAAGAGCCACATGTAACAAGAGATATTTTGGTCAGGATAACTGTACAATGATAGAACTATGAATGAACTGCTATGACATTTGGGACCTATACATTAGCACACATGCCTTTAAGTCAGCAGCCAAAAACCTGAAGTTTAATACTATATATATTTATAAACCAATTAGTCCCTGTTTCTTACGATGTTCAAGACTGGCCATTGGACAACAAATCAAACCACAATTGTTAAAGATAAAGTAGATGGCTGAAAGACACAAACAAGGCAAATGCAACACCCCACCGTTGTCTTCAAGTCATTCACATTAACACTCGGCTATATGCTAGTTCAGAGTCAATGCTGTGTTTAATGCATTTTGCCATTGAAGGTGGAAAGGGCTTCTATCAGGGTTACAGACTGGCAATGAAGGCAAAACCCTTTTCCATCGCGATTCCTGTGATCAAAATCAATACGATGCAGGGTATCATAAAGTGAAGGGAACGTGACTTGATGTTTTTTTTGGACAAAATGGAACATTTTCAAGACATCCCCAATGCTGTTCAAACAACTCAAAGCTTTCACAAAATTATCAATCACACTACGTCTTAGATTGACCCTTTGCAAGCGCCAAAGGATAGGAGTCCTTGAGCCATTGTGATCTCAATTTCAATTACTTTCTAAAAGAAACAGTCTGTGATGAGCCAATGGAGAAAGGCTCTCTAGGTCATGTGACTCCAACGGGTGTCACCGTTAGATTTTTCTTTTCTTTTCTGGATCTTCTGCCCAGAAACATCAATAGTTTGCCAGATCAACAAATGACTGGAAATAATCAAATTCAAGTGGAATGATGCACATAATACAAAGTTTAGAGATACAAATAAGTCAACCCCAAAAACCAGAGAACATAAACATCATTAAGAACCATAACCCTCTGGTAGAGGGGCAAACATGGGCCTTACAAGTTAACATGGGTACACTAACGTGGCTGATATGAATTTTGTTCACCATAACTATATTTAGTGAGTAGCCATGAATTTCTCATCAGATATGCATTGATTGAAACCAATTGTTAAAACGTATGTTTGGTTTATCTTAAGTTACAGTGTTTCCTAGTGTAAAGGTAGTGAAACTAGATTATTTCCTATTTTACAGGTCAGCGACATCTGCTTCAGCATCAGCAATTTGTTTTGCAGCTGTCATTACAGAGAGAACATTACATTGAAGTCATAATAGGCTAAATCTGGCTAGTGTGCTCTGCGTTCAGAAAACGAAATTCCATCGAATGTATCGAATGCCACAATCAGTGAAACCACTTGGTAGCTAACTATCTACTAATGGGGCCGATAAGGTGGGTTACTTTCATGACGCACAAAAAACAATGTTTTATCAACAGTGTCAAAAAGGTGACACACACGTTAACAACAGCCACCATTAAAACAAGCGCTAAGCTATGTAACATACAACTGCGGCCTTTAGGACTGAACCGACTGAACATTAGTTGATGTTATTTAGAAAAAAAAAAATACATATTTTATGGACGGATAAATCGGTCATATGACATTATGTGTGTTACCTTTGGAATATTGTCAAAATAAAATAGCCCAGGTGCATATAAAGCACACGGTGACATTACGTAAGTATCAATACACACAAGCATCGTCAACAACCGTTAACAGCTGATGGTTTAGTTAGTTAACGTCTGCTGCTAGCTAGTTGCTAGCTAGCTTCGGCAACTAACGTTAGGTTAGCCTGCAAGGCGATCCGCCCAGACCAGTGACGGCCTAGTCGTCCAAAGCCCTGAGACACACAGGCCTCATTACTCGACCGGGCCTGACACTAAACTAGCCCAGCAAACCGTCGCTACCTAACGGATGACCTTAAACACACATATAGTTTAGTTAATAGCCTAAGTCATCATCCAACATCACTTTCCCCGGGTTAATTGTTGACCAACAATGTCCCTATAACGCCATTTACAATGCGTTTCGGTCGTGCTAGTATGCTAGCGAGCGGCAATCTAGATAAACAGTTAACGTTAGCTAGCCGTTAGCTTCCGTGCGAGTAAATACCCGGAGGAGCGTTTAGCTAACGTTAACGTTCCTATTTTGACAAGCGGCTTGCTGGTATGACTCGACAACTAGCAGACTTGTTTTCATATCTATAAAATAAACACCCAGCGTTTAAGCTTTACACCACTGTGTAGCAATTTCGGCATTCAAAATAAATGAACCTGTCTGGCTACTTTAGATAACATAAAATATGTTAGTGACAGGGGAGGCGTCTATTTCCTGAAATTCAGTGTTCTGATCTGTATCGCCTAACGTCAAGTTAGAACTTAACGTTAGCTAAAACAAACTGAAAATGAGCTATTGGAAGCCCAAGTGATGCAAAATGTTAACAGCAATGTGGTTTTGACAAATCAACTATTAATTAAATATACAAATTGTGTGTAGAGGACGATGAAATATCAGTAACTTGTAAACATGAGACGGTAAAGGAAATGTTCTCAGGATGTAGACTGGGTCGAGAACCATTAACGTTAGCTCGCGCTAGCTTCAGTGAATCTTGCGGGGTAACGTTAAGCTAATCTGACTACACGTACTGCTAAAATCACGAATTGCAGTTTAATCGCGTTGACACCGTCACATTTTCAATAAGCAGTAGCTAGCAGAGATAAAACCACCATCAACTGAACATCACAAGTAACCCCAGTAATGTTACCTTGCATCCACCACCAGCTGACGCTAAAACTAGCCAGCTAACAATCACCAGCTAGTTAGCTAACAACTCACCAGGAATCTGATATGACTTCCCCCTCTATTCACGGGCTACGTCCAGCCTTCAACGATGGTATCGTCGTATATTACATAAACGCGGCCTATATCAGCGACAGTTTTGTAGGACCCAAAACCTGTTACTAGAAATATCTAATTCCTACGTTTTCTCCTCGGCTTCTGGGTGTTTTTCCTGCGTCACCGGCGCGGTAACAGCCCCCTAACTCTATCTAGTCCAATTTCTGGGGCTTGTCACTTCGGTCCCAGCAGTCACTCACAACTTGAATCAGTTCAACATGGCGGAAGCGCAGTCGGACACAAATGCCGCTCAGTAAAACGGGCCAGACGACTGTGTGAACTCCAGCAGTCGGCGTTGTCTATGAGCCAGTTTGCACCACAACGGAGAGCAGCGCAGCAAACACAACACACGGCTGAATGGAAAGGGCATAAAACCCCTCTCAATTCTGATAAGGGACTCCGGCTCCAGCGAGGTAATCCAGTCCGTAGTTTGATAAAAACCAGGCGAAAGAAACTGAGCAACCTGGCGCACTTGACTATATCGCCTCCTATCGCACGGGGTGGTCATACATGGATGGGTAACGTTATCGTGTCTTTCAAGCAAACACACAAACTGACATTAAATCATGTATTTAATTAGAGAGGGTGTGGTTACAAGGACACACATAGGGACACATTTAATATAAGCTCATGTCAAAGTCATGCAAGACTGCTTGGGCATGGAAATATTCTGTAAACTATGATCACTTTCACTTTTGTTAATTCAGTTATAGATTGTGGCCAGATTAAAGGATATGGTCCCAATATTTTATGTCTGTCTGTAAGACACCAAACTCATCAATCAGCACAGTAAATAGTCAACACCTTCAATCAACAAATTAGAGGGATTTCAGAAAAGGGGTTGCTACAGGCCATTTGTACTGATTCTATTACAATGAATAGGGGTTTGCATTTTTCTAGATACTCTATTCCTCACAGCTTCAGTAAACAAGCAGCTGGCAGGATTTAGGGATTGAAGGGGGACATTTAATTTATGACCAGTTCACTGGCAGCATTGAGGGATGATACAAATCTTTTCATATCTCTAATATTCAATTTCAAAGCCTGCCTCTTGGAGTCAGTTTAATATGCTATATATTGTCAGTCAATCTTTTCTGCCATACCCAATGTGTTTTATGTATTGGCGTACACAAATACACAATACTCCACCACCCCTGGAAGCCAACAAGGTTATATGGGAACAATATGAGCCCCTTTCAGACATGAATCTGTAACACTAATGACTTCATGTACATAATAATCTTGATCAAATACACCACTAGGATAGCATCATATTTACAAAATAAGGCAATGAAAGTCAGTAAATGAGACAATAGAAAATATAGAAGAACCTTGGTATGACTCATTACAGTGTGAGAATGGATGCATGTGTTGTGTCACTTTGCATATTGTGTATGTTTCTATTTAAAGATGCACCAATCCAACTTTTTCAGTCCCAATACCTGAGCTTTGGGGTTGTCGGATGATAACGTTCCGATCCAATTCTTTTATTACTTTAATTACCCCTGTTTCACAAACGGATACTGAGAAGTGTTGAGCTGGCTATAGAGGTGGGGACATGTAGCAGTAAATCAAAATACAAATAAATTGTGACCTCTCAAACGAAACGAAACAAAATTTAATACATTCAGATCTCCTATAAACCATCTCTTGGAATGCTTTTCAAGGTAGACTTGACCAAGATAACATACCATTAAAGATGGCAGGATTTAATAGTATTATAATCACATCTGTGTTAAAAAAAATCAAGCACATGAACACAAGAATATCAAGTATTTAAGATTTGATAAAGTTGTTTAACTGATGCCCGAGGTATCGCTGTCAAAAGCTCTACACATCAGATCTTATGAGTTTTAATATCATATTAAGTTGTTTATTGTTACAGCATTTTGTGATTCATTAAGTAATGGATTTTTTGGCTCTTTGTTTATTCGTTAACCTTCTGTGTCATCTGCAGTAGTGGAAAGTGAGTAGTACTGAAAAGTACATTTACTCAAGTAGCCTACTGTACTTAAGTACAAGTTTGAGGTACTTGTACTTTAGTCCCGCTTGATACTTTCCGTTACTTTATACTTCTACTCAGATTACTAATACAAATTATAACCAACAAATACAAAGTTACGTTATCGCAGATTAAGCTACAAAGCAGTATATAAACTAATTACAATGACCGTTGCCCCCTGCAACATTAAAGCATTACATCATCTATCAATGATTATAATCCAATAATTCAGTGTGGCTTTGTGGCACAAGGCAGTAAAACTGCCTGTGCCATAGCACACTGTATATTATCCATCGGGCTTACCCATAATAATAATCAGGTTTATCCAAAAGTTTGGCGTGCCTCTCCTCACACAGCGTTGCCAACAGCGGCGTGAAAAATATATCAAAACGTGCGGCCTGATCGGGAATAGTGCGGAAACTATTTTTCGGAGAGATTCGCCCAGCGGTTTTCCCGAAAATCCCGGAAAACCCCGAAAAACAGAGCAAAATGAAGTTTGGCGCGCTTCTCCTCACACAGCGTTGCCAACAGCGGCGTGAAAAATACATCAAAACGTGTGGCCTGATCGGGAATAGTGTGCTATCTATTTTTCGGAGACATTCGCCAAGCGGTTTTCCCGAAAATCCCCAAAAACTGAGCAAAATTTCTCCATTCACTTGAATGGGGTTTCGGCGTGAAGAGAGCTAAAAAAACACTTAACTTTGGGCCTATATTGACTAGCCGTACATTTACGTAGAAACATGATTCAAAGTTGAAAACGTAGACAAAACGCTGCACTTTATTGAGCCAAAGGGACATTTTGATAGCTATCACAGTTTTCATGAAGTCACAGATTAAGTTTCAGGAAAATTTTGGGTCTGTTTCGGATTTTATAATGGGTGTGTATTGCACGGCTCGTTAAGAGCTAGAGTGAGAGCATAACTGTCAGAGTGGAGCGGAGCTCTGCGAGTTCATGATTTTTGTTCAAAATCACTGTTTACTGTAATGTTTCTTAATCAGTCTGCCTCTAACACCAGGTGCGTCCTCGCCATGGCAACCAGTTACAGGCATGCAGGCTCTCTCTCTCTCCCACTCACTCAGTCCATCTACCTGTCTGTCTGTCTGTCTCTCTCTCCCACACACTCAGTCCATCTAACTGTCTGTCTGTCTGTCTCTCTCTCCCACACACTCAGTCCATCTAACTGTCTGTCTGTCTGTCTCTCTCTCCCACTCACTCAGTCCATCTGTCTGTCTCTCTCTCCCACTCACTCAGTCCATCTGTCTGTCTGTCTGCCTGCCTGTCTCTCTCTCCCACTCACTCAGTCCATCTGTTTGTCTGTCTGCCTGTCTCTCTCTCACTCTGTCTCTCTCTCCTCTCTGTCTATCTCTCTCTCTCTCTGTCTCTCTCTATCATACAGTCATTCAGGTCTTAGATATTTTTAGAGGACTTTTCCCCTCTCACCCCCCTCCCCCCCATTTCAAATTAAAAGCCCCACAGAATGAATTCTAACTGGAATGCTTGTGATGAAGCCTCTCATTTTAGTGACAAACATTATGATTCTGTCTCCTCTCCCCCTCTCTCACCCACCCAGTCCCACCCTTCAAAATAAAAGCCCCACAAATACAAGTTTCAATCCAAGAGTATAAATCTAAAATGCAGAAAAGAGAGTAGCGCTATCTCAATTGAACCTGAATGACACTACCTGTAATATTGGCGTGTGTATATATTGCGATTTCTTCGGGCAGTAGAAGCCACACTGTCAAAATTTCTTTAGGAATTTTCTAGTTTAAAATACAATATTCTTAAATGGGTCATTCTGCACAATTCAAGTATATCATGATGTTTATATTTTTTTGTACTTTTACTTGTAACAGTATTTCTACCCGAGTATCAGGGCAACAGATGAGAGAATACATTAATGAAAAAATGACAGACGGATCGAAGCTGCCAAGCTAAACTACGTCTGTAAACACACAAGCACATCTCTGGTGTTGTGAACCTGACACTTTCCACCTTGTTTGGTCCCAGTTAATCCAGTCTGGGAACCAGGTGTCAAACACAATTATGAGGAGACTTTCACGACTCTCGCTCCTCAAGGCTCTTGTCCGGGTTTTCTTTCCCACCGGACATATGGTCGGCATTCCCGACAGCAAAGATGGCGGCTGAGCGGCGTTGAGCCTTCTCCGTAATGAGTTACCAAATGTGGTACATTTGTTGAGTTTTCTGCCGAATAACGGAACCAAGTCCACGCCGAGAAACTGGTCTCGTGAAAGAGATGTTGTGAGACTGAAGAACATCTTTTCACAAGGAGTTACCTACTACAACTAGATCGTTTCCCCCCGTTGTAGCGCTGGGTGGTTATCACCGCAGCTAACTAGCCCATATCGTCATTGTAAAATGGCTCCGGTGCAGATTGGGTCAGATGGGCAGCTTGTCCCACTCGGGGGTCCGGTTGTCTCGGGTCCGCAGCCGCCACCACCGGGGGCACCGGCCACACAGGGGGTCCGGCTGAGCCTGCTGATTGAATTTCTTCTCCAGAGGACCTACCACGAAATTACGCTGCTGGCAGAACTGTAAGTAACACTTCAGCATTGTAGGCCTCAAAGCTAACTAACCGGCGGGCTAATAAGCTAACGTTTACGAACTCAAGATGATGCTCTTCTCCCAGCCACCATAACACAACTAACGGGCGCACTACGTTGGCGCTAATGGAGGAATTAGGAGATGCTTCTTCATATTTTAAACCCTAAAAACGTGGATAGCACAGATAACTGTCGTTACTGTTATGCGAGGGGGCGTACCGGTAAATAGCACATCATAATTTGTCTGAAGAGCCTAAAGTTATATCTATGTTAACCAGCGTTAATAGTTAGCGTTTATGTGGGGCGTAGATATGTGACTTTATGATAGACCACTTGCAGTCTGCTGTTAACTGAAAATATGAACGTTTACATTTGCTGTAATCAAAGCAGTCTCATATAAAGGATGCGCAGTATTTATGCATGTAATAATGTTATGTTGTGCTATTGCTCTACTGTTGAGGATGAGGAACAATTGCAGTAATTAAACGTTTTAATGTTTTTTCTAGACTTCCCAGGAAAACGGACTTGGAGAGGTATGCTTCTTTGGATTCTATTCAGAACTTGTCTATCCCTTCACTCCTTTAGTCATGCATTCTGTTAAGCTGTTGTTTTGAAATGTTGTAAATCCCCCTTTTCATTTTTCTTTTTTAGGAAAATTGAGATCGTCCAGTTTGCCAGCCGTAGCAGGCAGCTGTTTGTGCGTCTGCTATCCCTGGTGAAGTGGGCCAGCAATGCGGGGAAAGTTGAGAAGTGTGCGGTATGTTGCTTGTAATTTGACATTCCTGTTTCGGTGGGTTTTTATAATCAACTGCAAACTGACTTGTTTCCTTTAGAACACCAATAAGCTTACTTCTTTCTGTTGTATCCATGGTGACAGATGATCTCCAGCTTCTTGGATCAGCAGACCATCCTGTTTGTGGATACAGCCGATAGGCTGGCATCGCTGGCCAGAGATGCCCTGGTACATGCTCGCTTGCCCAGCTTCGCCATCCCCTTTGCCATTGACGTTCTCACCACAGGGTCATACCCACGCCTGCCCACATGTATACGAGTAAGTCTGTTGAACCCCCTTCTCTGCTGGCTAATACTGCTAACGTGTATGAAAATATGTTGGGAGATCAAACTCGTGCTTTAAAAAAAAGTTTCTCATGCACGTCCATTTCTTTAGGACAAGATCATTCCTCCAGACCCCATCACCAAGGTTGAGAAGCAGACCACCCTGAGCCAGCTCAATCAGATTCTACGACACCGCCTCGTCACCACAGATTTACCGCCCCAGCTAGCAAACCTCACCGTTGGTAAGCAGCCAGCTAAACCCACTAGGGTGTACTATAACTGACAGCCGTTCCAATAACATATTTAGCATTTTGTTTTTAGATGTATTTGCTATGGGAAGATTTCATGCATGTGTTTGCTTGTGTGTATATTTTCGTAGCTAATGGGCGCGTGAAGTTTCGTGTGGAAGGAGAGTTTGAGGCCACCTTGACGGTGATGGGAGATGACCCCGACATTCCCTGGAGGCTGCTGAAGTTGGAGATTCTGGTAGAGGACAAAGAAACTGGAGGTAAGGCGTGCACTCATCACACACACAGTGGGTACCGCTGACACACTGATTGACAATATACTTAATTTGCTAATGTTTTCCCTGGTTCGTCTCTCCGTCACCTGATTCCCCCTCCCCTCCACTTTGACAGATGGCCGCACCCTAGTCCACAGTCTGCAGGTGAACTTCATCCACGAGCTGGTCCAGGCACGTCTGTGTGCGGATGATAAACCCCTACAGGACATGTACAACTGCTTGCGTATCCTTTCTATCGACGTTGCATTTTGTCTACGTCGTGCACAAAACCACTTGGCTTTAGTCCCAGTCTGATGGGAACTGCTGCAGTGGGGCGGGAGTGTTTGTCGGAGCATATAGAGTATTGACTGGTCAAGCAGACGCTTGCAGCATTCCAATGAGTAACACAGCTGCAGAATTGCATCCGAGTTAAAGCCCTGTTTTTTTGTTTTTTCATGAATTCTCAAAAACAAAACTAAACTGCCTTTTCTTGCTGACAGGTGAAGGGCAGCACTGTTTTCCATACAACCTGTCACTTAGTCATATCATGTGAGGTGTAATTAATTCCCTATGGAATATTTGTCCAACATCTTTTAATACTGCGCTAAAAAACGCCTTTGTGACATTTTTGTACCATCATTTCAACATCAAATCCAATCCATGAGCATTAGTATTTTCAGGCAGTGATGAGTGCCATTCACTATGTTGTTGCAACCTGTACATAAAGTAGGGAGAGGATTTGTTCTGACCATCACATGCCTATACAACAGCTTGTAAGCATTCATGCACATATCAAAGGGCCTAATCAAGCATGCAAGCCAACCACGACTGTGCTAATCACAATGCTAATCGGTACATCTCTGCTGTGCCTTTCCCCCACCATCGCCAGCAGTGCAGCTCACCATGTCAAAGAGCAGTCTGTGCTGGGCACAGATACCCCTTTTTACCAACAAAGTGTATGTGTGTGGGTGTGTGTGTGATTTGAATGTTAATGGAAAGATGAGTATAGTGCTTGTCTTTTTTTTTTTTTTTTATGTTTTTAACTTTAATCACCTGGACCTGGTATTTTCCCACACTGTTTTCTTTAACCACATTGTTTCCAGACTCCTTCTGTCTGTCACTGCAGCTAGAGGTGCTCCACTCTCAGACTCTGATGCTGATCAGAGAGCGATGGGGAGACCTGGTGCAGGAGGAGAGATATATGCCCGCAAAATACCTCACACTCACTGTCTGGAAGTAAGACGTTTTACAATTGCCCTTACATAGAAATTGAAGAGAACACTGTGTTCCCAAAAAAAACGACCAAAATTGAATGATGAGAGAAAGTTGGCGGATGCATGAATGTAGGTTTCATTCTTATTCTCTGTTCTTTTTTTTGTTTGTTTCACCAGCCAACAGGTTTTGGGGCGGAAAACAGGTACAGCCTCAGTGCATAAAGTCACTGTCAGGATTGACGAATCAGATGGATCTAAACCATTGCAAATATCTCATGAGCCTCCTCTCCCGGCCTGCGATCCCAAATTAATGGAGAGAGCAATGAGGGTAAGGTGGACTGGACATATGTTTTCGGCGTAATATAACGTATGGGCAGCATGGCTTACTGTGCAAATGTCGTACGGACAAATAATGTTTGTGTTCTCTCGCTCGTCCCTTAGATCGACCATCTGTCGGTGGAGAAGCTTTTGATCGACAGTGTGCATGCACGGTCCAATCAGAAGCTTCAGGAGCTGAAGGCCATTCTGAAGACCAACAATCCCAGCGACAACTGTGTGTATTTACTCTACTTTCTCGTCATTAAATCAGTGAAACACATTCTTGGGTATATATCGAGCCAATGCACAGAAATCCGTGTTGTCGCCTCCAGCAGCTGCTGTGCTAATCAGTGACAACAGTTGGTAAAAAAGAGGCCTTCTTAAGGATGCGGAACGCTTCACTTTAACACTGAAAGAAATCTAATGGGAGGATTTTCTTGGTCTTAATTATGATAAATTGCATGTTCAAAACTCCCATTAGCTCAGAGCGACTTGCTCTCTCACGCTTTCACCCATTTGCGTTCTGTCAATTAATGTTGTACCATGATTTTGAGCCTTGTGCAAAAGAGATACTAAGTGTGTGTTTGTTTA
This sequence comes from Anarrhichthys ocellatus, assembly GCF_004355925.1. NCBI lineage: Eukaryota > Metazoa > Chordata > Actinopteri > Perciformes > Anarhichadidae > Anarrhichthys > Anarrhichthys ocellatus. The sequence continues at coordinate 1,824,094 of NW_022280081.1, read as the reverse complement.
TTTCAGCGTTCATCGAGACTGCTTTACCCACACTCGTTATTCCGATACTTGGGCCCTGTGGTCGTTCGGAGTGCTTACACATTTTTGTAGACCTGCATTCTGGCATGTTCCAACCCATGCTGTATGGATTAGGTAAGTCGTAGCACACATTAACTCGTTGCTATTTTTTCATTATGTTAGTTCATTGTGTTGTGTGTCCGTTTTTTTTTCAGGTTGTGGGTTTGTATAAGGGTTTGTGTGTGTGTGTGTGTGTGTGTGTGTGTGTGTGTGTGTGTGTGTGTGACAACAAAGGAATCAGCAGTTTGGCTGGTAGTGTATCTGGGATGATTTAAACGTTGGTCTGCTCTGCTCTGTGAGAGTGAAACCCCGGTGTGTTCTCTCTCTAGATCAGTCCATGCTGGATGACATTGAAAAGACCATTAACGATGATATGAAGCGCATCATATCCTGGCTTCAACAACTGAAGTGAGTTCTCCATTTGTTAAATAGCAATGCACATGACATGTATATTACCAGCTGACCGTTTAAAGTATTGTTTGGCACAGGCAAAAGATAGCAGAGGCTGTTTGGAGTCAACAGTAGACGGCGAAGTCTGATGCCTGCTAGCGTGTCAAAATTGACTAAGAACTGTCGGTAGCAACACTTGGCTTAGCAGGTGGCGAGATGGGTGTTGAGAAGGATTGCCATGGCTCTGAATTTCCCCGAGTCTTGCACTTGTGAACTGTGGGAATGCTGTGTGTAATAGTATGAGCTATTAATAAATATGGGACTTTTCACTACTTAGATTTTGTTTCGACACCAAAATCGTTCTTTTTCTCCGTGGTAAGGTTCTGGTTAGGGGAGCAGCGCTGTCGGCAGTCCGTGAAACACCTTCCCACTGTGTGCACTGATGTCCTTCACCTGTCCAACTCGGCTTCCCATCCCGTCGGCAACCTGTCCAAACACAAACTCTTCATCAAGCTCACGCGTCTTCCGCAGTACTACATTGTGAGTTCCTCAACCAATATGTTGTTGGGAACTGCTGCTTGAAGAACAATCTCTCCACAAAGTTAAAAAGGTTAGGATCTGCTTTCATTGTTATGTCCTTCTATTTTTATTTCTTTTTTTTGTAGTTGGTGGAAATGCTCGAAGTGCCTAGCAGCCCCACAGCGTTGCAATACAAGTACTCCTTCCTGTCCGTGTCTCAGTTGGAAGGAGACGACGGACCCATGTGTGCACAGCTCCTGCAGCACTTCAAACCCAACCTAGAGCACCTCGTTCAGGACACAACAGGGAGAGGGGCCCGGCCTGGGACTAAGAGAAAGGTAGTTAGTGCTACTGTAGTTATACACCAACCATTCATTATTTCATCATACACACATTTGTTTTTTGTTTTAATGGATGTGGTGCTTGCCTAGAATTTAGAACTAGGACCTTTTTTGTCAATGACAGACAAGCCATTAATAAGAAAAACCATGTGAGCCCAGCTGGATAAATTAAGCTAAATAAATGTCCTTCAATATGCATTTGTTTTGTCTTCGTAGGCATCTGGGTACCAGGGGGACCCAGAGCCAAAGAAGCCTAAGCGGTCTGGAGAAATGTGTGCCTTCAACAAAGAGCTGGCTCACCTAGTAGCGATGTGCGACACCAACATGCCTTTCATTGGCCTCAGAACAGAGGTAAGTCACAGTGCTCAGAGAGTTGGAATCCATTCATGCCAATCGTAGATGTCTCGTAAAAAACAATATCAAAACATGGCAATGTCAGTGTTTTTTGGCTAATGCTGTCTGTCTGTGTCCGTCTTTGAGCAGCTGTCCAACATGGAGATTCCAAACCAGGGTGTCCAAGTGGAGGGGGATGGCAGCAGTCATGCGATACGTCTACTGAAGTAATACACACAGTCACAAGCACACACGCATGCATTTATGCACACACGACCACAGCTAAATGTAATATTTTTGTAATATAAAGCGTGAATAATTTTTGCCCAAAGCCATTGTGACTATTCAGTGTAATGCTTTTATTTTGCAGGATTCCTCCCTGTAAAGGTGTAGGAGAGGAGACCAGGAGGGCTTTAGAGCGGTCCCTGCTGGACTGCACCTTCCGGCTGCAGGGCAGGAACAACCGAACCTGGGTGGCCGAACTGATGCTGGCCAACTGCCCTCTGAACAGCACACACAGCAAGGAGCAAGGTACACACCACACACACACACAGTGTGCTCCCAGTTGGTCACTAAAAGTTTACAACGCGGCCCAGCGTCTAAACAAACCCATCTGTCCCCTGTACTAGCCTCCACGCGGCATGTGTATCTGACCTATGAGAACCCTCTGTCGGAGCCGGTGGGCGGGCGCAAGGTGGTTGAGATGTTCCTTAATGACTGGAATGCCATCAGCCAGCTCTACCAGTGTGTCCTCAACTTCTCTCGAGCGCTGCCAGGTACGTGCTCGGTCATCCGCAAAGCAAAGATTTCACTAGCATGTAAATGAAAGACTGTCTTAAATCAGCTGATATTTTACTGGTCATTTTGGTGCAGATGTGTGGATTTGCGATGACGGTGATACAAACATTGTTTCCTTATTTTATTGGCTTATTTTCAAATTTAGAACCCAGAATAATCAGATTTACTTTAGTAAATTTGAGCCGTGTGTGTGTAGAATTCTGCACGTACTTAATTCCAGTTAGTTAAGGCTAGCACTGATCAGTGTCACTCACGCTAGTTGGTCAATGCTGAGCAAAAGAAACCCACTGATCTAATGCAGCTGCGCGTTGTGACTGCTTCCCTCCAGAGATGCCATCTTACCTGAGCCTGTTTTCAGAGGTGCGGCTGTATAACTACCGTAAGCTGGTGCTGTGCTACGGCACCACCAAGGGCAGCTCTGTCACCATCCAGTGGAACTCCAACAGCCAGCGTTTCCACCTGGCCTTGGGCACTGTGGGGCCCAACTCCGGCTGCTCCAACTGCCACAACATCATCCTCCATCAGCTACAAGAGATGTTCAACAAGGGTCCGAACGTGATGCACCTGCTGCAGGTAAACCGCAGCCAAAACATGTACAAGTGACTTTTAAGGTTCCACTTAAATGTGTTCACATTACTTCCTCCCTTGTTCTGCGTTCTCTATCCACATCACATACCATCTACTTACAGTGTTGTGTGTGATTTCCTGGGTAACATTTCTACTTATCATCTTCCTCAGGTGCTCTCTGACACACAGGCCCCTCTGAATGCAATCAACAAGCTACCAACAGTGCCCATGCTGGGCCTGACCCAGCGCACCAACACTGCCTACCAGTGCTTCTCCATCTTGCCCCAGTCACCCACACACATCCGCCTGGCGTTCAGAAACATGTACTGCATCGACATCTACTGTCGCAGCCGCGGCGTGGTGGCCATCAGAGATGGAGCCTACAGTCTTTTTGACAACACCAAGATCGTTGAAGGCTTCTACCCTGCTCCCGGACTCAAGGTATCCCAGGCTCGGAGGCACAGCGGTGGTGTCAACTAACAAGAGTTTATCTGGGAAAGGGTCTCTCTAAAAAAAATGAAGTTTCTGCATGAGCAAAGAAAATCCTGCCACTTTTAGTTCTAAAAGTGGCAGGATCAGGGTCCACCCAAAATCCACAAGTCTGTTTTGGAAATCCACAAATTTGCTTTCTTGTCAAGGGGGAGATGAGATGCCATTCTAATATCTGTACGCTAAATATGAAGCTTGAAGTCAGCAGCTGGTTAGCTTAGCTTAGCATAAAGACCGGAAAAGGCTAGCCTGGCTCTGTTCAAAGTTTAATTCTACCGGCATCTCTAAAGTCACTCGCACTGGAGTCTTGTGATCACCGTGATCGGCTCCAGCAAACTCACTGCACCTGACCAAGAAACAGTCTGACACATAACCCCCCCATGAAACCATAACGTGTTAGTTAGCTTCAGAGATGCTTTGGGTGGCAGATTTTGTTATCTTTGGACTACCAGGCCAGCTGTTAAGCTAACTGCATATTTCCCTTCATGTGAAAAGCTTTTAAATTCTATGTGTTGAGAACACTTAAGGGTATTTTCTAATCAGCACTACAAAATACTACTTGATTCCAAATGTAATACAGATAAACAATTTTACGATTAACAACTCAAACCTTTTTTTGGTCCATCTTTTAACATAAACTTCTGTCCTTCTCTCGTGTCCCCCGTCCAGACATTCCTGAATATGTTTGTAGACAGTAATCAGGATGCTCGCAGACGCTCCGTCAATGAAGACGATAACCCGCCCTCGCCGGTGGGCGTCGATGTGATGGACAGTCTGATGAACCAGTTGCAAGCTCAGCAGCAGCCACAACCAATGAGAGGGGGCGCGGGAGGCGTGTACCCACCTCTCACCTCGCCGCCACCGAACTACCACGCTAACGTAACTCCCTCGCCGTCCATGATGCCCACCCAGTCGCCAGGTAACGGCAAACTTTGTGCTTGTCCCAAGTCTGTGTGAGTGAATGATTTCCTGTACTGTTTGTGTCATCTGAGCTTGTTAAGCTGCCATGCAGGATTACGACCGCAAATCATTGTTTTTGAATATATCCCATTGCTGCCATCAACCTCCCTGCTGACTTACGCATTTCGTTGCCAATCGTGTGAATATTTCCAAAAATGAGGAAGAGCAACCATGTGTGCCCATTTTGATTTTCATAAAAAAAAAAAAAACATGAGATCAGCTGTTTCTCATGCAACATGCACACACCTCACAGCTGAGAGGGAACAAAGCATGCATTTAGTCCTGCTCCTTCCATTCCTCTCCATCTCAGCCCACCAGCCAGAGACTACAGCCCTTCCGCCCTGCTTTAGCATGTGTGTACATGCGTGAGTGAGTGTGTGTGTGTGTGTGTAAGAAGAACTTGTCAACCTAAGAGTCTGACGAGTCCTTTGGTGTGTGCGTGTGTGTGTGTGTGTGTGTGCGCGTGTGTGTGTGTGTGTGTGTGTGCGCAGGGAACATCCATGCCTCTGGCTCCCCTAGCGGAGCTCTGAGGGCACCTTCTCCTTTCGGGCCCACCCCGTCTCCGTCTTCTCTGGGCATAGCAATGGGCCAGACCAGCTTTGCCAGTCCCCACGGTAAGCAGCAGGGTGGCCGTAAAAATTCTGGCCCCAGTGGTAATTCTGGTCTGTGGGACAAGGGCTGGAATGGGCGGAACTGAAGAGCTGCATTTGGCACTGCAGACTATATGACAAATGGCCTGTGGTCAGTGGGCACACGGTGGTGTATTTGTTTCACAGTGTTTGTTGTTGTTGTTTCGTCGCTGATGTTCTGGTTCTCCTTCACCATAGGTGCTCTGGACCCCAGCTCTCCGTATGCCATGGTGTCTCCCAGCCATAGGGGCCAGTGGCCAGGCTCACCCCAGGTCTCAGGGCCTTCTCCTGGGGCTAGGATCCATGGCATGTCCCCTGGCAACCCATCGCTGCACTCGCCTATCCCCGACCCTCATTCTCCACGTGCCGGATCCAGTAAGTACTCAAACCTAGTTTGGCACTGCTTTACTTGCTTGTTACTTATTACCCTACATGTATACAGATACAGATATGTTTGCAACGAGATGATGTCGTCTGATGTGTCAGCGTAGCTCTATTCAAATATTTAAATGTTTCTCTACAACAGGGGTATTCAATTAAAATTCCAAAAGGTCCAGATTGAGAAAATGTCCTCGTGTAAAGGACATAACAGAAAGCTTTTCAAAAATGTGCATCTTAAAATAAAGTATTTCACTGAATTCTCCTGCAGCTTTAAATTCAGTTCATTCAGGTGTGACGTGATGTCAATAAAAAAAGCCACGATATTATATTTTTCTCATCTTCTAAAAAGTTAAAGTGAGCATGGACTTTATCTGTGGTTATTAAACCACTTGTTTCAGTTATATTCTCTCTGTTAACATCATTGGTCAGTGAATTCATGTGTTATGATTCTGATCATATTGGACTCTTAGGTTTATTTTCTGTGTCTTCATTTAGATGTGAGTGGGTACGTTTGCTCAAAAGAGTTGTGCTTTGTCTCGTAGTGTCGCTTCATTTACCGCTTTTAATAATCGCCACGGTCTCTAAACATATGAGACACACTGGTTATAAACTGTCTGTGTGAAGAATTAACCTATAAGAGTCTGTTCATTCTTGGTTAAAGACTCTGGTCTCTCTGACCACTTGTCTCTTTTTGGAGAACGTCATGTGAAATAACTTCTCTGACTCACCTATTATTCTCCTGCTCTTCCTTCTCTTTCCTCGTGTCTCCCCCGGTGAGTGTACATCTCACTCGATTCAGGAAACTTGTCAGAATACCCATATTTGATTGGCTGAGCTGCTTCACGTGATGTGATTTACAACGCGTTAGTCGGTGCGTTTCCTGCACCACTGAACAAGTGCCGTAAAAGCTGCGCCGGTTAAAATAGAAGCACTCTATCAAAATAAAATCCATTTTAGGTCCTGGGTTCGGATACAACGGCGTCTGGGTCCGGATCCGGCCCACAGTCCACCAATTGGCGACCCCTGCTCTACAACTTCTTTCTCCCTCTCTTGTCTTTGGTTTAGGTTCACAAGTCATGCCCACTAGTATGCCTCCACCCCGCAAGCTACCTCAGCGCCCCTGGGCTGCCTCCATTCCCACCATACTCACCCACAATGCCTTGCATGTGCTTCTGCTCCCCTCGCCCACTCCCTGCCTGGTGCCGGGCCTGGCAGGAAGCTACCTCTGCTCGCCACTTGAGCGTTTTCTGGGGTCGGTCATCATGAGGCGGCACCTTCAGAGGATCATCCAGCAGGAGGCCAACGTAAGTGCCGCACTCATTTGAAGCGATAATTCCACTCAAATTGCATTGTGTGTTCTGCCCCCCCCCCCCTAACTTACCCTGCTCTGTCAACTCTCGTCCAGTTGTCCATTGTGAACTCTAATGAGCCGGGCGTGATAATGTTCAAGACGGACGTGCTCAAGTGCCGTGTGGCTCTCAACCCAAAGAACTACCAGACGCTGCAGCTCAAAGTCACTCCAGAAAATGCAGGTCCCTGGTCCCAGGAGGACCTTCAGGTGCTGGAGAAGTTCTTTGAGACACGGGTAAGAAAGAGCAGCAGCCACTTGAAGCCTTATTCATACATTATTCAAACATATGCATTGGAGGCATATGAACACACATAGTTGAGTTTAACATATACATGATAAAAGTTTTGTGTTATATTTATATATTGGAAGCATTTAAAACGTAGTTGAAGTGTAGTGCTTCAATTAAAAGACTCGTCAATTAGGTTTACAGGGATGGACTTGAAGGCCATTCATAGAAAGACATGCCTGCACTCATGCTGTTATTATTCCATTGATTCATCTGCTGTGGTCCTTTTTCTAGGTTGCTGGTCCTCCCTTCAAATACAACACTCTGAATGCCTTCACAAAGCTGCTGGGAGCGCCCACTAACATCCTGAGGGACTGTGTGCGCATCATGAAGCTCGAACTGGTGGGTGGCACTGTCTTTTTTTTTTTTTTTTTTTTTTTTTTAATAAGAGCGGTTGTTACAATGTATTGAATCATGCTTGTGTCTAAGCCCCCTCAGTTTATCTGTTGTTTTTAAAGTATTTTGATCCGTATAGCAAACCTTTACTTCCCTGCTGGCAAACAAGAGTAAACATTGCAACAAGATACCAAACAAGTACACTAAACGCTCTGATAAACTGTACTGCTGTGTAGTAGAGAAATGTATTTGTGTGTAATGAATGACACAAGATATCCATCTTATATGTTGATGCTGTTCTTTACCTTTTTGAATAAAGCCATTAGAATTGCCCATGTGTTTGAAAGGTATTATACCTATATATTGCTGTTCCTTGCAGTTCCCTGACCAGGCGGCTCAGCTGAAGTGGAATGTCCAGTTCTGCCTCACCATCCCTCCCAGTGCCCCCCCCATCGCCCCTCCTGGAACCATCGCCGTGGTGCTCAAGTCCAAGATGCTCTTCTTTGTAAGTCTCCTCAGAGCCTCGACATCAGCTCCGTGTAGCATCATTTTGAAACAACCTGACACCCCCTTGTGTTTGGTGCGTTTTTACCTCACAGTTGCAGCTGACCCAACGTATCCCAGTGCCCCAGGAGCCGGTGAGCATCATCGTGCCCATCGTGTACGACATGGCCACCGGCCTCACGCAGCAGGCCGACATCCCCAGACAGCACAGCTCCTCTGGCGCCGCAGCACTCATGGTCTCTAATATCCTTAAGAGGTTTAATGAACTGCACCCAGCCAGACAGGGTGAGACTCGCACTGAATAATTGACTGCGTCGATAAAGCGTTTGCTAAACTGAAAGTGGTGTCAACTGAATATTCACCGTTGTTATTTATACAAAATGTCATTTCTAACGCTGTGGTGTTTTTCTGTCTTTCTTTCAGGTGAGTGTACGATATTTGCTTCTGTTCACGAGCTGATGGCCAACCTCGCTCTACCCCCCGGCACTCGTCAGTAGAAACTACATGCTCAGAACTCTGGAACTCAACCTGACGGGCCCATCTCTGAGCATAGAAGAAAGAGGAAAGTAACAACTGTGGTCCCAAGATGTCAAAATCTAGCCCGTGTCTCTCCGCTTCAGCCACTGGACTATTGACCCGATGTGGAAATGCTGTTATGAAAATAATTTAAATATGTACAGTTGTGGACCACAGTCTTTATTCTTGATAGGAGCTCACAGACAAGATTTGCCATTAAGGTAGAACATGGACGAGTGGGGGATATAAATGTTATTTTTTTTCCTCCAGGTGCACTTGTAAACAAGATTATCTATTGAAATTAAGGTTGTTTACGAAAATATGTATTATATTGTATATTTGAGTGTTGAACAGAATCAGGTGAGTTAGAGTTTTTTCTAGAGAATTGTCTTTAGTTCTTTTTTTATAACGCCAGACTGATATTATTATAGTATCAGGAGATATATTCCTTAGCACACTATTTAAATGTTTTCTTTCCTTTACTTTGACAAGACCTCTGCATTTTTATTTCAAACTTTCACTTTGGATACTGTAAAAACTGTGACAAACTTTATAAGCCAGTCATATTTTATTAAGACCCATTTTGAGTCCTGATTGGAGGATTTGAGACTTCCTGTCTGACTTTGCTATTTAATAAACCAAGCCCAAAGTTGGTTTGTGCTTCAAGGATCTTCCACTGGCAGCACTGAATTCATCCGATCACTACACAAATACTATATTTTAAGTAAATGTCCTGCTTATATATATGTAATGAATACAGCTGGGACAATTCAGGGGTTATTTGATCAACAGGAAATGAATCTGCAACTAGTTTGATGAGAAATTACAAGTCATTATTCCAGCTAAAAGGCCAATCAGTTCCTAGTTCCAGCAAATCTGCTCAGTTAAGATTTGCTGCTTTTTGAAACTGAAGGCAATTTTTCAATGTGTTTTGACATTGTGTAGCCCAAATGATCAATTGAGATGGCAGATTAATCAGTAATGAAAATGACCATTAGTTGCAACCCTAGCAAAAAAATGTTTTGGTGTAAAAGGTACAATAAACCCCTTACTAAATTTGGTGGACTACAGGTAAGATGCGGAATGAAAAGAAAATACTAATTACTACATATAGTACTTTAAATCTACTTCGTTAATCTCCAACACTTACATCCTGGTTGTCTTTGTTGTTCCTGTGTTAAACCTGGAGAGAGACGCTCTGCATCCTCATCCCTAAAGCATGACATCATCCAGACAGGCCCAGTCTGTGTGGTGGGAGGGGACGTTCAGAGCCGCAAATCACGGACTGTGACTGCACGGCTGTCGTTGCAAAGGGCGTGAGCATTGTTTTTATTTTTTGTATTATTACATAGTTGCATGGATCCTACGGGTGTTGAGGATGTATTCTTCAACTCGCGGCTGCGCGTGAGCGTCGGCATCTGCGGGAAAACGAACGAATTGCGGACGAAGAGACTCCGTGTCGGCTTTTATTCACCTCGACTGAACGTTTGACACTCGAACGCATCCACACGCGATGGATTGGATACTTAATGACATAAGATGAATACATAGACTCAAATGGTAACGTTGCCCTTGCTGCCCTCCTTATGGCTTTCATCGGCGCTGCACATTTAGGAGAATAGCGAGATAACCACCATAGTCCGATATGGCGGTGAGCACATCCGAGCCGCTCTGCCGGCCGTGCGTCTACCACGAAGCTTTCAAAGGTAAGTCCCGGCGCTGCACACAAGTTTTTTTATTTTAATTATTTCGGGCTGTAGCAGCGTTGACATCTTTCTGGTGTTCGAATTGCATCTCGGAGGAGTTTGTGAACCGGGCCGCGTCTCATTTCAACACACTGACCACTCCCCTTCGGTCCCTGTAAAACTCCTCCATCCTCCCTGTAGGAACTGTAGGCTAGATGACGCATGCACGTTGTCCCCCTCCCCCCTTTTAGTTATGTCATTAATAAGGGGAGATGTCAGACAGGCCTACTGATTTGGTTGCTGTGTGGTCAGTGGAGCTACAGGTGAGGAGACCCCTGATACCGGTCCAGCTGAGTCCGGAGCAGGTGGGCCTGGAGATGTTGTGTCTTTGCGGGCAGCTGGACCTCCTCATCAGGGCACAGATGCAGCAGGTAGAGTTGACCCGAGCACCTAAATGCATCACTTCCACCGGTGCTGACAAAGATCACATTTAACTCCTGCACTTTCTGTCCCAGTTTCTGTTTCTGTTGAACTGTCAAGTCAAATTTGAGTCACATTTCATATACTATATTAAATATATAAAAATAAAAAAGTAGCCCCATGCATCTCCATCAGCCTTAACCAAAGCTAATTAACGGTTATATAATGTATTAACCAATGCACAATGCGAGCCCATTAAACAAGAGTCAATTAGCGCTGGGTGTGCAGCAACTTAATTACATCAGCAAATGTTGGCCGTCCATCACGTTGTATGAGGATGACAAGACATGCACTTGGCAACGGCCTGCAAAGAATATGTGTAGAACTGCAGTTAGGGCTTGCTCATGCTGTTCCGGCATCTTTCTTTTTTTTTTCTTTAGTTTTTTTTTTCTTTAGTTTTAAACTAAATACAGTGTTTGTTAAATCATAATTTGCATCATTCTGCTTGATGGAAACCCATTAATAGGAAAATATCCCTTCAGCAAAACACCTTTTTGGGGCATCATTAAGGGTGCTTTTATTAGCCAGGAGCACACATTTTCTTCTTCTTAAATTGTATTAAATTGTGCGCACACACACACACACATGCTATTCTTTGAGAAGTCCTTATGATCCTTTCCCATATTATAACTCTGACATTTACGACGGCACTCAAAGGCAGCATTAGACTTGAAGAAGTCATTGCCAGCTGAAGCACGATCATGTGCATTATGTCCCAACATGCCAAGACTTATGAACTGGTTTCAGGTCCCACTGTTCATTAAGCACTTTCACACCATTCTCTGCATTGACGCTCCTTTTAATCCGGCGACATTATCGCTCATAGTTTCCATGTTCCAGTTCCAGGAGCAGTTAGGACAGGGCTGTAGCCCAGAGGAGTCAGACACTTTCCAGGCTCAAGGATCAGAGATTCTCGACCAGATGCTGCAGTGCCTTGAACATCTACCAAAGCCCATGCCCCAGCTGGAGGTATAAAGTCTGATGATATTGTCTGAATAAAACAAGAGTATTCACGTCACACGCTTCCCTAAAAGGGGCTTGAATTAAAGGCTACTGTTGCTTGCCCTAAAAGCAGAGGCGTCATGTGTTTCCTCAGGACTACCTGGACATGGTGGGTCTGTCTGTAATGTTCCCCCGTGTGGAGGTGTTCCTCATTCAAGGCAGCCCAGTGGACATGCTGGAGAGGCCGCCTATGGACGGTAAGAGGAGGAGGAGGAGGAGGGAGAAGAAGCACATTGCAGTCTGTTGGTGTTTTTGACGACAGATTATGTATGGATTTAGAAAGGCATGTGAAATATCAAGGCCTTTTTTATTCTAGCTGGGATTCAGTTCAAGACATGTAAAAAAAGAAGAAATAAAAGTGCAAAGCTGTCAAAAAGCAGCTTGTTTCTAATTTATAAATATGTATATTGTATCTTTCTGTTCTGTATTATTCTAAACTTGGACACCCAGACAGCGATGGGATTTTAACTACTCAAGCAATTGTACTTGACTCAATTATTTCTATTTAATGCTACATAATACTGAAAATACATTTATATTAAAATATATTTGACTTATTACTCTATTTGACAGCTTCAGTTACAATTCACTTTGCAAAGGAAGATTTCACACACAACGCACAAGATTGCCTTATAGTTTAATTTGCCTCGTTCTAGATTAAACAGATTAAACCAGTAGTTTATAAAATGTTCAAAATAGGCTCGACCTTGACTTTACATTAAATGTATAGACATGATAAAACACTCACAGGGGCCTTTATTCTGCACGATAAGCACATTTTGCTGATAATCCTCCTGTGCTTCTATGTAAGAATTTGAATGTGGTACTTTTTCTTGTAACGGAGTATTTTTACACTGTGGTATTGCTAACCCTACACTCCAGTAAAGGAGCTACATTTACTGTATGTTCTCGCTGCACACCGTACCAGCTGTCCACGTGATTCGAATGCGTTCCTTTTTTCCTCCGAAAATATCGACTAACGTGAGCCGATGCTTCTCCCTGCAGAATACTTCTCCCACGTTGCCAAACTGAACCAGCTCCTGGTGCTGAGTCAGCAGCTGGAAGAAGATATCAGGCACCTCGGAAGCCACAAATACATTGCCCACCAGTTGTCGGTCCTCTATGTGAGGAGAATACATTCCTATAGTGCATCAACCTCTATATTTTCATTCCACTGTGCTTTTTAACATTGCTTTTTTTTTGTTTTGTTTGCAGCAAGTCGTCAGCTCTTTCAGAGGAATTCAGGCTTTCTCCGAAATGAAGAAAGACATCGAGGCCAACTTCAAACAGATGAAGCAGTCTCTGGTGGTGGAGGAGGGCTCCAGGCACGAACCTCAGCTGGCCGCTCACTACATCAACTGGTGAGTTAAGAGTCCGAGCATTAACTTGATGACGATTACTGCAGCAACAAGCTGATGTCAACCCTGCTCCCTGCGTAGGATATTGGAACTGACACGGAGCTTAACGTCGGCGGTGTTGACGCTGCCGGAGGAGCTGACGGAAGACCTCGACCAGGCCGTGACCTTCGTGTCCCAATTCCTGTCCTGACTCCCCCCCCCCAAACCCAACGCCTCTGTGTCTATGAACCCTGACGTTCCGGTGCACCGGGTCCCTCCAGGAGCCTCTCGATGAACTGTGAAAAGGTGCTAGGTCATTCGATTCGACCGGTGAGATTGGGTGCTCCATTTACGAATCATGTAGGTTTTTATACATCGTCCTCCTGAATGTGGCCTATGTTAGTCCCTATGGTGAGTCAGGTGGAGATGAATGTAATGTATGAATCCTTCCTTGCACTACTGCTATAACTACTGTTATGCTTTCCTTTCTTTTTTTTTACCGAAAGTGGAATAATAAAATTGAATGCAATAGGGGAAAGTGTTTGTATTCTCCCTGTTCTCGAGCAGATGTGATGATCATTTCCAAGGATGGAGCTATAAGGCAGGAACTTTGAGTGGTCATTACAGTTAAATCACAGGCGTGACTATGAGCAAAGGCTCCTCTTCCCTCACTATAGTGTGTGTGTGTGTGTGTGTGTGTGTGTGTGTGTGTGTGTGTGTGTGTTGGTGTGTGTGTGTGTGTGTGCGCGTGCAGGTGCACAGCTATGCAGCGAGCCAAACAAACTTGGTGGTGTTGTAAAAATGTATTGTTAAAGATGCACAATATAGATTCGATTAGCGTTGCATTGTCCCTCATAAAATACATGTTGTGTACAAGTATCATTAGTGAAATATCAACATTAAAGGCCCTGAAAAATCTATTTTCCTATTTCAGTTTTGAGTGATGACCTCCGACATGAACACAACTTTGCAGTTGCAAACGGTTTTGGTAGTTTCACATGAGAGATTTTCTCTGTGTTTTTGAAGTGGGCGAGGCTCCGTTTTCATAGGAAGGTCAACAAAGTCAATAATCCAGGAAACATTCAACGAGTCCACAAGAGTACGTGTGAAAAAAAATTGTAAGATACATAACAGTTAGTCCTACGGTAATTTTAACAGTTATTTTGAATTATTAGCAACACATTAGCCTCACACAGCTAGTAGGCTGTCATGGCTCGTTTAAAAGTCTGAGCATTTCCATTTTCTGCTGCCAGACTAACTTATAATGTTATTGAGTAATGATACTTACTCTGTCTGTCTGTGTGACGATAAAAATATAATAGAAACAGTATAATTCAGTAAAAAAGTAGAACATGCTCACATAATATATCGTGATATAGTACAGTGTAATATATTATGGAAATAAGAAATAGTAGCATATCAGGTGAAATGTAGTAATGTAAAATAATACACAGTATAGTATGCAGTATGAGTATAGTATAGTACAGTATAGTATGATAAAATACAACGAAGTATTTAATAAAAAATAAAAGTATATTTTGATGCCAATATTTTTTTTCACTAAAGTATAAAATTGAACTCATGACTTTTACTTGTAACACAGTATTTCACTCTACACTGTTGTATTGCTACTTTGACTTAGATCTTCATTTAATTTAATTTAAATGTATTTTAGGATTACTCGTGACATAACGATGATGAGTAAATGGCTCCTCCTGCTGTTCAATTCCTGCACAATGATAAATCAGAAAGTACCACGACAGCTCCCTTCTGAATTAACAACCTCTGGTCTGGTTAATTAAAATAATCGCTACACTGGGGCATTTTTATACCAAACTCAGAGCATACAGGATACAACACGACGATATATAATGCTGTTTATTAAAGCACTACATTGTGACGATTGCTGTCTACAGATTACCTCATGTCTTACGCGCCCTACAGATGTTTGTTTACAGTTCTGAGGTATGCAGGAAAACCAAACCGGACAGACCCTTCTGTCTGTGACAGCCGCCGGGGGAGGGACTAAAATGTGAGTGACGCTTTTGAATAACCAATTGCATACGTTCGATTTGGTTCGCCAGCCAATCAAGATGCGGCTAGGCTGTCCGGCAGCTTGACTATGAGAGCTGGGGGGAAAACAAGGAGGATATTCGTGGTGGAAAACGTTTTTTTTTTTGTATTTATTAAATGTGATAGCCTTCGGATTTAAAATAAGATATCAATGAACATTAAGGCAGGATGAATCAATGTGAAGACGGTGAGTTAAACAAGTTTAGGACAGGCGACTGACCTGTGTGTTTACCTGTCAGTCATCTTTGTCACAACGTAAACACACCTTAGGGTAATTCAGGGACTTGTAACGGACGTTTTCAGCTTTTAGAAAACAACACGTGTCGGCTGGCAGAGTCGCAGCATAGCAGCGTTTTGTATGTCAGTTGTCTCTGAAAGCCTGAAGGGGCCACAAGCATCTGCTCTGCCGGAGTGTCCATGAGCAGCCCTTTCAAATCCCCTCTGACAGCTCCTCCCTGTGGAGGGGGCATACATTCATGCATCGGCCCTAAAGCCCCCCCTGCAACACCCCTCTAACTGGAGATTATTGGCAACCTCCTCTCTCTCTCTATACAGATGTAGGGTCAATGTTGATCAAGTATCCATGTTGTTTTTCTGTTGCACAAACTATTTGAACTACCTTCTTTATTTGAACCTTCCTTCATTACACTGTACTTCCAGATGCAGAGACGCACACCTGAGCCCCGTGTTGAGATCTGAGGAGGAGATGATACCAGATCCCACCGCTGCATCCAGGGCCACAGAGCAGAAGTAAGATCAAGATAAACATTTATTGATTCCCAGACGGGGGCAATTCTGTTGTAACAGCAGCACAAAGACAGCAACAGTACAGATAACTAGAGAAAAAAAGACAAAAATAATGTAAGAGCGTATAATAAACTAAATTAATAATAGAATAAGAAAATAGAATAGAAAAACCCATACAAGCACAAGAACAGATGGAGACAAAATGTGCAGAGTGAAGTGAGAGTGGAATGGTTACGCCTGATGTGTGTGTCCTTGACAGTGGTGGAAGAAGTACTCAGATCCTTTACCTCAGTAAAACTGGCAACACCACAGTGTAATAAAATAAGATAATCCTTTACAGGATTACAGTGGCATAATGGATCGTGCAAACAAGTATTATAAATATATAAATAAGTAATAAACAGGAAACATGATTGCATTTTTTTTTTTAATGCACACAATTTGTACACGCAAGTTATTATCATGTGCTATAAGATAAAAAACATTGGCTTTATTGTTCTGAGTAAAAATGACCTCCAATCAGCAACATAACTGAAAACACCTGTGTCTGTGGGCCCTTTAATCTATAACCATGCTTATCATATTTAATAAGTTGATGTTTCGTTTGTAAAATCAAAGTAACTATAGCAGCTGTATAAATGTAATGGAGTAAAAGGTACAATATTTCCCTCTGAAATGTAGCAGAGTAAAAGTATATATTGACCTATAATTAATATACTTAAGTAAAGCACAAGTACCTCAGTATTGTATTTGTGTACACTACTTGAGCACATGTTCTTAGTTACTTCTTAGTCCTTGAATACCAATCATAGACTGTATATAAGAAGTGGACGTAGCATACTCCGCTCTATGGTCTATTTGACTCTTAATGGACCATCATTTATTAAATGAACATCATGCTGTATTGAAGAAGACTTGAAACTAGAGATTGAGACCATAAACTCATGTTTACAATGTTTACAGAGGGAATAAATCAAGTGAGAAGTAGAGTCATTTTCACATGGACTTCTATACAATCTCACTTTTACAAACCAGAGGAGTCAATATAGAGAGAAAGCAGGTTTTAAGACACTTCCGCATTGGCTTCACTCGGCAGAACCGGAGGTTGCCGCCTGATGCCAATTTGATTTTCCAGTCTTGTAATCTAATTTAATGTTTTCACTTCCCAGTAAGAACTCTCACGATGAGGCGAACTCCTCCAGGGCTGTCAATCAATCGGAGGACGAGTCGGGGAATGAGAACATACAGAAGAGCGTGGTAGGTGTTTTTCTGTTCATCATTTAGCATGCAGGTTCTAAAGGCCTGATAGCAACTGTTCACAAGAGGAGTAGTATTAGAAGAGCGCTATGATGATACCAGGAAAGGACACATTAGTTAAAAACCACAGGTGTAAATAATAGGGATGCACCGATCCGACCTTTTCAGTCCCGATAGCGATACATGGTCTTTGGGTATCGGCCGATACAGAGTGCTGATTTAATATCACTGTGTGGAAGAGACTGGGATCATTCTCCTATAGGTAAAGGCAACATCTGACTTGACTTAAACATTGCTTTTCTAACTTTCTAAACCACAATGCAACAGATAAATACATAGATATTAATGTACTTATTTGTTATTTATAATAATGGTATCCCGATACCAGATCGACCAATTGTCACCGATACCCGATCCAGCTGTTTGAGGTGGGTATCGGACCGATATACGATATCACTAACTATATTGGTGCATCTCTTGTAAATAAGATAATGAAAGATGGCTGGATTCCATTCTGGTGTGCCTGCTCACTGTCACACTGTCACGAGTTACTGGGACACCTGAATAGAAGAGAGCCAGTAGGCTTGGTGCAGTTTCTTTCTCTATTTTTCATACCTTCCTGACATTTTACCAGGATATACGCTACATAAAGTCATTCTACCATACATGACACTGTCTAGCCTACAGGGCTGTGTGTCTAATATGCAACAAGCCTACTTTACTTTAAATACTTAAATATTTATGGCACATAGAATAATGAATAGATAGGAAATGTACGCCCACTTATTGCTGCAGCGGTTACCTACAGAGATGATATGCAGGTGGTGGTGATAGACTGACTGAATCAAATCATTTGGCTAATAAACTTTTGTATCGTACCTTCAGGATACCCTGATATATCGTAATACCTTGATACCGTGCCGTGGTTGATGTTATGAGTATAAGAGATAACACCTGTGCTTTTCCTACTAGTTGATTGGATATTTAAAGTAAAGAAACAATAAGTTAATTGGCAACTTTTTTGATTAATGATTTCACTCATTTTTAAAGAAAAAATGCCAAATGTGAGGATTTGCTGCTTTTCTTTGTCAGATATAATCGTAAAGTGAATATCTTTGAGTTTTGGTCATTTGAGGACCCTGGGAAGTTATAATGAGCTTTGTTCAATATTTTCTGACATTTTACAGACAAATCACTTATTTGTGTAATTTCGAAAATAATTCGCAGATTAATTCATCATAAAATAATCATTCCCAATTGCTCCCAATCTCTCATTGCTTTGTGTCCAACTGACTCTCATGAATTTGCACCTTGAATCCTCGAGGTACTTCAGTGTTTACTCGGAATTTGTCATTTAGAAATTTGTATTTGGCCTGTTAAGGATGCAGCACGCTGGTTATTAAAAACTCATATATTTAAACCCGCAGAGACGAAGAAAGAGACCACACGAGGGCTCCGAGAATGTCAAGCGCAAAAGGGCCAAAGCCAGTCGCAGCAGTGTTGGCGGAGCAGGAGGCAGCTGCCGCAAACGGAGACATGTGGAGGCCGTCACCCTGTTCGAGGTGCTCACCATGGGCAGGAGTGCCATGCAGGTGAGGCCAGCTCACCCTTAATTTGAAAGCCAAAAGTGTTTTTGTATTTTTCTCAGAAGTAGTGCGAGAGACGTGCACAGAACACATGCGTTCACCTTTGAGTTCTAATAAAAAAGTTCTCGTTCTGTTGGTAGGTTTACATGCACATTAATATTCCAGTTATAGTCTAACTGATGAGCACTTGCAAAAAAGACAAAAGAATGAGCCCATTTCCTTATTATAAAAACACCTGAATATACTAGCTGGGATATATACAAGAAGTAAACACACTAATTGACTCTTGTGTAATGTCTGAGCAGTCGGTGATTGATGATTGGATCGAGGCTTACGGGACGGACAGAGACTCTTCTCTCCTCGACCTCATCAGCTTCTTCATCCAATGCTGCGGTTGCAAAGGCAAGCAGACGACACACACACACACACACGCGCCCGCACACACACTCACGCATTCCTACATTGTCAACAGTGGACTATCGGCTACTCCAACCGAGTGGGGACCTTTGTTTCTGGTCATTTTGAAAAATACAAAAATAGGACAAAACAAATCTTTTTTTAAGGTCTTTTTTTCAGAATGTTACAGCAAATTTCTTTTTTTTATTACTATATTTTTTAAAGAAGTTGCCAAGAGCGAATTTGCAGTCTTGCAATATCGACCTATCAAAGACACACACACACACACACACACACACACACACACACACACACACAGACACAGACACACAGAACATACACAATCAGACGTTTCTCTCACGTGTCTCCCAGGTGTGGTCACAGCAGAGATGTGTCAGAGCAAAGAGGACAGTGAAGTCATGAGCAAGATGGTGGAGGAGCTGGATGAGGTAAGAGGTCTTCAATCTTAGCTTCTTCCAGTGTCTTTATCAAATTTAACACTTTGTACTGAATCCGTATGACTGTGCTTGTTTCAGGTTGCCGGTCTGCAGTACAAGAAGTTCCTGGCCTTTCCCTGGATCCTCACAGTCACGTGGCCCATGGACACAGTCAGTAGTACCTCCCTGCTTAATGGATTTGTCCTGACATTTGCATCTTTTTTTGCCTTCATGCCCAACTATTTCTTCAGTCAGGTTTATAACAGTGATCAACATGTCAGTTAATTGCATTAATTATATTGGTGTTCTATCTTTTTACCTGGAATCCCTATTAGCTACTACCAAAGTAGAAACTACTCTTCCTGGGGTCGGTAGTAAAACCACTACATCACAATGTAAAAACAAATAAATTATTTAATCAAAATCTAAAGTTAAAAATGAAACAAAAAACAAAAACAAACAACTGAAACGCTACAACAAAAACCAATAAATCAACAACAATAAAACCACTAATAACAATAATAACAACAAATGACAATTAGTCAAAAATTGAAACAAAAAAAACTAAAGAAAAACATGCAAACTACAAAATTTATAATCAACAACAGGCAGCACCATTAAAAAAACAGCGTATTCAGCTTCCGAAATATGAATAAACCAAAAAAGTTCTTCATTAAGACCACATGGTCAGATATTATGTTGCAAAATGTGTTGTATTTGATACAAATAATATGACTCAAAATCGCTCCATCATTCACATGTTATCTATTCCCTTCATAGCAGTAATTTGAGACAATGGACACTAAGCGGGTTAAAGGTACCGTGATGAAATCAGGGCCTTTTACAATCATGCGTTTACCGTGTTAACACTACTTAATGCTGCTGTATTCTTCCTATCTGTTTGTTTCTTCACTGTGTACACCGTAGCACTGAAGGGACACAATTTCTCTCCCCTGTTCAGTACTTCATATGGAGAGCAATTCTCCCTTGACCTTTGAGGATGACCAACTTCTTTCTTTCTTTGCTTCTAACTGAACTGATATCCAATTGGTTTAAGCTCCAGAGTGATCCCTGACCCGTCCCAACATACTCCTTCACCTCAGGAAAGTAAAGATGCCAAATATCTAAGTGACTCTCTTCTCTAACCTTCAAGTAGTTGCTGCCCTTCAGAGTGTGTTCTCTCCGCTTCCTTTCCCCCCTCTCTGCAGGACAGTGTGGAGTATCCTCTGATACAACCCGGACCGTACGGCCGCTGGTTCCACTCTGAGTTCTGCGACTTTGTGTCGGTGCTTGTGGCTCGGTGTCAGCACAGCGTCATATTTGACAGTTACCTGATGAACACCCTCATCTCTCTGCTCACCGAGCTGTCGGACTCCTATGTGCGGGCTTTCAGACACACCTGCACGCTAGCAGGTAAGGAGTAGAAAGCACACACGGGTTGGGTTAGCCCAGTATGAGAGCGGCTCCCTCCTAAAAATCTGGGTGCAGGGACAAAGGCAACAACACCCATGAGAAAAAGATAAGAAAACTGAATAAAGGGAGACAAAAGGGGGGGAAAAAGGGGTGGACTCCATTAACTCTCCCTTGTTGCCTCCATCCAGGGCTACACCAAAGCCCTTATTATATATAGATTAATTTACCTATTCCTTTTTACTTATTATTGTATTACATTTTTCCCTTTTTAAAATTATTATTACATTTACCTTTATCTATCCTGACCATTACTGTTATTATTGTTAGTGATGATGGTGAAGATGATAATAATAATAATAGTAATATTATTATCATTATTGTATGTATTATTTATTTAATAAACTTACTTATCAATGTTATTATAGTTAACATTTATTTATTTATTTATTTAATTTATCTATTTATTTATTCATTCATAGATTGATTATTCATTTGTCTCTCTTCTCTTCCTCCTTCTCATCAAACATTCCTGTACATACCTGTGGTCACAGCTATTCACATACAGGAATATATGACACACTCACACAACACTTTGATATATACGTACACAAGCACTTACAATGCTCCCAGTCACAAAAGCAACCAAAAATCTTTACCATATTCGAATTATAACATCTGTTTCGTACGTCTTATGTTAATGTCTGTATATTTTGTGTTACAACTTTAGTCTGTATAATTTGTTTAACAAAAATCTAGATTAAAAAAAGAGAAGCAGATACAGATACAGATACAGATACATAAACACAATCAATAAACGAATCTCTGCTTTCTCTTTGGTTTGTATTTGTGACATCCCTTGTAAGCGGTGAAGCTACTGAGCTCTCTGGCGGCCGCGGCTCTGAGCCTGAGCGTCGGCATTGAAAACAGTCAGAAACTGTACCAGGTACAGAAGACGAAGACGATGAGACAGAGAAGCCCCCCGCAACAGGAGAGAATACAGAGGAAGATCGCAGAGGTAAGACCGGCGTCACTCAGTGTCTATCTGAAGGTATTTATCTTTGCTCCGTAAGTAATGTCTGACTCGTACCCTTCAAGCTGCGGGAGAAGAGGGCGGAGATAGAGACCATGATGGACGACATCTTCAAAGGAATTTTTCTGAAAAGATATCGGTAAGTGTTTCTCTGACACTGTTGGTTTCACAGTGCATACAATTCAGTTTAGAGCTGATTGTTGTGTGTGTGTGTGTGTGTGTGCCTGTGCAGCGATGTGCTTCCAGAAATCCGCTCCATGTGTATGGAGGAGTTGGGTTTGTGGATGAAGCTCTACAGTTCCGCATTTCTCAACGACAGCTACCTCAAGTACATGGGCTGGATGATGCACGACAAGGTAAACGACAGCAAACACGTGATGTAGCGTAATGCGTCGTAACGCAAAGATTACACAGATATAGTCTGGATATTTTTGTGAAAAACAAAATCTTTCAGAATGTAGACAGACTGCTGTGAAACCATGCGTATCATGGTTTCAGGTACCAGATGTGCGTCTCAAGTGTGTGTTAGGCCTCCAGGGTTTGTATGGCGATCCTCCGCTCCTCCCTAAACTGGACCTGTTCACCACCCGCTTCAAGGTAAACAATCCTGCTTAAAGTTGCATTCATGGATTATGACCACTAGGGGCAGAAAAAACATAAACATCAAATTCATTATCAACAGTTACATAAAGTTGTAGGGAGAACGTGTCCTATTTACACAAATATTTCTAGAAAACAGCCTTTTCACATTTCACAGAGTTGATTCAATGTTACCTTCCAAAATATGATGAATGCACGTTCAGACCGCCACGTTTGTAGAAGTGCTCATGTTTGTTCTCCAGGACCGGATGATCTCCATGACCCTGGATAAGGACAATGAAGTGGCAGTGCAGACCATGAAACTGCTGCTTCTCATCTCCAAGTGAGCCGCTGGCCTTTCTCATCGTTTTCCAAACAATTCCACCATGCTTTCCTGCTATATGTCTCAGCATCAAACCACCTCTTGACTCCTCAGAACGTCCGATGATGCGCTCAGTCCAGAGGACTACAAGCACCTGCTCCAGTTCGTCTACTCGTCGCAGCGCCCTCTTGCTGCCGCCGCGGGGGAGCTGCTCTTCGCACGGTGCGTTCATCTCCATCACTTGGAAAAATACCTCATTTAATTAGTGTTGTTCTGAACATGGCTGGCCTGTCTCTGTTAGGCTTCTCAACACCGAAGTCCCTGCGTCTGATACCCAGGGTGAAATGAATGAGGAGGAGGCACATGAACGACAAACATCCGCCAGACTGAGGGCTCTGCTGCTCTTCCACCAGGAGTCTGAGGTGATTCGATTTGAGCCTCCTGTTTGAGTTCAGGACAATGGACCATGGAATGGACTAACTAGTCTCTCTTGTCTTTCAGCTGCAGAAGCATGTGGTGTACCTAGTGGACAGTCTGTGGGACTGTGGTGGAGCCCTGCTGAAGGACTGGCCCACACTCGCGTCCATACTGCTGCAGGACCCCTCCTCACACAGTCCAGGTGAGTGTGACGCGTATGTCCATGTATTCGTAGGCAGACGTGTCCTTAAAATTCTTAGACCACCAGAGGATCAGTTCGACTGACGATTTCGTTGATTTGGAATTTGCAATTTACTGACTTTTTGTGCTTGTTTTGTCTCCATGTATGTTTTAGCACGTCTGTAGGCCACAGTACTTCTACATGTTAAACAATATGTCTTTTTTTAAATTTAGTTCAATTGTAATCTGTTAAAGGGATTCAGAGCTTGGTCTGCCTTAATTTCTACATTCATGAATTATGGTTTCATATTTTATTTGATTGTTTATTGAAAGCATTTTCTTTAGGGTTTGTCTCCGCCTCTAACAGCCTCATGTACTTTGTTTGCAGTAATGTATATTTCCGCCATAGACATGGTGATAGACATTCTCAATTCACCTTTAGGGGGAAGTCACATGCCTTAAGTCTACAGCGGTCATCGTGTTGTGTGTGTGCGTGCGTGCATGCGTGCGTGCGTGCGTGCAGGTCTTACCCGGGCTGATCAAGTGGTGCTCGTAGAGATCCTGGTAGCTTCGGTGCGTCAGGCCTCAGAGGGACCAGCGCTGGCAGGAAGGAGTGGAGCCAAGAAGGTCAGTGGGAGGTCCATCCTCAGTTATGAGCAGAGAAGTATCAAGATATTTTACCTGAATAACAGTACCAATACAACAATGTAAGAGTACTCCACTACAAGTAAAAGTCCTGCATTTAAAATCCTACTTAAGTAAAAGTATCATCTGCTAAATTAACTATAAGTATCAAAAGCAAATGTACTCATTCAGCAGAAAAATGGCCCTTCTAACAGACCTATTCAATAATATTTAACATTATGTTGTCAATACTAATGCAACATTGCTTTCCTTTAGCTGCTTATGATACAGTCTCAATGTAATCCTGATGCCTCTATATGACCTTCATAAGTAAACGAGACCATCAGCATGAAGATTGGCTAATTCTGTACAGTTATTCTTCACGCTTGTCATCTGTGCCACCGGGTCGGATTCAAATAAAACCATGCAGGTTCACCAGAAACTCCTTCAGCTCAGATTTGTGCGGGTCTCTGGCAGCCACAGCGTCTCCGCTGGGGGCCAACACTGACACCACGCTGCTAGAGACCCAGGCTGTATTGCGTGGCCCGCTGGAGGGAAGGGAGACTGGACTGAGCGGGGCAGACTGTCAGACCCCTGCTGCAGTAACATTAGAGGTTTTCTTAAGGGAATGTAGTGCTCGGAAACACTTTGT
Organism: Anarrhichthys ocellatus; assembly: GCF_004355925.1. Classification (NCBI taxonomy): domain Eukaryota; kingdom Metazoa; phylum Chordata; class Actinopteri; order Perciformes; family Anarhichadidae; genus Anarrhichthys; species Anarrhichthys ocellatus. The sequence continues at coordinate 1,799,420 of NW_022280081.1, read as the reverse complement.
CCAGAGGGAGCTCTAAAATCAACACAAAATGAAAGCTCCTCATGGTAGCTTTAACTACTTTACATACAGTTAGGTAGTTTCATCCAGTGGTTCCCAATCTAGGGGTGGGCTCCCTCCTATGGGTCACAAAATAAATCTGAGGGGTCATGAGATGATTAATGGGGTAGAAAAGAAGAAAAACCAAAGTTCTGCTTTACAAATTTGTCCCTTTGGACTCTTCTTAAATATTTGCGTTTTTTGTGAAATAATTGATCTTTTTTTTTCAATGGAACTATCTGAAAAGTTTAGAGGGGAAACGACTAACAACTCACGAACCAAAAAGATTAGAAACCACTGGTCGAATGTGAAACACTTTTTTGTATTTTCTAATCTTATACGTTTATTTTCTGATGTAAAATCTTAAGCAACTAGTAACTAAAGCTGTTACAAATGTAGTGGAGTAGAAAGTAGCAGAAAATGGACAAACTACAAGTTCCCCAAACGTATACTTATGTACAGTATAGTTTCTTCCCACCGTTTGTTCGGCAGTTCTGGTGACACATGAGTCACTTATGAATCGAAAGCATCGCTTTAAATCTGGAGTGAAACACGTTGAACATGTTTGGTCATGCTTTAATAAACCAGTCTGTGTCTTTAATGTTTCAGGTCATGAGTGCCAGGGAAAAGAAGATCCAGATCGATGACTGTACCAAGCTCACTGATCATCTCCTCGTGGTGCTTCCTAAATTACTGTCCAAGGTATTTATTTATTCCACATTTATTCCACATTCTCTTTGCTGCACAGTTATATTCTGGGCTTTATATTGTGATAATGTTTGTGCAGTTTTCAGGCAGCTATGACACCATTGCCTCCCTGATGATGATCCCTCAGTACTTCCTCCCCGAGTGTCCCGAGGCCGACAACACACAGGTCTGCATCGATGGACGCAAACAACACCATGAAGCCTTCAATGAGATATGAATGTGGTGACACAGTTCCCTCATCTTTTAATTGCCACTATAAACACTGGAGCCACGAAATACAACTTAAATGTGACAGTTTAATTCAGAAATTATTAAAACTATTTGCCTTGCTTGTCACTACTACCTGCTGGGTGCAGTCCCACATGTTACAGTTTCTCTGCGTTGTCTCCGTGCTCTTCGTCAGGCAGCATCCGGCCTGATGGCAGAGATGGGAGCGGCTTTAGACCACCACTCTGGCCCCGCCCTTCTGGAGGTGGCAGCCCGCACGTACCTCAGTCTGTGTGGGGGGGAGGCGTCCTGGTGCTCCGTGGCCCGGGTCGCCAGAGACTCCCTGGTCTGCTGCTGGGTGGACCACCTGACAGCTCTGCTTGGGGACTCGCTCCAGGTGAGGAGCACCGTTACACTGCAGGGCCAGTAGCATGTTGACGTATGTATGCGTGTGTTTTGGACTTTCTCTTAGTTTTTCCACACGAAAACGTGATGAAAAACTGCAAACTTTGACTTCTTCAGGCCTCTTAAGGCTGCGTTCACACTGCAGGCAAAAGTGGTCCAAATCAGTTTTTTGTTTTTCTATAACCGTATGAACAGCACAAATCAACTAGTGGACATTCCTTTATTCTAAGAGGTGCCGAACATCCATATATGCAAAGAATAAACTTTACTCCACACAATGACTTTAGTATTTCTCCGTTGCAGGGTGAGAGTCCGCGTTTCTCTGCTGACGAGGAGAAAACTGCAGAAATTTTAGCCACGCTGAAGAAACTCAGAGCTTTCCACAAGTAAGATTTCAGAGCCGATCGAGCCTGCAGTCTCCCCGCCCACGATGTGTGTTTACTGGCTATTCAATATCTTGTTTCTCCTCGTGTTTTGTCAGCTGTCACGACCTCCAGGAGTGGAACCTGTTTGGGCTGTTGTCTCCCCTCCTGTCGGCAGAGAGCGGAGCAGGAGGAGCCCCGCCTGAGGTACCAACACCTCCTCTTTAAAATCCAGTTTATTCCCCGTCTTCCTGTTTCTAAGTGTCTCTTCCTCTCTCCACCTCTTTGTCTGAAGGTGCTGCTGGAGGTGCTGCAGTGTCTGTCTTACTGCATGCTCTGGTCCCTCAACACCAGTGGTGGAACTTTAACCTCCAGAGTGAGTAGCATCCACTGTACTTTGAACTAGAATGAGTATATAAAGATGTAGAAATAAGACAATAAGGGATTTCCATTAGTCCCAACTAAATATTTGCAGAAATCTCTCATAACCTCTGCGGGATTGATTAGTTGACAGAAATGAATCAGCAGCTATATTGATAATTGATTTATCATTTGACTCGGTCGGAAAAAATCCAAGAAATTTTAAGATGTCACCTCGGGCTCTGAGAACTAGCGATGGGCTTTTTTTGAGCAAATCGCCGACTCGTCGATTAGGGATTTGTTGACTAATCGGTCGAGATCTCTTTTGTCAGTTAGTCTTCATCTATGCTTTTTTCATGCTGAATGACTTGCTTCCAAGAAATGTATGAGCACATCTCTGGTGAACAATAGATTTAAAGTGGTGAGACTCACTCTTACAGATCTGTCGGTTAAATAAACTAATCCATGAGTCGACAAAGTGTTAGTCGAATAAGAGCTTCTTTGGTCGAGGACAGCCCTACATTTGTTTGTCCAAACAATGTATCTGATCACTAAAATAATGGAGGAAAAAAGAGGCATATGAGTATCGATGTGTAGTGTCTAGAGAGGCCCATTGTAAGTGACATTAAGTGACATTATTCTGCACAGTCTTAGCCTCCCTGTTCCCCTCTAGAAAGCTTGTGCATTAACTAAATGTACATGTGCGCTATTTGTCACTTATCAGTATGTGTGTGTGTGTGTGTGTGTGTGTGTGTGTGTGTGTGTGTGTGTTTTAGGAGAACGCTGTGTCCCAGAGACTCCAGCTGCGTCTCTTCTGTGAGAGGGGTAATCACTGTCTGTCCCACTCCGACCACAGCGTGCAGCAGCAGGTAAACTCATGTCTCCATCAATAATAGCACCATTTACTCTCTTGGTTTTCCTTTTCCTCAACTGTTTATAACCTCCTCTCTTTATTGTTTTTGTACGTCAGGCTTTCCTGGGTGTGTGTGACGTCCTGACGGCTCACTCCTACCAGCTACAGGTGTGGGATCCCTCCTCCTTCGGTCCTCTGCTCTACACACCCAGCCCCAAACTGCAGAGGGCGCTGTTGACCTTCGTCTGCGCGCATGTCTTCCTCGTACCGGACTGTGACGGCCAGAGCGCTGGTGAGATGTGAATCAGTTTTTGTCAGCCGCTTAACCCTCCTGGTAATGTTTGTCTTTGTATTGCTTGAGTCTGATGTTGCAGATTGGTGTTCAGGTTTGACACAAGAAGGCTGTTATTTGCCACTGAATTTGTTAATGAGGGAAAAGGAGTTGATGTGATTGATAGAATTTTCAACAAGTTGATTCAACTTTTTTTTTTTGTGTGTGTCGAAAAACCATATCAAACACAAACTCTGTTTATGTTCCGGGTATCTTTAAGAATAACTTATTTTTCATATTTAGCATTTATCTTTACTTGAGCATGATTTTAAAAACAAATTGGGGTACTTTGACAGCGGACAGTGAAGAGGTGACAAAAAACAGGGGGGGGGTCAAAGTAACAATACAACAATTAAAAGAAATACTGCAAGTAAAGGTGCTGCTGTACCTAAGTACTCACTATGAGTAGAAACGTCCCCAGTGATAGACTTTACTGTTGTAGCTGGGTGAGGTCAGTCTAGTTTTAACTGTATAAAGTATAAAGGTATTTTATAACGGGGCAGGAAAATAAGAGAAAATAAAAGGTATTAAATACTCTGATCGTTGCATCTTTTTTGTGAAGTAATCGATCATTTGACCTCTTAACGGTTCAAATGAAACCACGTGAGAAGTTTACAGGGGACATGTGTTTTTGGTGGAACTGCTACCGTCTCATGGACATCAGAAAGCCTGCTTTTGGTAAAGAGCCACATAGGGCCAAAAAAGTTTGGAAGCCACTGGCTTCATTTCTTAACAATACTACATATTATATAAGATTATGATATACTTTTCTTTCATTTTAAATCTCAATCTGAAAAGTAGACTCATAGCTGCAGCTGATAAATAAACGGTAGAAGTAGAAAGTAGCATGAAATAGAAACTACAGGAGGAAATGACCAGCTCTGCTGAGCGGCTAAGATGTTTAACTGTTGAAGATGAGTGTGTTGACCTGCGTGTTTTTTTTTGGTGACCTTTGCACTCAAACACACGGCCAGGAGTACCTGGGCCGTGTGGGTGCATTGCAGTATTTAACACAGCAGATGGCGCCCTCACTCTGTCCCTAGCTCTTTTCTTCAGTGTAGCGGTGGTAAAAAACCCAACAGCCATGCAGATATTAAATGCACAGCCACACACTCGGCTTAATAACTCACCGCAGAGCTTCCCGCCGACCGTAAATTAAGTCTGATTTCCAACCCGACCTGACCACTGACCCTGTTAACATCCTCGGGACTGAAACTGGCTGCACTAATTTCTGCAAGAGCGCGTTAAGACTTTGTCGTGCAAAGAAATGCAGTTTGTAAAGTCGATGACTTTTACGGGTATGTTCCCGCCCGTTCTAATAAAATGAGAAAAACAAGATTGACGTGTTGGAAACACGTAACTGTTTTCTTTGTAAAGTCCTGCAGGTAAACGAGTTAATCCGCTCCTGGCTGACTGTAACTAAAACATTGCATTATCTCTACAATAGCTTCTGCTTCCAGAGGCATATTGCAAATCCAAATATGGGATCGTCCGGAGGAGGCAATAGCGCTTTCCTGGTGGGAATCTCTTAAACGTTCAACCAAATACAATACAGGATTATTGGTTTTTGAACATGCAATAAAAGAGCTATTGTTTTATTGGATTTGCCTGGTAACGGTTATGTTATATAGACAGTGTTTTCTATTAGCCGCTGGATCAGAGATCACTCGGAGGGCAAGGGCGCTGACTTAAATCATAAAATCAGGGGCAATCTCTTTCCGTGAGAAAATTCCATTAACTCCGGCTCACCTCTGAGCCCATTTTATTAGCCTTGTGAAAGATTGAAGCCACATGGTGTCACAACCATAACTCCAGCCTCATGTTATCTTTGATTTCCACCTGCTAAAGCCATCGTCCTCAAACTAACTGCGGCGCTCCGCTTTGTTCTTTTTTTTTTCTCCTCTGGTATATGATTTCTGACGATTAATCACTCGCTTTCGCGTCCAACCGCGTTGCGTCGACTCCGTCTGGCTCGCCCAGTCGGTGAAGACTCTGAAGTGGAGAGGCTGGAGGAGCTTCACAGACGGAGAAATCTGCTCGCGGCCTTCTGCAAACTGATCGTGCACAGGGTGCTGGAGATGAGCATGGCAGCCGAGGTCTTCATGTACTACATGAAGGTAAAGGTGGAATAGTCGGGCATTTTTTGGGGGGGGGGTGGTTATGTGTATTATCTCTCCCGTCAAAATTAGGAGAGAAGATTGATACTCCCTCTCCATGACTGTGGGGTAAATATACAAATAACGGCCAGCAGCCAGTTAGCTTAGCTTAGCATAAAGTTTGGAAACGGGGGAATGGCTAGCCTGGCTCCGTCTAAAAGAAACTAAATCTGTCCACCAGCAAAATCACAAAGAAAGTTGTGGTTTTATGACCACTACTTTTTAAACAAACAAGATATAACGTCATCATTTGTGAGCTTTTGAGGTCCAGGTAGATGTTTTTTGTTACTTTTGGAAAGAGCCAGGCTAGCTGTTTCGAGTCTTTATGCTAAGCTAAGCTATCTGGCTGCTAGCTACGTCTTTCTATTTAATGCACAGACATCTGGAGAGTGTTATCAATCTTCTCATCGAACTCTGAGCAAGAAAGTGCATTTCCCAAAATCCTAAGTTATTTGAACATGTATTAAGTGAACGCTAGCGTGTGCTACAGAAGGTAATTTCGCCCTCTTTGTCCCCAGTACCACAACGACTTCGGAGACATCATCAAGGAGACGATGTACAGGACGAGACAGATGGATAAGATGGACAGCGCTCGCACACTGGTGCTGTGTTTGCAGCAGGTGCAGTTGCCTCGCACACATCTTGAAATATAAGCTGCCCACCGCTAGCTGCTGACGCGTGTTTTTGTCCTTTTGTCCTCAGCTGTTCGTCCGTCTGAAGCAAGAGCAGGAGAGCGGCGGTGGCAGGGCTCACCCGGGGGTCCAGACCTTCACCAACATCAAGGAGCTTGCCCGGCGCTTCGCCCTCACCTTCGGGGACCTCATCAAGTTCCGCAAGTGCGTCGTCGTGATCCACAGGTCGGCTCTCGTTCGTCGTTACTTGGATTTGTTTTTGCAAATTTTGTTGTTCTTAAAGTTTTCGTGTCTTCTTTGTCTGTTAATATGTGCAGGAACGGCATCGAGTTTGTGTTCCAGGAGTTCAGTCAGACCCCGGACGCCCCCACGCCGCCGTACCTCTCCTACCTGACCATCCTCGGCGAGTTCTCCAGCAAACTCCTCAAACCGGACAAGAAAATAGTGTGAGTGAGAGTTACAAACATTGTTTTTTATTTTTAAACTTTGTTTTCTGAAAGTCTCGTTCTTGTCTGGGCAGGTTCTCCTACCTGCAGAAGCACACTGCGGAGCACATCGTTGACCTCAAGGAGGAGTGCTGGCAGCCACTCGTCTACTACCGCGCGTCGCTGCTGGCTGTGGCTGAAGGGGAAGACGCCGTGTCGTACATGAGCTCCGACAGGAAGCCCTACCTGCCCGGTCGCTCTCCCTTCTCCAAACAAAAACTAGAAGGTGCGACACCTGACAAAACGAAATCAAGCACAGAATTTAAAAAAGTAACCGCCGCTTCATGTGTGTGGTTTTATTTTTAATTTTTTAGGAAGCAAGTTCCCCTGCCCGTTCAGCCCCGTCGACTCCAAAGTCAGCAAAGGTCACAGGTCAAGCTTCAGTCCAAGGTGAACGACTCCTTCATTTTATAAAGCAGCTCTACAGCACATCTCCACCTGGCTCATACTAATAACTCACCCGCCTCCTTCAGCCACCAGAAAAAGACGACCGACGCGGATCCCTTCTCCGTCCCCGCTGACCCTCCTGCGAAGAGGCTGAACTGCGAGGAATCCGTCCTCAGCACCGGACACGAGTCGGAGGACGACACCGTGGACGTTGAACTGTAACAGTTAGGAGGCCGGAGGAGAATCTGGTGCTTCTGTCTAGACGACGAGAGAACCACACTGGACCTCACAAACTTCTTTTTGTGTCATCTTTGTAATGATGTTCAAACATACCAGCGTCCATTTGTTTTCTACAATACTGTTAATACAGTTTTAAAATGCAGTATTTTATATCTTAAAGGATAAGTCTGCGATATTCTCTATATTTCTTAATGTCAACAAATCCCATGAAAAGACCAAAACCAGCAAGAATGTATCCTATTATTACCTGTGCCTGATACATCTTATTCTTCTGTGCCATAAACTTCCAACTGTTGCTTGGAAAGTATTAAAAACACATCATAGTTTCACTGGGGGGGACGTTATCCTACAGTACAATGAACATGGGAACTGTAGTTTACTTTGAATCAATGCCACATTCACCGCCCTGCTGCTGCAAATACAGACTAGAGCACCAAATATGTATTAATCCACGGCAGAAAATAGTGCCCAACAAATGCACTTTTACTCCCGTTTGAGTAATATTTGCTAAAAAACTAAAGTGTCACTTGTTTTAGCAAATTACTGAGTATATAAAATAATATATCTACATATTTCTGATCAGTGTTAAAAGATTTGACGTTTTCATGGGATTTGTAAACAGAGAAACATATGGAATATCTTTATCATTGAAATAATGTCGGACTCGAGTATATTTTATTCACAGACCAGTCTCATTTGAGGACCACGTGTTTGTGTAAAGCTTTTCTCCATATTCACTTCTATATTGTACTTGAGTGTTACATTCTTTTACGTTTAGATCCCACTCAGTTCCAATATTTGTCAATTTGTCTTTTAGAATTTCTGCTTTATTGTCCTGCCTGCCACTTTATTATTGTTCCTCATAGGATATGGTTGAGTTAAAGTTTGCCAAAAACTACTTATGTACTTTTGTAAATTAATTTAAATTAAAAAAACAGTCCAAACTATTCGATTTTGCCAACCTGTAATATATATATTTTTCATCATCTTTACGTTTTTTCACTGCATTTTAATATCCGTGTGTTTCTTGTTTTCAGTGAACATATCAAAACCAGTTTTTACGAGACGGATGAAATCAAACTGCACAGTTTTCTTTACTCTTCCATTAACCAAGGCTTTATTAATAATTTAAAGAAAAGCATTTTAAAATTGGTTCCTTTTGTCCTGTCAAAAGTACATTCAAATTAAGTACTTGATAACATAGAAAAAAAAGAATTTGTCTAAAACATTTTCCCAAATCATTTACAACACGGCAAACACCAAATAAATATTTACAGTTATTTATAAATCCATCTCTAATAACTTAATAATAAACCCATCTCACACATACAGTAAATCTATCATAATGAGTACAGACCTGTACAATATACAGTGTGTGTGTGTGTGTGTGTGTGTGGCAGTCTGAGCTGTGTGTGTGCAGCAGGCTCAACGGTGGCTTGTTTGGCATTTACACTTAACTTCTCATTTCAACAAACAACTATGAATGAATTTTACAGTGTATAGAAACCTCTTCCGTTAGGATCACTGGAATGTAACATTAGCCAATGACTTCAGATGATCATGAGTTTAAAAACCTGAATCTACTTTGCTTCTGTCCAACAATCCAGGGAGCTCCGCTGTGGGAACACTCATGTGATTACACGGCACGGATGTTCAGATGAAATAATGCTCGCCCCCACATTTACACAAAGCGTTACCTGCACAAACACTACTTCTCCTGCGGTAACGTTGTGGGGATGGAGCGCCGGTCTGCTCGTGACATCATGAAGTCCTCTGTGGAGACTTCTTTAAGTGTGGCGGGTGAGAATAAATCATCTGGTAAGGACCCCGTTCTGCTCAGACAACTTCACATTTCCTCTGAGCCAAATGTGTGACACTGTGTCCATCTGACCCCACCAGTGCTCTGACAGCTCTTTGTGTTCACTCCCTTTTTACTGTCCTGTTACTGGAAACCGGGAGGGGGGGGGGGGGAAGAGAGAGTCATCCACCGACGCTGCCGGTTGAGCCGTGTTTCTGGGAGCGAGCGGCAGGCGTGTGAGAGAAACGCCGCGGGGAGAGAGGGTCATTCAAAGTCCTCTTCGTACTCGTATTCGTCGAGTTCCAGTTTGCAGTGTGGACTGGGGATCTGGAAGAAGTGTCTCTTCAGACCCAGCTCGGTGGAGATGTGCTGCCCTAAAGGGCTCAAAGGGTTGTCGTACCTACACAGACACACGGAGGTCAAAGGTCATTCAAACAGTCGATGTGCTACAGGAACAGAAATAGATCGACATTTGGGAAATGTGCATATTCATTGTTATACTGGGAGTTGGAGAAGATCAATACAAACAAACAATGGAACCACCAGCAGCTGGTTAGCTTAGCACAAAGACTGGAAACGGAGGAGAACAGCTAGCCTGACTTTGCTTCGACTAGTACATTTAAAAACCTGCTGATTAACAAACCAAAGTGTGAAAACAAAGCATCAGTCGGCTGCTAACCCCCGTGAAACAACAACCTGTCGTGTTTACACTCTGCTTTTAATATGGATTACTCAAACAGTATATAACGGGTTCACTGGTGAGCTATAGAGGAGCTGATTAGTTGATTTTCTCACAAAGCATGGCTAGCTCTTTTCCCTGTTTCCAGTGTCTGCGCTGAGCTAAGCTAACTAGCCCAGGCGGTAGCTTTATTTTTTATTATACAAAGTATGAGAGTGGTGTCGATCTCTTTCCTCCGACTCTTGGCAACGAAGCAAAAAAAGCAAGTCCCCAAATTGTCAAACTATTCCTTTAAAGAGAGGTTTCCAACTGGAGCGTACAAAGGAGCAACACATAAAGGCGTGGACAGAAAAGGAAAAGATAACAACAGAAACCATCTGGTTCAAAAACAGACTCCCAGCTCTAAGACGTGGCCACATACACATGTACTTTCTGACAAAACAACTATCTGCTGTCAACGGTGGGCTCAGATTTGGGGGGGGGGGGG
>NW_022280081.1:1744596-1779047 GCF_004355925.1 Anarrhichthys ocellatus | reverse complement strand
ATACACATATATATACATATACACATATATATACATATACACATATATATACATATACACATATACACATACATATATATACATACATACATATATACACATATATACATACATACATACATATATACACATATATACATATACATATACAGTGGGTACGGAAAGTATTCAGACCCCTTTAAATTTTTAACTCTTTGCTTCATTGCAGCCATTTGCTAAAATCCAAAAAGTTCATTTTATTTCTCATTAATGTACACTCGGCACCCCATCTTGACAGAAAAAAACAGAAATGTAGAAATTTTTGCAAATTTATTAAATGAATACTGAATACTTGTCTGAATACTTTCCGTACCCACTGTATATACACACACACATATATAGACATACACACACACACACATATATGTAGATAGTTACAGTGGCGGGCCGTGCATTTTATACCTGGGCCTTCACTGCTGTCCTGCAGCTGAAATACCACCTTATAACCACATTATGGCGCCACAGCTATTATTAATTTTTAATGCTGTAACTATGTACGTCGTCGTATTAAATCGTTCGGTACGAGTCGTTTGAATAATGCTAGAGCATTTAGAAAACGCAAAAGCCTAAATTCAGGAAAATATAATGTTCTCAGCTGGTCTGGCTGTGGGATCCACCGTCATTCCTTAATGACAAGCCGCGACCCAAAGAGATTATTATAGGATTTTACTTTCACAAATTGAACATTGAACGTACTGCTCTGCAGTGTCTTTCCTCGTCTCAGCACCCTCTCTCATGGTGCATCTCACTCAGTCAGAATGCATTTTGATTGGCTGAGCTGCATCACGTGATGTGATTCACTACCCATCAGCCTCTGCTGGCTGTTAAGTTTTATTTCACGATAGTCACGTGCTCGTCCACTGACCAATCACAGCACACTCTGCACCTCGCGGGAAAGCTACACATGGACACTGAGCGGCATGTAATGCTGACGTCATTATAGGCCGGCGCGCAGGCTCTGATAGTCAAAGAATATGCCCAACATGTCAAACTAAAGATCTGATTGGTTGAACACTATGACAATCAACAATATCGTCCCCATTCACTTTAATCTGCACTGGCTGCAGGTGAGACTCTGCAGGCCTCTGCCTCTCTTCTTACCTAGAGACACAGAGGTGAAATCTGATTGGATAAAAGCTCTACTTAAAACAAGCTGCACTGGAAGCAGAGCAACTGAGGAAGACAGTAGCTGTGCAATGAGAAAATAAGATAATGGGAAAAATATTTTTATAAATTATAATACATGTAGTGTATTTAAGAAAAAATATTAAATTATAAAATAGATATAGCTTTGTGATTCTGTTTAGGCCAGCAGAGAAGGCCTTGCAGGCCCTGACGGCCCACCACTGGATAGTTATATATATAGTTATATATAGTATACAAATAAACAAAAACTAAACTGGAGCAGGAAAGTGCTGCCGGTAGACGAGGTACAATATAAAGTTTCATTACTGCAGTCATGTACCTCTTTTTTAAGAGTAATTGTCTTTTAAATTCAAGTTGTAAGAAATGTAATAAGTAGCTTTTCTTCAGACCAAAATTACAGTTTCTAATCATTTGAATAAATTCGGGCCCAGGACTGTAATTGCAGCCACATGTAACAGAGCGATGATTAAAGTGCTGAACTCACGCGTCGTTACACTGATCGTTGGCAGCCTCCTCGGCCACCAGGATGTCGTACTCCTCTGCAGCATATTTCTCCCAGTCCGTCACCTCCTGTCCGTCCGTCTCCATCTCCTTCAAAACAGGACGAGTAAGGTGATCCCCTCTGACGGGACAAACAAGTCACGGTGCTCTCTCACCTCTGGTGATGTCCTACAAGACTCAAACCTTACCCGTATGATAGAGAACGGGTCCTTCTGCTCGTGGTCGAGGTACTTCTCGATGTTAAAGAAGGTGTCGAAGAAGATGTGGGACAGCTTGCACCTTTTGAGGTCCCGCAGGGTGATCTTACCTGGACAGGATGAGACGGGGACGGGTATTATTAAACTGTTCAGGAGGTCTCACAGCCAGCCAATCAGAAATGTCAGGCTGTCTACCCTCCCTCATCTTGTAGTGTGACAGTGGTTATGGATGTGATATTGTGTCTATTAATCAAACTACAAAACAGCTGGGCCACAAATTTGTCAAAATAGGGCTGCAACAAATTTTTGCTTTTATTATTTATTAATCTGTCAATCATTTGTATCAATTAACTGACTCATCTAGTCTCTAAAATCGAACAAGTTAGCGGAGTGCACTGTCAAGTTCTCAAATAATTTTGGTAGAAAAAAAACAAAGATATTCTATTTATAAAGATGTGAAAAGAGATCGCAGCACAATCTGAGCAGCACATTCTCAGATTGGAATTCTTACCGGATCAATGAAATAAAATGCTTATCCAAATAAATCAGTGTCCTCTAACTGTTTTGAAACTGTGAGTCAAATGAGGATAAACTGAGCTGATTTTAAACAGCCTAACCATCTCATGGAGCTGCTCATAAAGCTCGGGGCTACTGACAGCAGAAGCCCGATCACCTTCACTTTTAAGCCTTTAAATCTGGAACTTCCAGAGCGGGAGCCCGGCCTAATGTCTGGAGGCGGCCGCTGAAGTTAAAGATGTCCGATTTGCCTCATGATAAGACATGAATGTGCTTTCAAAGTGATGAACAAATTCTTAAAATCAACTGTAAACCCAACAGATAGACGTGTTACGTGGGGCCTGAAATTAAGTGATTTTTTAAATCTTCGTAGCCCTCACAAGTCCTGGTTTCTGCTTTTGAAAGAGGAGAGAAGAGACTTTCGATTGATGAGAGAATTAAGTTCAGCATTCCACGACCGCGGAGTTTAAGACATTCTCTGGTCTGTTTGTGAAAACTCTGCCAGACTCATCTGATCTGCATATTATGTTGTCATCTAATGCAACGTCTCCATCTGCAGCTAGTGATGAAGCTCATGTGCCTGTACCGCAGTCCAGAGATCATTTAATGAGACATTTTAACACACTAATAAATCTCTTAAATGTGTTGTGCTGGGGGGGAATCAGCCTGAAATAAGAAGTTGTTGCATCTCATATTACACAGCTCCACTAGTAGAGCATAGCAGCAGGTCAACTGAGGGTCACATTCAGCTGTGGCTGTCAATACTGAACATGCATGGCGTCGCCGTGGACCAGTGTCTCCTAAAAGGCACGGGGATAAAGCTAAGTGCTGGAGGGAATTTGTTGACAGTGTGGATGACACCAGCAGCTGGCATCAGTCAGTCCGTCTCTCATCTGTACGTTTTCTGTCCGACACCGTTTAAATAAATGGAACCCGTTAGGACTTTCTGGTGTGTGTGAGAATGTAAAACGGGTCTGACCTTCGACCTCGGGCTTGACAAGGTCGAGCATTTGGCAGAGGCAGTCCTCGAAGGGAAGGGGCTCGATGGCCATGGTCTCCAGCCTTTGGCACTGGTCCTCGTAGAAGTACTCCAGCTCGTACATGCTGAGCACGCCGTCCCCGTCAAGGTCCATGCAGCGGAACCAGTACTCGATACTGGACACAGGGAGAGGTGCGTGTGAGTGAAGACACAGGCTTTGGAGAAACAGAAGATGCGATCAGTGTGGCTCGCGAGTCCACGAACCTGGTGTCGGTCTTCTTGTCCTCCTCAGAAATGAGGAACCAGACGAAGTCGGCGTAACTGAGCCGTCCCTCCTTGTGCACCTTCCTGTCTCTGGTGGAATAAACCCACACGGTCACTACTTAAACATAAAAGAATCGCTCGGGCCTCCTTTAAACTCTTTTACATTCTTCACTTACCTCGTTACAGTTCCTGAGAATAGTCTCTCAATCATCTTCTGGGAGATGGCTGGAAAAACACAGCAGAGAGATAACTTACAATCCAGACTTTTGGGGATACAATTCTCTCATACAACAGCGATCTCGGTTAACGTGCAATATTATTCACAACACATGCAATCCATTCTCACAGACTGTAAATCCAGACTGGCGAGAGTAAGCTCTTTTTTTTTTTTATCTGGACAATAAATCTTCCGGTCATCATTCTGACTGTGCAGTGGTGGAAATCGTTCCAGACGTGGCGTCATTGGAGCGGAGTAGAAATGCTGCTCTCTTATTGATCTCGTGTCTCATTTCCCCTCTCTCACTCACACACCATCAACCAAGAATATGTGGCGTGGAGTGTGTGGGGAGGAAGCGCAGGTCTTATGAACGAGTTTGTGTGAGAGTAGTAAAAGAAAAAAAAGAAAAGCGGGCCAAATAACGTTTACAAATGCTTTTTATGTCGGCATTTGTCCTTTGTTGTTTGAACTGTGAGTGTATGATTATAAGATGTACACTTTATCCGAATACAACAAATCCTGCGGATTCTAGTCCGGCGTGTTTTTGTTTTTCGGTGAAAAGTGAGGCGTGCTCGTGCACACCTTGGTCATTGTGCTGTGCCAGGTCCTTCTGGTCTATGTAGAGGTCGTGGTCAGTGTCCAGCTCCCAGAACTTGCAGTAAATAACGTAGAAATGTTCGTAGGAGAAGAAGTCGGTCAGCTGGTTCACATCTTCTTCCTGCTCCAGCAGTGCCAAATTCTGGGAGAGAAAAAAAAGAAGTTACAGCCATGAGAAGTTTTTTGTATTATTTATGATCAATATACTCTAAATATTAGCCAAATTGCCCATGATAGTTTACGGGCCGGCTTCCTTGTTCATTTTGAGCTGCTGTACTTGGTGTAGTTGTACTTTAAGCAGCTTTATAGTGTAATGAGGAGTTTAGATAATCTGATTCAACCGTCGACATGTCCACAACCTGTCTCATTATCGGACCGTTTGTTAGACTTCATTCTAGTGAAGTTGCCATGTTCCCATGTTCAACAATTACTTTGGTGAGAACAATGTTTTCATTACAGAAGCAAATTATGACCCATGTACAAAAATAACTGAATTCTCCTTTAATAAGCCGTACATTATTAACACAGCTTTGCTTATTAAAAAAAAAAAAAAAAAAAAAAAAAAAAAAAAAAAAAAAAAAAAAAAAGAAGAAGTCAAGTGCAAGTATTATTATATTAGGATTTCTTTTAAAAACTGTGAATGTGCAATTGAAGATAAATGCTTATATGAAAGAGCTCACACATATTTTAAGACAATAAAATGATTCTTAAGCCTGGTTTATCTATTCCTAGATGTTTAAAGGACCAAAAGACACCCTTAGTAAAACAAAATACATCTTAGTATCAGAGAAAGTAAGAGTTTTGTAATTGTAGTCATATACCTGAAGAAAATTACTTTTCCTAAGCTCCGAACACGTTATTTTTCCAGTCCATGAACGGTTCGCATTGTAGAATATCCTCTGAATCACCTGCAAAAACAGTTGACAGTGTCATCATGTATAACTCAATAATGCATCAGTTAAAACCTAATTAAAGCATTTTGCAGCATTAATGTGCAGGTATCTGGGTTATGGGAGCATACCGTGGTGATGTACCGTGAGTGAAAGTCCGGGGCCTCCTTTAGGAAGGCCAGGCCTGCGTGCGAGTTCACCACATCCTGGATAGATAAAGTAGAGTCAGCTCTCTTTGTCTCTGCTGCAATGTCGGCCTCATTTCCACAACAAACCCCTCACAACTAGCAAACGCAAATGCAAGAGGACAACTCGGTGACATGCTGTGCCTACGACAATAACAAATACATAAGTTCAGACAAATTCTGCCGTTACTTTTTAGAGACAAGTCAAATGTTAACACACATGTGGCATTTCTCTTTTTGGTCGACAGAACACATGACAATCAGAGCAGGCGCTTAAACGCATGCTTATTCAGACATCCAGGGATGTCAGTGTCTATCTGCATCACTCTGTCGCACCATATGCTTTATAAATTGTGCTAAAGAAAAGGCTCCGGGCTTCGTTGGCGGAGGCCATCACATTTGAATGTTTCTTTTGAAGGCACAGAGCAATTGATGGACCGGTTTTGGGATCAGCTTAAAGTCTTTTCTGATTTGACAGCGAAGCGGTGGGACGGCCAGTGAGAAGACGTTCGCTGGTGACTGCTCTTAACCTTCTCTCCTTCCTCCTGCCACAAAGCCACAGGGGGTGGGCTGCATTTCCAATCAACTGTAGCTACACTCTTGCCATGACCCCCCCTTGTGTCTTTTTGCTTTATTCTATCCCCTTCCCTTTCTGCCGGGAGGGGGAGGGGGGAGATTGTTGACATAAATGCGAAGGCGGTAATGAAATTAAAAGGCCTTATTTCGGGGCAGCCGTCGTGCCTCCTTGACTCTTAGTGTGAGAAATTAAATCATAGAGAAACACATAAATCACAGGGCACAGGAAAAAGGCGGGGACAGTCAAATCTACTCCACTGCAATCCGCCTTTCATTCATCAAAACAGTCAAAGGCCATTTGCTGAGCAAGGACCATACAAATTAAACGGCGGGTGCCACAAGGCATCTCTGCCGGTATGCTAACGGCTGCTCGGTGGCAGCATGAAAATGAGTCAGGTGGAGGGCGGGGCCCGTGTGGAGCACCAACAGCTTGTCAGAGGGAATGAGAACACAAACAGCCAGCACAGCAGGTCCACATGGCCAGACTGACCAAACAGTCAATAAGGCGACTTATGAAACCGTTTGATAAAAACTGAATCCATGATTTCCAGGATTCTTTTGGTGCTACAATGTGTGCATCACATTTCCATCTCCATCCCTCCCTTGGTTCATTTCTGTTACTCCCCTCCACTATGTTACCGGCTTACAGTAACGTCCCTGATTTAGTCCTCGGCCACATGAAAAAGCACTGCTTCAAGCAGGGCAGCCCTAAAATTAAGCCCAGTTTGCACTACCCAAGCCAACGCAATGTTGCCATGCACCGCGTTTGCCAAGTCAGGCCCTCTCCCTGGGTGAGCTGCAGCCAGTACCTGCAGGAATGGAATAAGGTCGTCTTGTTCCAGGTAATTACAGCCAGGCTTGGCCAAGAGGTGCACGAATTTAGAAGCGTCGTCGTGACAGGTCTGCAGAGTTCTGGAGAAGAAAAGAGAGAACAGATGGTTGCAAGGTTACTCCCTCTTTTCACTCTGGTGTTCTCTCTATTCTTTTTTTTTTTTTTTTTTTTTAAATCATTCTTTCATGAGCACAAGTTTGAAATTGTTCCCCTCATAAAAGTGCAAGTGCAGGTATAATGCATTCGGAAATTAGGATTCTGAATCGTTGCCCGGTGATTAGGAGCGCCGAGCATTACGCTAGCGACGGGGAAATAATGCGAGCGTCTGTTGTGGCCTCTCATCTAAGAATGGCTCAGTCATGAGCTTGAGTCAAAGGCCAGGTCTATCCGGTTCTCTTGAGGCTGGAGCACTAATACAAGAGCATGCCTATTGTAGAACAGCATTCTGCACACAGCTAAGAGCTCAGCCGCCATTACAAAAAGCCCTGTGGCGATCCTTTCAAAGACACTCAATAGATGTCTTCATTGAAATGACTGTATGCCCGGCAACTTCTCCCTTGTGAGCATTTGTGATCAGTGACTTCTGTTCAGAAATGAAAAGGATAATGTGGCGATCGCAGAGAGCCGCATGCAGCGTCTGTAGTCTCAGCGAGTGGTCATCATTGTTCAAAGGGGACTGTACGAGTGTACCAGCGGCCCAGTGAGGATAAGAAGAGCCATTGTCTTACTTTCTCCACATAGCCACCAACTTGTGAACGGAGACGAAGCCGGTCCTGTCGCCTCCAGCCGAGCAGAACAATGGCATTTTCCAGTAGAGAGGACACTCACATGCCTGGGGAGACAAGAAAGCAGAAGAGTTGGGGAAGAGTGTGGTGTGGCTGTACAGAAGAGAGAAAAAAAGTGCACTGCCTGGATACACAAGATCTCTAATGCAGAAAAACACGACACAATGACACTGTTGGTTTTGACTGTTGCATCACTTAAAGACCCAGAGGACATCCAGCTGTCATTTCTCTCTTCACTCAGGTTCCCCTCAGGCCTCTGCTCACATTCCTCAGGGAGAGAATATTTTCCGAAGAGGTTCAAAATCATTTGCTGGGTGGTAGCTGTACCTCCGATGCTCCAGAATCACATTCTCACCTTGGCGACCTTCCCCATGTCCTCAATGGTGGCCCTTTCATTTGGGAATTGGGAAAATGTTTTCTCAATTTTGGAAATGAGGCTGTCGATGTTGACGTTGGCTTGGGGCCGGCCCTGTGGGAAGTAGAACTTTGGAATGCTTTCACTCAGCGCTGTGGCGACGGGCTCCTGCGTCCTCACCTGGGCCTGGGCCTGAGACAAACACACAGAAATGCACTGTTAGCCACCGACGCTAGTGAAGGCTAACGCCTCACAGCGCAAGCATTCCAGCGTGTGCCGAGGCTAGCCTTGACACACACTCTACATTGCTGGCACGACGAGCACACCTCTCAGCAGCCCTAGGCAGCTAGTAGTTATAGTTATTATCCATTTATCTGTAACCCTGTATTAGAATTTCCCCTTTAATAGATTGTCACTCCGTACCAGCTGTAAATTAAGATGTGTCAAGCGACATTAATGTGTGTAGAATGCTTTGACCTAGTTAATGTCATCCGTTTATCAAATTAGAGTCAGGAATTTAGAGGGCGCTGTAGAACAAGTTAATAACTAGATAATACTAGATAAGGCAGAGGACATCATTTATAAATAACATTTAAATATAGAAATCTACTTACAGATGTACTAGTCTAGTTGTATTTCAGAAACACAAGCATTACATAAATAGGTAATGGGGATGACTCATCTTGAGTATTAGTCATTCGTCATTACTGGAGAACTATTGTCTGTGGCATCACAATAATGTCTAATTAAGAAGTATACTTTAGACTTTAACTGCATAATGTGTGATCTAACTGGACACAAAAACGTATCTCTAAACAACATGAAAGTCAACCACACACTGTGAGTGACTCATGTTTACAGAGGCTGTTAACTATCTGTTTTTACCAGTTAGGTTTATAACAGACCAATGTTTCCAATTGTCAGTTGAGATCCGTGTCAACATATTGGGAAATGATAAGCTCAACAAATACTGACTGAATCTTTAATAAGCACAAGGTTTTCTTAATGACTGCATTTGTCAAATAAATCAATCAATTCCCAGGAGACATTTTGACGACATAGATAACATTACTGATGACTCAAGTATTCCAGTAAGCCACGACTGTGAGCCAACATACACGACGCCGTGGCCTCAGAACGGACACGCCTCAATCAAATACTGACGTTGTTATTGCAATGCGTTACCTTCTTTAATGGACAACCCCAAGAAAGGACTAGACGACTGATACTTCATGATGGATAACGTGTGTTCCCTTAAAATAAAGACTGAGAGACACATTTGGCTCGGCTTAAACTACGGATGCACTGATCCAGCTGTTTCAGTCCAGATACTGACACTAACACCTGGGCTTTGGATATCGACCCATCGACAGTACTGAGAGTTTAATTAATAAGCACGTATGCCTCACTGTGTGGAAGTGACAGGGATCATTCTTTTATGTGCAAGTCTGGACATTGTAAAACAAAATGTAATGAATAAATACATAAATATAAATGTATTGACATGTTATTATTAAAATAATAAATCAAACACCAGCAACTTGGTGTAAAAATCTAACAGTGACTATGAAAATCAAATGTAAACCCTTTTAATGCAGCAACAAATTGGTCAAATTTAAACAGGAATTAAAATCAGTCAGTATATAATGTATATAGTATTTACATAAAGAACTGAATCGAATAGATCGGCCAACTGTCATCGATACTCGATCCAGCATCAGCCTGACATGGATACTGGTGCATCACTAGTTGGAACAGAGTACCCGATTAAAGGCAAGTAGTAGACAGCAGTCGTCAATGGAGACAGAAGCTGGAGACAGAAGCTGGCTGGCAAGGATGCATGTGTGGGTGTTAGCTTAGAACTGGAGAGGTGCAGTGTGGGTTTAGGGCCTTTTAGCTGTGACTCGTTACAAGATATAATGCTGAGCTAAACCTTTTTTGAATCTTCAAAACCTTCCAATACACCACAGCACGGTGTTGCTGTGCGTGTCCTCTTAACTACTTCTGCCCAGGACCCAAAACAATAGCTTTGTGTGTGCTTTGCTTTTGGTGCCTCGACATGGAAACCAGTGTATCTTTTGAAGTCTGATAACAATGACATAATGCAACATTGGGCCCGTGTCTTTATGCAATGATACATCTTATTCCAAAGCAGTGTGATTTACTACACCATCTGAGCACAGCTGACACACTGTGAGGGGATGGTGTTCATTGATAAAACATCCCCATGGTGTCTGGCTGAGGACTTTGCTGGAGAGGACATGAGTCAGTGAAGCTGTACACTTAAAAAGCCAGAATGCATTAGGATACAAATGTGTTATGTTGCACATATTAGCCACTTACTAAAAACAGCTTGAGCAGAGCATGCTTCACTCACAGTCGTCATCCCATACCCAATGACCCTTTCCATGACTGATTTGCCAACTGGATCAGTATCCATGGCCTCATAAACACCCACACAGGCTAAGAGACAAAAAATACCATCTTGTTGTTTCTTGGTCCAACACATTCTACCAATTGTTCTCAAGTCTAGCTAGATGTGACAAAGCCTACATATAACCATTGTGAAACCCTTACAATTATAGTAGGATCTAGCCATATCCATTCCTACAGGATAAGTGTCTACAGTGAATGAAATTGTTTTGCTGTATTCTGTCAGTGATCTCCTCATTTCAACCTGAGGAATGGTGAATGCTGCTGCTCCTCTGCTCCTCTCTGTCCTGTGTGCTGGTGTCAGCCATGGCTATAAAAGGACATAAACATCTCCTGCTGCCCTGCCCCTGTCCCCTCTATCTCTCGCTTCATGCTAACCGCTAGCAGAGCTCTTGAGCACAACCGCTAAGCCCCGTGACATTTTGCACGTTCACGATGATGTGATGTGGAAAAGGACAGTAAAGCGGATGAGCACAACATTCCACACAAGATGAAGCACCCCCCTCCCCCCACCCCCTCCAACAACCGCGGCTCATGTTTCATATTTCTTGGCACAAATAGAAGAAAAACCTGACCCCAGACCACCCGCAAAAAGTGGATATGATTGCACAACAATTACATTGTTACATGGCACGGCAATGTGTTTAAGCTAATTGATGAAAGTCGCCTTGGGAAAGTGATTCAACTCATTTGTCCTCAATGTGCAGCTTGCTCCAACAACACCTATAGTTCCACTTTATAAAGACGGTAAGCGTGAGGAATAGGTAGCATTACTGTAACTCAAATAGGCCTGTAACATAGCAGATATCTACCAATGCAAGCTGAATACCAAGACACGAAGCCCATAAATACCAGTCCACATTACTGGGCCTGCCCACTGGCCTGTGGTAGAGGGTACACCCATACACTCAACACCTGCCTGTCCTTGCTGGAAGGCTCTGAGCCGCTTCTTGAACCGAGAGGGCAGAACAAAGTCACAGCCGCGTGCCAGCAGGGCCAACTCCTTCCTCAGGTCCGGGTCCTGACGCAGAGACAGCTCCCTCATCCTCATCCTTGCTCTGGACAGGACGGGGAAGACATGTATACACGGAACGCAACCGTCACTCCGGCGTTATCCTCTGGAGTGCGTGAATCACTTGGTGCCAGTGAGCACTGTGAGCGAAAGGCAGTGGCGGAAGTCTTCTGTGTCCCTGTGATTGTCCTCTGTCAGAGTGAGACCCTCTTAATGCAAGGGAGCAGCTGCTACTGTGACTCTGTCTCTCCCATTTCAGATCTGGTCGCACAATCTCAGCTCTCCCTGCTGCTGCTCTGTCCCGGTCCCTACACAACATGCACGTACACGTACACGTACACGTACACACACACACACACACACACACGCACACACACGCACGTACGCGCACGCACGCACGCGCACACACGCACGCGCACACACGCACACACACACACACACACACAGACACACAGACACACAGACACACACACACACACACACACACACACACACACACACACACACGGTCAGGGAGCCCTTGCCTCAAAGCCGGTGGGGAGATAAGAGGCGGCAGGGTGTTTGTGTGTGGGAGTCACTTAGTGTACGTGTGGGATGGGAGGGGTGTGTGCAATGGATCTGCCCTTTCCAGTTTGCATTCCTCCACGCTCATGGAAGGTTATGCAAAGAGACAGACCTGTTGTTGCAGCTTGCAGCAGCCTCGGAAGCCAAATGAGGGATGCGCCTCAATACCGCGATTACACGCTGCTCGTGTTCACCGGCTTCCTTTCTGAAAAGCTCCCACACGACCAAACGCATTGCTTGTGCTCTGAGGCCTGCAAATTGGACCCCCTTCCTCTGGGCGGTACAGAGGAACATTAGGCGCTAATGGGGAAAATTCTAAATAAAACCCCTGAAGTGATGGAATATGATTTCAGCCACATGCTCATTCTGTCTACATCTGTCACTAAATCTGCCTGAAAGTATGAATCACAAGAACAACAGGCACACAAAATAAACTTAATGAGGCACTGGCAAATAAAATAAACACAGAACCACGGTATGACTACTTTATAATAGATAACAAGATTGTAGGTCAAATACAAATATTCTATGCAACTAATCTGCATCTTATCTAATGGTGGTCTTTGTTGTGCCTTCCCCTTGCAAACCTGGGCTGCCGGCCATTCCACGTCTTATTATAGTTGATGGGCAATAGGGGGGGGGGGCGACATGTCAAATTCAAAGAATGATGACCAAACAAGTCTGCGCCTATTAAAAGCATCAGTAAGGACTGTTTGGGCAATCCAAGAAACTGGGCCTGGAAAACAAGTGTGTATCTTTAGTCCTCAAACAAACATCCGCTTCCGGTTGCTGCTGTCCTGGAGTGATGGCAATTACATCAATTCTCCACAAATACGCTGATCCAACAGCTCTGGGGTTGACTGTATGTACGGAGAGCCTCACACCTACCTGCTGATGTGAGTGTTGATTAAACAGAAATGGTTCAGAGATGTCCACATCAGCAGACTATGTAAATAATGTTTTTTGTTAATGCCATTGTTATTTCACACAGACAGTGAAAGAACGCCCACATTATTTTTAGATGACAGGATCACAAAGTCAACGGTTTTCCACTGGTTTCTGCTCAAGCCCAGTTCCTGTTATCGTCCACACAGGACGCTGCACGTGCTCGATAAGCTGTTTGTATGACGGCTTCTTCACACTGGCTGCCTTTTGTTCATGCTCATCAATTCAAACCAAACATGGAAAGGAAAGCTCCGAGGCCAAAACTAAAAAAAACACACGGGTAGATCACAACTGTCAACGCACATGGAATACTGTTCTGTCCGACCTTGTGTTGGAGCAAACAAAAAGAAGTGTGTTTCACAGACAGAGGTTTCACAACACAGCGAGGATAATGATGTGCTTGTTTACATCTGAGGCAACAGTCCCGTTAGTGTTTTAAAATCAGGGCATATGTGGTGTGTGGACTGAAGAAACTACATTTCAAACCCCCAAACCGGGACCCTTACAGGAAGTGCACTGCACGTTCATGCACACGCACACACTGTATGTGGGCTTACGCATGCGCCATAGGGGGGCTATTGTATATTGATATCTGGCCGTTGTAATACATTTTGGTATTTCGGCAATTCCGCGGTGCGTGAACAAAATAATTCAGCAGTGCCGTTGCCGGGTACTTTACGAAGGAAAGAGCGAGTCTCTTTAGAAAAAGATTGATTTTCTCTTTGTCATGACTGCTAACCGTTAGGTTACTGACAGTCTGGACAATGACAGATTGATTGATGTGGACACGCATCAGGGTAAATCAGTGTTGAAGTCAGACGTGTGCTGCATTGTTTACATTTTTAAGTTGGGTTAAGTAGTAATGTGTGGGAAAGAGCAAGATTAACGTCTATGTAAGCGCCAAAAACAACGATAATATTGTTATTATTATATTATTGTGGTCAAACCCGGGACAATTTGGTAGGGACTGTTGAAAACCGGACATTTTTGTGTTTTACAGATGTCGGACAGGACTCTGGAGGCCCGGCTTGAAACCAGGACAAACCTGGACGTCTGGTCGCCCTCACACAGACACAAAAAACACACAGGTTCTGAACATAAGCTTCCATCAGGATGATTTGAAGTGGGAGCCTGTTAAAGTCCCAGAGAAACGGAAGTTAGAGTGCTTCAGCTCCTGTACTGTGATGTACTGTGATTACATTTTGATGCAAAAAAGACTCTGATAATGATATATTTGAAATATAGGCTATGTGGCATAAGACAAGAGAAGACAAGAGAACAAGAGAACAATTAACACGCGACTGTAAATAACCAGGATGGACAAACTCCAGCAAACCTCGTCACTAACCACATCATCTGAGGGCCATTGCAGGCAGGCTGTCCAAACAACACGACCCCCTGAGGTAACCAGCTATCAGTCAGTCAGACTGCTGAAGTACTATGTCCACACTCTAGTGGGTCACTGTGACGAAAACTCAGACTGACCCCACAGTATGTCTAACCTGTAAACTGTTAATCTGATTTGTACGGAAACATACGTCCAGTCATGTCCTCTTATTACATAACATGTGAGATTATAAAACACACTGTGTTAAGCGAGTGACTATTGGTGAGTCCCAGCAGTCAGATGACTATTCACAAGTTGCTGAGGTTGGATTTTAGTTGAGCTTTCATCAAAAAGGCCGTCGACAATAATTCGGTGCATTGATAGTGACCTGGAACGATGGTCTACTGTCCCTGCTCGGTCGTGTTGAAAGTATTCGCATGAATGTTCTGCCCAGACTTCTCTACTTATTTCAGATGCTACCTATAGAAATTCCAAAACCAATTTTTGATAACCTGGATAAAATAATTTCCAAATTTATCTGGCAAAAAAAGCATCCTAGAATTCGACTTAAAACCTTACAGCTATCTAAGCTAAATGGAGGCCTTAAACTTCCAAACTTAAAATATTACTTCTGGGCTGCACAAATGAAACCGTTGATAGCGTGGATTCAGAATAACACATACAATCGCTGGCTTAATATTGAGAAAAATGTATGCCCAGAGCCCTTACAAATTTTGCCTTTTTTAGATGCGCCCATAAAAGAACTGACAGAGTGGACTAAGATCACTCTTAAAATCTGGAACAAAATACAGACATCTTTTGGGCTTCCGAAGTTAACTTCATTATTAATTTGGATCTTTGGATCTATGAAGACCTTCACACCTAACAATCTAGACACGGGCTTTAGAAAGTGGTCAGATATGGGACTGGTTTACCTCCACCAGCTATTTAATGAGGACAACCTCAAGACATTCGAGCAGCTGAAAAAGGATTTTAATCTCCCCAAAACAGATTTCTTCAGATACCTACAATTGAGAACTTTTCTAACAACACACAAAGACTGGGGAAAGTTTGTGAAACGTACGCCTATAGAAAGGTTTTTAAGAGAAATACAGATGGGGAACAAAGATAAGAAAACAATAAGTAAACTATATAACGTATATCTATCTATGAATCTACATAATTCCCTACTGATAAAGCAGAGATGGGAGGTGGAAATGAACAGGATCATACCACAGAATACCTGGGAGGAAATATGCACAGAGGCACACCTAGTTTCAAACTCAAACACCAAGAATTTAAATGGAAAATAATCACCAGATTCTTCAGAACACCAGAAATAGTAGCCAAGATGGGCCCAACACATTCCAACTTGTGTTGGCGGAACTGTGGAACACATGCTGCCAATCACACACATATATTCTGGCTATGCCCTAAGTTAAATGCATACTGGAGAGAAGTCTTTGACGCCCTCAAAGAGATATTCCGACAGGACATCCAACAAGACCCCACAGTAGCACTATTGGGAGCGATACCTGAAGGTCTGGATGGGAGGGCCAAAAAATACCTTCTGAACATACTACTCACAGCAGCATTGAAGGGTATAACCATCAGAGGGCTAAAACCGGATCGCCCTACATACGATATATGGATCCAAAAAGTATGGGACATCTATCAAATGGAGCGAATCACATATTCATTAAGGCTCCAAAAGCCTATCTTTACTAAACGATGGGGTCCTGTCATAGCATTATTAATACAATGAGGGTTACTATATGTTGCTCGATCTGGTTGAACTGATACCTGTTAACTCTCTATACACACACATTATACACCATCCTCTCTGAAAAGCATATACAGTATAGCATCTACAATACTACATTCAGGAGTGGACAATTGTTATTTCTTCATCCCTTGTTTTTATTTTTAAATTTTTTATCATGGATGCATGTAATCAATTATCTATTCTTATTATTTTCCCCCTCTTTTTCTCTTGGAGTGAGCACCATCTGATGTTTGTTGTTCCTTCTGTGCGTTGTACACTGTACCTGAATACCATGTGCACCAAGACTACATACAGCTGAAAAATGGACAAAGAAAGTAACTGTCTGAAAATGCATGTGTTATGTTGTAAACTAAATAAAAAGTGAGTTCAAAAAAAAAAAAAAAAGGCCGTCGACACTGTTGTTATAAAACTGTGATATTCAAGATACAACATGCCGGGCAGACAGGCAACCGTAGTGGTGAGAAATATTACAGGAGGGTGGGGCAAACCGATTAAAACTCCCCCAGCGGGCTTTCCCAAACTGTCAATACCTGCAAATGCAACGTCCCACACACACTGTGTTCAGCTGGCTTCAGTATATCTGCATTACTAACATCATTGAACCAGTTACATGTACCACAGTACATCCACACCGAGGTGACTCAGACCATCCCATGACAGCGGGGTAGAGCCACAGCTGGTTCACAACGCCGATGCTGCCGTGAAATCCAGAAAGCTCCGGCCCAATCCGCCACAATCGGATGTCTGAGACCGGGATTTTGAGATACATGTGAACGTGGGCCAAAAATAGGACTGATTGACTGACAACATGGTGGGCTCAGGGAAGGCCGACGAGTAGAGCACGATGTGAGCAGATCAGCTGGGCTTGTGTAAGAGCAATAACGCAGGAGCGGAGTCGGGCAGCTATCGTAGGGGTCTGTTGGAAGATCTATGGGGTCCACATGGTACCAGAAGTGGAGCAAAGGGCCAGAACACGAAAGAAAGAAGCTGCAGATAAGGAGTGATGATACTCAGCCCCCCCCACTTGAACAACAGTCTTACAGTAAATACTGTGTAAACATTGAAAGAGCTTAAAGTGAATTTTCCCTAAAACCTTAGAAGTTTGCGAAGATGATATTTAACATTTATGATGACATTTCCTACAAGTGTTTACAATCCAGGAAACAGACTTTAAAAATGACATTGATTTTATGTTTCCAGAGTTTTCACTACAGTGAGAGTCCAAATGAGCTGGCTGTATGAGCGCTAAGATAACTGTGTTTGGAGTTTATACATACTTAGCTTATTCAATTACACATTTATGAATAAACATAAAGCTGCACAAACAACAGGTCAATTGAGACGAATGACAACAGGGTAAGGAAATTAAAGCCATTAGATAACTTTTCAGAAAGTTAAACTACAAAAACAACTGGAATAGTTTACACGTTGGTGTTCCAGAAATATTGGTAAAATGCATAGGCAGATAGCCACCTCATATTTCTTTGTGCCATCTCACATTAGGCCTGGATCAACTGATTCTGAGCTGAAACCCAACGTTTGCAATCGAACACTTTATACTGATAAGTTCCCACGACTCCAAAATAAAAGGACTTGTGGGAAACACGTTTAACACCTGGTTCTGTCTGACAGGTCAGGCGACTGATAACGTGACCCTAGACCCTTTGCTTCAAATAGCTTCAATGTTGCTGAGCAACAACCGAGCACATTATAAAAATACATCTTGTGAAATAACCTGTGATCCTAAATGCGGACGCTGACAACTGAAGAACAAAACAACCCATCAAAATACATTTATTTATACTAATCTATACTGCTACAACTATCGAGTGTCTCCGTGTGTGACCTATTGCACTCGTAACACAGAGGACATTTCAGCTGCTGAGCTACACGGCAGAACCGAAAGCCAGGCCTTTATAGGAAGCTGCCAGTTACTGTACATAGTGCACATGACAAATCTATGACCACATGCTCTGACAATGAGCAGCGTCTAATAAGAGTTGTTTCAGAGAAAATTACAGAGAGGATGAATGTGCTGCCACGCCTCATCTCACTGCCAGAGTTCTGGGTGTCTAATGCCAACACAAGGGAACCAAGGCTATCTTTATCGGTGTCTGATGTCAAAGTCAAACCAGCTGTTCCAGGCTGCATCAGCGCGACATAAATTGAATTTTTGAGTAATCCTTTGAAGAATGCATCTGTACGCAGGAATTAATTTTGTTGTCTTAAAATAGGAGTATTACTTTGTAGGACCTCACAATCCCTTTAATATTGAGTGACACAGTGGGGCCACATGCCGTGACACACGTCACAGAAGAACATATACAAAGTGTCCAGCAGTTGCTTTTTATGAATCTGTGGTGAGCATTGGGGGCCAAATGTATATATCTGTAAAACCTCTTACTACTCCACAATAAGACAAGTAGGAAAGCTCTTGGTAAAGATTCAAAGCCAATTGATCAGCCTTGTGAGGAAGAGAGAGACCAGCATGCTACTGCAATGCCTTTTACATCCTCTTCCCCCTGTGTTCAGGCTGTTCTAGCAATGAATCATTTCTCATCAGGTCACAAAAAGGCCTGTGTTTGTATCATCACCTAGACCTGAGATATCCTAGTGAATAGAGGATCAAAAACTGTAACGGGTGTTTCATTCTGATGCATTTTAGGTCTCTAAATGTAGGAAAGATAAGCATTATGGACTTCTTAAATAAGTCTTTCTTCCATTTTTCTAGTTGGTTAAAATATATGCTTTATGAGAAACCTATGAAATTTGCTTCGGATATGAGGCAATAAACACTGATAATATGATTATGCGAATTATACAAATAGGTATTCTGTATTTTTGGACTCTTGGTATTGTGGATCTGGTTGATATTGATTTGTGGTGACTTGTAAACCCATGCAGGCTACGTATTAGGGCTGGGCGGTATGACCAAAAATGCACATCACAGTATTTTGTAAGATTCTGGCGGTTTCACGGTATTTTTTTTCCCGCGTTAAAGCATTAATTAATTAACGCCAAAGAGGTGAACAGCTGTTTGTGTGGCGTGTCTTCCGTTCTGTCACTTCCTGTTTCCTTCACCTACATTCCCCTGGGTCCTAAGCCCCTCCAAGT
This sequence comes from Anarrhichthys ocellatus, assembly GCF_004355925.1. Lineage (NCBI taxonomy): Eukaryota > Metazoa > Chordata > Actinopteri > Perciformes > Anarhichadidae > Anarrhichthys > Anarrhichthys ocellatus. Next base: position 1,759,787 of record NW_022280081.1, on the reverse strand, counting down.
ACAGCTTCTTATCACCCTCTATGTACCAACGTACATTTATAACAAATACCACACATATTGCACGGTAATCAGCGTTGCATTGTGTCTAACCAAAATACCTTTTGTTGTTCAGTCTTTGTTCATCCTGCATCGCTCTTTTCTGTTCTTTAATGTAACATTACTGGAGCGACAGAGCCTCTCCCAGCTGTTAGCAGACTGTTGTTAGCGAGTTGTACCCAGCATGCAGTTCGGCGTTGAAATTTTATAAATGTACAATTATTAGTGTTACAAATTGTTTATGTGTCACAAACTGTTGTGTCGTGGTGTTTTACCCTGTTAAAGAGCGTTAGTTGTGGGTTGTTAATTGTTGTTATAAAGTTATAACCATGACTAGGGGTCCCTCTCAATATACTTAAGACAACTAGCTCCGACTGTAGCGCCCTCAGCGGCGAATAATATATTTTGCTGCCTGTTGAAGAGCGACAGAAGTTGTTTGACAACCGGTATACCACCCAGCCCTACTAGTATAGTTATCTACATTACACAATATAAAATAAGAGGATCATCTTCAAGACACAATTGCCTTTGCTCTAGCCCTCCAGCCCTGGTGTTCCAGTCAGAGAGAGTGATGTCTCACCAGTGACCACTTGAACGTCTTTAGCGTGTCAACAGCATGTCGAAGGCGGAGTCTCTAAGAGCACGTGCCTCCAGTTGTCTGGCTGTCACCACACTCGCTACACTCACAACTTCTTATCTTGACAGAGCCCTCCAACAGACACACAAAACATTGTTTTAGCCTTTTAACTGCTTTGTGCAGTTTCAATTCTATAATCGAAGCAGCCCAAAGCAAAAAAACATGATTTACATTAAGACATAATAAGATCTGCCCCACACGGACTGAAAGGAGCAGCCAGAGTGGCAGTGATAGGCTCGGTTCAGACACTCCCACCTCTCATACCACACTAATTCTTGGGCGAGGCCTGAACATTTGGAAAGTATTTGCCTAACAATCACAGCATATGCCTTCAGACATGGAGGCTCCACTGTGATAGTGCAGAGTGGACAGCCCCTCAATGCCTTTGATCTGGTTGGCTACTCAGCAGCCCCTTGTGGCAAGCCTTAGAAAATAGAGACCCCAGAGGATACATTAGGGCCAACTGTGAGAAACTAGAAATTGAAATCTGTAAACGGTTGGGATGGATAAAATAAACTGATTAAAGCCCCTGAGTGTGGGATTTAAAATATGTCCAACTTTGGGGTGGGGGGGGGGGGGGGGTGTTAGAATTAAAGTAAGACACTGCAGCAGACAGCAAATGTTGTTTATATTCATTATATTCAAATACACGAGTAGGCCATGACAGTGTGCCAGAATGAACAATACCAGGGCCCTGAAATAGAACCATCACCAACGACGATGAGACCCACTATAGGAAGGAGGTCAGCCTTCTGACCACATGGTGCAGAGACAACAACCTCCTTCTGAATAACAGCAAGACCAAGGAGATTGTTGTTGACTTCCGGAGAGGCCACACTCAACACCCACCACTGACCATCAATGGTGCTGATATAGAGAGAGTGAGCAGCACCAAATTCCTGGGGGTGGACATCAGTGAGGACCTCTGGTGGACAGCCAACACAACATCACTGGCAAAGAAAGCTTAGAGGCGCCTCTACTTTCTCCGCAAACTGAAGAAGGCAAGAACACCACCACCCATCATGTGCACCTTTTACCGAAGCACCATTGAGAGCATCCTGACAAACTGTATCATTGTGTGGGGCGGAAGCTGCACTGACTACAACAGGAAAGCCCTGCAGCGCATAGCGAACACAGCTGGAAGGATCATTGGTGCCTCACTCCCCTCACTGCAGGACATATACGACACTCGCCTCACCCGCAAAGTGACCATGATTGTGCGCGACTCCAGCCACCCCTCACACAGTCTCTTCAGCCTCCTGCCCTCTGGGAGAAGATAACGGAGCCTCCGTGCTCGCACCACCAGACTCTCAAACAGCTTCGTCCACCAGGCTGTTAGGAAGCTGAACTCTCTGAACTCTCTCCCTCCTCTCTTTTAAGACTCCCCATGTTCAACTGCTGCTAAATACAGATTTTTTTGTTTTTTTTTCTCTTATTATATATATATATATATATATATATATTGTCTAAATGTTTTTTTTAATCTATTGCACCGCATTCACTTTATATGTTTATATGTTTGACTAGAGAGAAACGTCTTTTCAACTCCCCTGTATGTCCAGTACATTGTGGAATTGACAATAAAGCAAACTTTGAACTTTAGAAGCTATCTGTTACTTAGACCGGTGCTTTTTATACTAGAACATGTTAAAACGTCTTCTGTGAAAAAAAGCCTATTGGCACGGTTTGTGTGCATATATAATGTAGGTATAGGTATACTGTATGTTATGGTTAACAGTGAAACTCAAACAGGTCCTCATTTCCTTGGTCAAAGCAAAGTAAACAAGCAAGTGTCTGCATGCTTGTTGTTAGGGCGGTTATTAACTAGCTTGACAAACTTCAATCCAAGCTATTGTGTTGGAATGCATTTGATTAGTACAGGTGTACCGAAGAAAATGGTAACTGTGTGCGTACAGTCTACTAAAACACAATATAACCATTTTAACATATGTGATGAAGATGAATTTGGGATTAAATTACATTCAACGTGCATTGCAAATAATGCTATATTCCCCTTCTCTACCTGCGCATCAGACTTTACTGCTAATACCTGTTGCAAAACCAACGAAGCTTAAGAAGGACTACGATTTTGCAACACACCCTTAAGTCACAGGTACCTCAGGTGGCTCCAGGAAGAAGGCTGATACTGTGGGATACGCCTTACTTTTGATGTTATTAAGAGCAGCCTTACATGGTTGCCCCGTGGCATGATCTTGTAAGAACCTCTGAATCTTGTTTAAACATGTAAAACTGTTTCAGTTTGGATAAGGTGTTTTGAATTATGTCAATGGGCTGCGTGATAACAGTTTAAATGTTGTTCAATGTCTTAATTGACCATTTCAGTCGAGAACTTGCCTTTTTCGTACTGACAGACCTCCGTAGCACCCTGCCATTGGGTCCGGTCACTCTGGTATTACTGCTACTGCCCGAGGGCAGAGTGCTGGCAGACAGGGGGCTGGAAGGAGTACCAAGAGGAAGGGGCTTCTTCTCCGCCAGGTTCCTCTGGGATGCCACGTTGTTGTTCTCGTTGAAGGTCAGCGACCTTTTGTCCTGGCCGTCCCCACAACTCAGTTCAATGTGTTGTCCGCTTTTGATTATGTCAAGATAGTCTTTGAGCAGTGACTGGGTTGCAGTGTCACTCAACCAGTTGAGAAACAGCTCATCCACTTTCATCTTCAGAACTGGCTGGAGGACTTGTGGTGACGGCATTTTTGCAGGATATCGCTGAACGTAACGCTACCTGTGCAGAAATATAAGAGTTAATACCACAGCACACCACCCGGGGTCTGTAATTCAAGCACAACCCTCAATGAATACGGATACACTGTATAACCGACGAGATGATCAAGTTATTGTAAATGCAGTGACTGAAAATAACACTTGTAATTGCTTAGTGTCAGTCTTCCTTGCTTTGAGTGCACAACAAAACACCCACTGACGTTATTGAATTTTAACGCGAAACGTCAATGCCGTAGCCCACAGGCAAAAGTAAACATCAACACATATTGACCCCGGGTATCGTTAGCTATTTTTAAAAACTCCATTGTCGGAAACAGAGCTGCTTAAAGCCAGTATATACTTAGCTAGCGTCACTTAGCTGTCAGGCTAACGTTAAACACGAGAAGCCAGGGCTTACAGAGTTAGTCCATGTTGATATGAGATGATTATATTAGCAACACTTGTTAGCTACGATAGCTCTAGCAAGCTAACGTTAGCCAGTAATTCAGGTACCAACCTTGGAGTGAATGCACGTTAAAGCCAAATGCGTTGAAGTGACTCTACGTTACTTCCTTCATCCGCGAAGCTGTTGCACGCTTATCTGTTTACCTGAATTACAAAAGCAACGCTGTACCTCCTGCGTTCATTCCGCTGAGCGAAAGCAAAGCACACAAGTGCTACTTCTCAGGCTCTCGTTCCCCTGGTAACCACAAGGTGTTAACGCGAGATCTTGTGCAGGGTGAGAGTTCATCCTCTGGTTCATCTCAGCACAACGCTCCATTTCCTCCAACAAAATGTACTCTCACCGCCCACCTGTTCAGAGAAAAAGCCTGCTTCACTGCTCGCTGCGGTGTGTACAAATATATTTCTCCACTCTGTCATTATTTCTGCAGCTACAGTTTCCCTTATTATAAGCCTCAGTACTCAGTGGGGAAAAATAGCATTGCCGCGGTTTAAAATACATCCAGTTCTGCTAGCAAAATGTTTTAAAATGATAGAAAATATAGTAATAAGTAGGCTGCAGAATGGCCCCTGAAAGTATTGCATTAGACTCACGTTACTACTACTAGGCATAATGCCACAACAACTACTACTTCTACTAGCCTACAACTTGTAATGGCAGCTGGTCGAGGTAGAGACGTTTAACAAATTCAAGTTTGGCAATTTAACCTGTAACAATCTGTCATATTTTATAAACTTATGTGTATTTTATATCAAATCTTAATTTTTTTAAGTAGTAAGTAGCTTTTAAGTAAATGTAGTGGGGTAAAAAGTAGTACCATATTTCAAGAAGTAGTAAATTACCTCAACATTGTACTCAAATACAGCATGCTTGATATACTTAGATACACTCCACCTCTGCATGTACTAAGTACATCTTGCATGAACACATGTCTATGACGACACTGATGTATGATGCAGGCATTCTTAATTTTTTTTGCAAGTTGAGACATACTTACCTTAATGAAAACAGTTATATTCATACATTGTGTTGCTGCAAACCATGTCTCCTACAAAATTACCACCTTTTGTCAATTCATGACTGTTTTCTGCAATGCACAATCCAGATCAACTGGGTCATCACTGTGGGGCTCCTCTCCAGGAAACTAGCCCCGTGTGACCAATTTGGCCTCTTATGAACTTGATCCTGACTCTCTGTGCATGAATAACAATGACACATCTGCGCCTGATTCCACCCTCTCTTCTCTCCTCGCAGCCTTACTCATCGAAGCAGCTGGGTCGAGCACCTGGTGTGTGTATGGAGCTGGACATTCTTATTGATTTCTGTGTGTCCCAGACTTCGTGGCTCCCCCACCGCACCCCCCCACCGTAGAAAACAAGCAACACAAGTATAGAGGTCAGTCAAAAAATAATGGAGGCCATATTTGACACCGGGGTCAAAAGAATGGAGTGGAATGATTTCAGCTGTGCGGACTCTGTATCTCACGTTGAATCCAACCATCAACATATATGCATATTTTAGAGATGAAGAAACCCATTTTGGTCGCACTTGAGTGGCCAACATGTAACATGAAAATGACTGAGACCCATTTCATGATCACAGAGTCAGGAAATGAATGCTACAATAACAATTTCACTTGGAATTTCTTTGACTTAGCATTGCAACCAAAAACAACAACTTGATTACTTCATGTCTGTGTGAACATAGTGTTGCTGGGTAATTATACCTATTATGCAGGCAACATAACAAAATGGTCTAGACCAATCTGTCCCTTTTGGCAATGACAGATTATAGCCCCAAACAAACCTTTTCACATAATCTTTTTTTCTGTGTGTAAAATGTAATTATTTGTTGCTAATGCTTCTATTGTCTTTTACGTTACTGAGATGCGAAGCGTTAGTTCTTGATAAAGACCATCACACAGTTGTATGTTGACCTAAAAAAAAAGAAAATTACCTGACATGTACGTTATTGATGGTATGGTATATTTTCACCATGAAAGACATTTAGGACACTTCTCACCCGAAACCTCTATCTCGCTAATAAACCACATTCCAAGTGCCTGCGGACTCTCAAGAGCAAATTAATGGCTGCTGCGCAGTTGGGAAAATTATTGACCGAATTCTCCTGATTGCTTCCCTTGATAACGCCTGTAAATCAAATCTAAAACATTCAAAGTTGTCTGAGGCCCGGCAAGTAATGAGAAACCTCTTTGTTCTGTGTTTCGGAGCCTAATCAATATCAGAAACGAGAAGAGAGAGAGAAAAAAAAAGTGAAGGTCTCGAAACTTTAAACTGTGCAACTTTTCAAAGTGTAATTACAGTGTACAAATAGGATTTTACCCAAAGCAGTGTGCATGTTGTTGTTTTCACGCCTTGAAGGACATTTCAAAGGTTTGGCCGAAGCTGAAACCACAGGGGGACAGCTGGTTAGCGTAGGAAAGTGTTAGTGAGGAGTTCATGTGTGCAGCTCTCCCTTACTGCTGTCAGCTATGCTATACGGGCGCTCTGTGAAGTAGGCGATGAGCAATCTGCTCTAATAAGGAGAGTGAATAAAGTTGAAAGTGTTGTCTTGTAGCTGTGCTCTGTAGAGAGTTATTTAGACCGCATTATAGTCCATGTACATAATAGAATAGGCGATTATTTTAAGGTTTAACTTTGTTTCACATTGTGCAAGTCAGATACAACTTTGTTCTATTTGTTTCAGAAAGAAACATTCATTTACGGATTCAGATTCTAGGTTTTTTTATCGACTGAAGTCGACATCAATTGCACCACAGTTAAGAAGTTACCTAATTGAACTGTAACTTTTCGCTTTATCCAGCTGTAATAACAACATTTATTTAAACATAGATGGATGGTTTCAATAGTACTTTGGCAAATAATTTCCCCTATTACTCATTACATTCTGACATTCAAACAAAATGGACTCCCAGATGGTTGTCATTGCAAAAGGTTTGGGATCCTTTGATTCCAGTCCAAGCCTTTATATCTTCATGTGATTGCGGGGATTCTGGCGCTGCTAACCTTGAAGTTACAAATAGCCCGTCTGTAATTTTCATACGAAAGGTACTTTTCTGATTAAATCTCCTGTTTAAAAGCGGACATAAAGATCACACGGTGACATTCTTTTGAGCTGGCTTTGACACATTTGTCTGAGCTGGTCCTTCAGCCGGTGTTCCAGCAAATCTTTGTGCCAGACATACAGTAAGTCAAACCACAGTCATGCATTCAAATATATTATTGTTCTCTTCTGAATATTAAAACATCATCTTAATAGTTTTAACAGATTTCCCCCCAATTTTGTTTAAAACAAAATGGTTGGACAAAAATGTAAAATAAGATTTTGACTTGTACTCTGGAACATCCTTGTAAAATTGAACTAGTTTTTGCAGGATGATTTTGGGATTCATATCTCTGTTCTGAATATACAATTGTATGTGACACTATTCAGTTTATGAAAAAGGCTCAGAATTTATTTCAGTGTGGATCCATTTTTTTAAAATTGTGAGTATAGTTATACAGTTGTACAGTATGAAAATATTAAATTCTGTGGATATTCAATGCTTCCTTCCTAGAACAACCTGTCACACACTGTTAAGGAAACTCTTATATAATTCCTTACACACATTTTGTTCATTTTAAAACCCAGATGGGATTCGCACTTGGTACGTTCAGAGAGGGATTATTCCTCTTTAATTGGAACACAGAGACAGGAACTACACACACAAACGGGCATGTCGAGTATAGAGATGTCATTTTAAACCTCTTGATTTTAACTGTTGGTTTACTACAGCTCACTGACCTCACAAGTCAAACGTCCTTCCCATTACACGATCACAAGTGAAACCTACGTCAGCTAATTACATTAACTGTTGTCTTTAGGCTTGTTTGCATTGGACCTTAAAATATCTCTGTAAACTGTGAATGTATGTAAAAGTGATATTGGCGCAGACAACAGCTGACAGTCACCAGTGAGCATTCAGGGCCGCATGTTTTCATCTTCCGCTGTCGTCTCTTTCTCTCATCCAGACTGTGCAGAGAAAAATAATCGGAGGCTCCTTTTGAATTATCTTATTTTCAGGCTGGTAACTATAGCGGAACACAGTTTTTTTAATAGCATATTGCTGTTTGCATTAAAATGCTGATACAATTTTACCTGGAAATGATGTTGATGTGTTGACCGCTAATAGACTTTCCCATTGAGTTTTAGCAACAAAAATTGTGCAATTTGTGGGTACAAGTGACAATTGTAATTACTATTTTGTACAACCCGACTCTTAAATATAACGTATTGCTTATTTCCAGTACATTTTTCATAGTTTCTGCTAAATAGAAGCAACAGAGAAACTACCTAGGAGCCCACTTTATGTTTCACATACTTTCTTCACAATTTGTAAACTGCATAATATAGAAGTTTTAAAAATGTCCCAAAAGTAAATTTTAATATGTTTTCAATCATTATCCAATTTCGTTATCCCTTACAAGATATTTTAGAATGTTTAGTTTAGAAGCTGAAGACAATGAACTTTTAGTCAGTTGCATGTTGCACTCTGGTCCATAATTTCACATGTTTGGTTTTGCCCCTGCCCATCTCAAAGTCAGTGCACACCACTCCTCCCAACTTAAGAAGCCGGATAGATTTTTAGATATTTCTCTATCTGTCTGATTTCCAATAATAGCCCGACATTGTTGAAATAACTGCTAGCATAAAGTAACAGTCTTACAAGAATGTAGCTGCTCTAGTGATATTTGTTTGACCAGAAACGGCTTTGATCTCGGTCTTAAACATTCTCCGTTTGATACGGCTTTCAAAATGAACCCGCGGCGTGAACCTCAGTCTCCGCCTTCCCAAAAAAAAAATGGCACCGGGTAGTGATGAGCCTTCTCGTGGCTCTTTCATGGCTACACTGTAAACACGCGCCACTGTGGTTTTTTTCTTTTCTTATTTCTTGAGAAAAAAAATAACAGGCAAGAGAATCAAACTGTCTTCAGTCAACATTTAGATTCCTAATACGCCGCGCGAATAAAACGAGCCGCAGAGGAGAGGAGGAGACTTCTTTCATTAAGGCACTTCACTGACGCTCTGAAGTTTGCTCCCTCCATCTGAGATGACTTTAAAAGAGAAACAATGCCTCTGCCTGTTGGGGTCTTTGGAGACATTCTCTCTCATCACGTATTAATGAAAGAGGTGGCATGTATGGAGTTGGAGAGCTGGAGCGAGGAGAACCTGGTTTGTGAGCAGCTGCCTTTACGTTAACAGACTCGTGTGTCGTGAAATCTGCACTAAATCTGCACTGAATTTCCTCCCACTGGCCCTGATACACACACACACACACAAACACACACAGTGCATGTATGACAGAGTGTATGACATAGGCCTGCAGAGGGCACACTTCACCTGGGATGCTCAGGGGCTACACTTTTCCCAATCTCTCACCCTCTTTCTCCACACACACACACACACACACACACACACACACACACACACACACACTCACACACACACACAAACAATATTCATTTTGAGCGTAATCCTCTTGTATCAGGCACAGAGACAGCATGAATCAGAGGTGAGTTCATGCCAGTTATTCCGCATCACTTTCCAACACTGGCCTCCATTTCTCCTTTTAATGAGACAGGCCCATCAAGACGGAGCAGTGGGTGGGGTGGGGGGAGCTTTTTGATATCCTCAGAGGGGCACGTCGCATTAACGCTCGTAATTCACAGCAAAAATCAAGAGCGATATTTTGTCGGAGCGGAGGGATCACACCAATTACCAGTTGTTTATTATTCGCCATTGTTGTGTTTACCGCAGTCTAATCACATTTGGAGGTCGGCCACGGCGCTACATCAGCTCCAAGTGGAGGAGCTCTTTTGAAGCCTTTCATTTTTTCCGCTGTGCCATATTAGCAGCGCCGAGCGGCCCCAGACAACACGCTGCCTTTGCTCTCGAGATAAAAAAGAAACAAGCATTGCATCACTCTCTAAGTAACTTATCGAAATTGAGGAAATGCACGTAAACTGGTCACCTGAACAATAAAACAAACAGACCAGCCCATTAAGAAAAATGTGTTTCATCTGTTAATTTGCCTCAAGATAATAATCGTTTACATAATGACTTGAACGTGAGAGCGAGACGTTCTGTTCGATTCTGGGCCTACTAATGTTCAGCCGGAGAGGCTCCCCCCCCCCCTTTTTTTTCCCTTCTTGCCCCTCCTATGGAATAGCAGATTCGTGGCATGAAAGCAAGAAAATCATGGAAATCAGCAAGGCCTTCATTATACCAAGGTCATTACAGCTGGCTTTTATCCTCCTCTGTACTTATAGGAGGTAAGAGAATCCTATTCGCCATCACCCAAGGCCTCACCTTTGAACACACACACACACGCACACACACACGAGCAGGCTCACACCAGGGCCAGATTTTTCTCATACACACACACACAAACATGCATCGGTTTGTCTTTCATTTGGCCTCCTTGAATTTCATCATTCACTTTTACATCACATTAGCATGGCGTGCTAGTGGTCGGCGTGCCTGCACATAGAGGGCGGCTGTTACTTCAGGAAAAGACTGAATAATGCACGGGGAAAAAAAGCGGAGGGGGGGGGACTGGAAGGGGAGTCGGCAACAGCACTGATGATGATCTCCTCATACCGTATATATGTGTGAAACAGTTAGGAGTATACATGGGTATACATCACAAGGCTTCTCCGAGGAGGTAAACCAGAATGTGGGCCACACCGTGGGGGTAACAGCTCCGTGATTCTGTTTTATATGGTAAACCGCATTGAATAGTCATAAAAGCTTTGATTCCGACAGTCGTGTTCTGTTTCTTTACATCCACGGCAAAACACAATGTGTAGATCAAGAACACGATGCAATTGGAGCAATTTTGTTGGCAAATTGCCGAAGTTACTCGTGGAACAATGATAAGTATTAACAGCAAATTGGACATCTTCCCAGATAAAGGTTTGTAAAATAATGCCTTAAGTTTTCTGTAATTAGCCCATTACTTTAAAAGTAACCCAATTTAGAGCACAAAAAAACTCTCCACGTTAATATTCTTAATGAGCATCTCAAGACAGTTGAGCCTTCCTCAATGGCTCCATCAAAAAAGAAAAGAAAGGGGGGGATAACTGTGATCTTGAGGGGGAAGGAAAGCGTTCTCTTAATGTGCACCAAAAGATGGTCTCTTCCGTCTGTCTCGGCGGCTATGTCTGATTTGAAAATTCTCCATTGATCTGATACCACCAAGAACCGGCCTGCATATTAAACCGATGCTGCGATGCATCTCTCCTTGAGACGGGTGTTTTTTTTATGTTCGTCAGTGTGTGTGTGTGTGTGTGTGTGTGTGTAGGCTCGTGGCTGTAGTCCAGGCTCAGGGCGAAAGAAGAAAGCCCTGAGAAGAAAATGTAGTCAAGGGTTATGTGCTGTCCGTTGATCGTCGTACAAACTGTACCAACGCACGCTGGCCTTCGCTTCTGATGCTGACGTCGTGTAATCTTCAGGAGGGTTCCGGTCCCAAATCCTTGATCCGGCTCACCTCACAGGATGAGCCTCACCGTCTGTCCTCCAAAATACACAGACTCGTTGTTGTACTCCCTTTTGTCCGAGACGCGCAAGACCGTCCTCCCATCTTTAGAGGGGACAAAGCCTCTCACTGTTGCGACCCTTAATATTTACACAAATGTCCTCATCTTGGTCTGCATGGGAACTTACAACAGGCCAGGATTCATGCAAGTCCACATAAACACACAAGCAAATGTCCCCCTTGTCGAGGCTTTTTGTGTCCACGGAACCTTTTTCCGCTCAGTGGAACAATCCTCTGCTGCTTTTTTTGCGTGTCCGGGCGTTTTATGTGCAACGGGGAAAAAAGGAGGTGCGCCTCTCAGATTGGGACTGGCAGAGACAGCGCTGGAGAAAGGATGAACATGAGGCACCTGATCGGACAGGATCAATGAAAAGCAATTAGATGATAAGTCTGTGGGAGCAGCGCCCGACTTAGAGGGGCCGAGACCTTAGCAACGGCGGGTGGAGTGCGAGATGGGATGGACTGTAAAAACGTGTCATGGTGATATGTACGTTGTACAGTATTAATGCGCGTTTGTCTGCTTGTGCTCCTGCCTCCTTGGGCTTACGTGTTTTACCTAACATCTATTGTCATAATGATGTGCAATTATTAAGGGAGCAGGGTTTTCACAGTGGGGGGGGGGGGGGGGGGGGGGGGGGGGGCTGAGCCGACAACAAGTTGGGCCTCCCTTTGTGTCTTTGTTTGAGCGCTCGGCAAATACATATTCATGCTCCCAATATGCACACAATAGCACACATTTGTTTATAATCTTTGTTTATTTGGGTTGAATACATTAACGGAAACACTTTTTTGAGGGGCGTTTTGTCATGCAAACAGGGGCACATAAGACACAAAGACAAAGAAAGGTTTTACCGGTAAAAGAGGTGGACACAGTGTCCAGGAAGCGATGCCTTGTTATTTCAGTAGCATCCCTGGGAGAGGTGAAGCTCTCGCAGCAGGCTAGCTATTAGGGTAAACCAGGGTGCGTTCCGTGTGGGCTGAACAGACAAGTTCTGACCATTAGCCTACCTAGTGTTGCATTGTTCCAGAGCACACAAGAGTTTTTGTCTCCCAATTTGTGGGTGTAATGATGACACACAACAAATAACTCGGCGCCTAATCAGGGCTTTGTTAGTACATTGTGATGTTTTTATTTTCCTGCTTATCTGCTCCGACTTGAAAAAAACCCTTGCTTGTGGCCCTTTAAAACCGAATGAAGGCCACTGTGCTGGATTCATGCATCGTTGTTGATTTGTTTACATATATGCAACAAAAAAAAATGACAACAGAAGAAATAATAGAGAGGTGCAGAGAGGCTTGAACAGGGCGCTCTCCGGGGTATACTTTAATCTGTTAGAAAAGAGGGAGAGAAAATATATTAAAACGATGGAAAAGAGAGAAATACACAAGATCAGATCGCACACACAAGCAGGCATCCGTAAGTACACAAAGTAATAAAATAAAAGGAAAAATGACTGATTGTCAGTGGGCGGTTTACACTGATAACCCATGAGATACTCATCGTGGAGGTAAAAACAAACCTTTCACAGCTCCCTTGAATTGTGCAGGTGCTAATTCTACAATAGCTTTCCCCATCACTGACGCTCTGTGTGAATTAAACCAAACTGTTAATGTGATGTTCCGACAGATCGGAGGCCTGAGCTTGCAGTGGGGATTGATGATCGTAGGAATACCGTTCACGGAAATATGAAGGATGGCTCCTGCTCTGGGGAGCTGTATACACATGAAGCAATGATGACACTGATGATGCCCGACTGCAGAAGCAAATGTGCACTAGTGGATGATTCTCAATGCATGTGCTCCCTTCCGACACTAGATGGCTGTCTGTGCTGCTCGTGCTGCGGCTCTCTGCACCCTCCTGCAGCCTCCTCACACTGCTGCTATTGGCCCTGGGAAATGCGAGGGCTGAGCAGGAGAGCTTTTTGCTCATAATGCTTCGAGACACTCGGGTTATGAAAACACACAGCTACACAGACATAGCGCCCAACTTAATGTTTTGATGTTTGAATTTGCCAACCCTTCATTTTTTTTCATGAAAGTCATGAACAATGGTTTAAATATACTGTCATCAGAAAAAGTCACGTACAGATGCACGCTCGCCGAGGTGAAAGTGCATGGGAGTAGATTTAAAAATAAACTATATGCAATGTCAATTTTTATATATATTCCATGAATCTAGATTTTTTAAATTTTTTTCTGGATCAGGAAAGACTTCAATTAAACTGACAGATTTCAAAACAAGTCAAGGGTGCTATTAGTGTCAAAAAGAAACCACTGAGCACATTATTTATCATCCCAGTTATCGTATAATTATTCTGACTACAGCTCTATTTCCATGCCTCCCTCTCATATTAGTGTATTTGGCCGTGTGTGCTTTGTGCGAGAGGCTATTTGTAGTTTCATTATGTACACTCCATGTGACCCTATTGAGCACTTGGTCTGCAGTATTGACTTTGAAGACTGCCTTTCTTCTTCTTCCTTTTCTTCAGAGGCCATCCGTCTCTTTAGCCCGGAGCTCCCAGACCGCACAGCCGGCCAGTTCACGGCGGCCCTTTTATTATGATGTCAGCACTTCGCTTAAAGAGCATTCGATATATCTCCGGGATGACCGTTAGTGGAAAATCAGTAGCATACTACAGACACGCTCCGGATGGCTATCCCTCATAGCCGGTCAGTTCATTTGCTCATTGATTTATTGGTGGCCAACGGTGTAATAGAATTAAGTGAGCAGTGATTATCACGACCGGGAACAGGTTGTTTGTTTGTTCCCCCCCGCATCTGTCAAGAGCTTCAACGCCGGCAACGTTGAACCGGACAAATGCATGCGTGTATGCGAATCTGCAAATGCACGAGCACATAAAAAATAAGTAAATAAAAAATAAAAAGAGTTCCCAAACTGCTAGGGCGAGTTATGCGATTTCTCATTTGACCCTCAACCGGAGACAGGAGGTCCCGAGGCTAAAAACTGGGTAATAAGAGGAAAGGAGGACAGGAGGAGCAGAAAAACAAATGAGCAAAGCGGTGGAGTGGAGGAGAAGGCTATTAGGCCCGGTCTGATTTGCAGGCCTATTAAAAGACGATGATCTAGAAAACAAGCAGTTGCACCAAAATCACCCCCACATGAATCAGGGTTGCGATCACTTCAGGAGCTGCGGTTGTTGGGTGCTAATATTACTCTCTTATTAACACTCCTAATGGTGAGAAGCAGCTAGTAACAGAAGCCTTGCATAACCCAAGCTCTCTTTTACAAGCCCAACAGCTGGAACAACAGGGGCAACCAAAAAAAAATCTGATTAATTTATTCAACTGGTGTCGGAACTGTTTCGGCTCCATGATGTCACCATGGTGCTGTGATCGAAACCCTCCTGATATTTAAAGAAGTTTGATGGTTCAGTGCGGAGTGCTTTGTCTGGTTTTGTTTGTGAGCGCGTGTGCGCACCTCCACATCTCGATCTACATCTCCGGGCTCTGTAATTTCATGCAAACTGAAATGAAAACCTTCTTAGCGATATGCAGATTTCTTTATGCAAAGCAGCATTACCTATGGTGCGCGGACGGCAGCTCACGCCTTTGATCAGTCTCCCTGACATTCTCTAACTACTGAGAAGAAAAGAACTTAAAAAATTGTAAAGGCCCCTAATTGAAGTGAACATAAAAGAAGATACATGGTGTTAATTGGTATACGCTAAGAATAATCTAGACCTCGGAGACCACTGTCCCTTACCACCACCCCCCCCCCC
>NW_022280081.1:1710828-1744496 GCF_004355925.1 Anarrhichthys ocellatus | reverse complement strand
CGGATCACTTCATTTTAATGTATAATAAACATCCAAATAGTTTCCACCCCCCTGCTTCCCCCTCCCCCCATCCATGAATATCAATTTTTTTGCTAGTGTGCAAAAGCCTGTCTCTGCTGTTCTTAAGGAGGCTGTGCATAATTGAAGTGAACACTGGACAAAAACTTGAATCGTAATTTTTCAGAAAAAGATGGAATTAAAGATATAGAATACTTTCAGAGGTCAGTGAAAGATGCTGTGTGCAGCCTGTTTACGGACAAAACTAAAGTGGGTTTAGATTGAGACCTGTGTCAGAACAGCGTATTTGTCACGGCGTAATTTTGGCATGACAACTATTTTGTATGTGTGTGTGTGTGTGTGCGCGCGTGCGTCTGCTTTGCGGTGAAGTAAAGCAATTTGAACACTAAGCCCCGGTATGACCTTTGATTATGAGAGGAATACAGCGGTGCTCATATCCCGGGCCTCTCGGTTCCCTCTCAACATGATGAATGGGACACCCTCAGCTGCAGGACAAAACAACCATTCGAGGATCCAGGGTGACACGCACACACACTCAGGCACATGCACGTGCACACACACACACTCAGAAATGCTGACAGACAAATCACACTCTGATGGAAAGTGAAGCACTTTTAAGTCCTTAAATGCCACTAGAAGCACACACACACACACACACGCACACACACAGAGAGAGATATTACAACACCTACACTTATCTCCTTGTGTTTAAAGCACATTTAACACTGCGCTGCCCTTGAAGATAACCAGCTAAGCTGAGGCTTTTATCTCGGGAGCAGAGAGAGATTTATTAGCAGAAAATAGAAACATCCATTATGGCTTATTGAAACAGTTTCAAACGTACCCATGTGTGGTTGAAATTATGCAGTTTTATTAAGCAACAATGAGCAATTTATGTAAACACAATTCAAGCTAGCTCCTGTACGCCTTAAAATCTTCCCCCTTTTTTTTTGAAGCAGGTTTTATTTCGGGGGTTTCATCGTAATTTATTGGCTCAAAGTGCACGGCGCGGTGTTAAAACTGATTTGATATGGAAACCTGCAGGGACATATTAATTAAAATAGCAATCTAATTAGCATTCCACTGTGACCTAAAAGTTGAATATTATTAGAGCCGCAAACCGGCGGCTGTGATGAAAAGAGCTTACATGACAGTGAAATTGAAATTCAAAGAGCTGGAGATAATGTACACACAGATCAAAAGAACAAACGGTGGGGAGAAAAATAACACACCAAGAAGTTTTACATTTCTTCACGGGGGGGAGGGGGGGGGACCAGCGTGTGCACACTCCTGCACACACAGGCACACATGAGAGCACTCACACTCTGTATTAGGTAGTTTGGTGTCATTCAATCCCCCCAAAAAGAAATCTGACAGATACAAATATGGCTGCTATGACAATGAGTAGGGTAGTAATGGCGTAGTATGTTAGTAACTCACTTTTGCTGTCTGCATTTTATTTGCAGAATAGAGTATGCATATGAATCATATGAATCTTTTCTCATGATGTGACTAAATGCTGTTCTGAGTAGTTCTATAAAGTCATACGAAGACGGGATGTTGAACTGCATTAATAACACCATGAAATCATTAGCGGAAGTGTTTTTATGCATAAATAAACATTCTGCACATAATTACTTGTCGAAGCACTTCAGTAACCGGAACGTGTGCTCAGCATAGTGATCCGCTGCAACTGTGGCAACGTTCAAAAAGGGTTGTCTTTATAGGACAACTCTAACTGCTCACATGATCGCCGGTTTTGTGCACTGATAAATAACTAACTTTTACTTAAATACAGTCTGGATATTTGAATCCATAACAGTGCATTATATTTCATAAGACCGTATCAGAATCTGCGTAACTTTTAACTACCTAGAATAAATGTAATAAAGTACAATTTTACAATACTTCCTTCTAAAATGTAGCAGAAGTAGAAAGCAGCATTAAAATGGAAATACTAAAGTAAAGCACCTCAAAGTTAATACTGTGCTTGAGTAAATGCAAATTGTTACTCTCCATCGTTTCTCAGTCACAGTGGAGCGATGCCGCGTCAGGAAATCTACAGGATATACATATCGTCTGTTTTCAAATAAATATATCAATATTTATTGACAATTTTGTCCACATGTATGCTCATGCTAAAATGATATTATCATCCCAGCGCTGTAAAAAAAACTAAAAAGTCAGCACATTTTTTTTCCCATGAGATGTTTTATGATGGTGGTTTACTCGAGGTCATAGGTCGCCGACCTTCTTCTTCACCACTTTGTCCCTGGTTGACATCCAATAAGCACCCCAGTCGCACTGAAGCGTCGCTTTTCCTACGGTACAGCCGGAGGTTTACGATGCTCCGATCGTCGACACCACACTCGAGCTGACATGTTTCATCACGTCACCAGAACGAGCCGCCGCTCACGGTCCCCGGCGTTCAGGTTAACCCATATAAGCTGCCACAGCACGCCCCCCCCGATATACATTAAGCCTCACACAGGTCATGACAAATCCAAACAGCCCTCGCACTCAGGTCCTGCTCAGTGTTACTTTTGTTTAACCTTGAGGGCGTCCATGCTTCCTCTCTGCATCCCTTCAGTGAGAGCTGCTTATTCCTGCACAGCCTTTTTTTTGTTTTTGCACGGGCCGAGCTTTGCCGGGTAAGGGCCTCTACGCCTCTAAGCAGCGGCTCCACAAGTGGGTGCGTTAACATGTGTCCCTGCAGTGGGCCGGCGCGCCAGCGAGCCGGTGATAATTACTCATTAGTATTCATTAGTGTGAGGTGCTGGCCGGTGCGGGATCATGTTGAATCATCGTTTTGACGAGGCCTCGGCCGCGGCGCGGGTCAGCGAGGAGCCAGTAATTAGGCCCACCAGTCAGGAGGCATTTTCCTTAGCACAACACGTGAGGTTGAGAAGGAGAAGATGCAACCGCCGGGGAGGTTGAGAGAGGAGAGGGTGTGTGTGTGTTTTTTCAAAAGGGAAAGCCGACCCTGGCCTCCTCGCCTCCCCCGTCTGGGTGCGAGTGCCTTAACCTTCCCTCCATCGCTCACTCCCTCAGAGGTAGAAAAGCGTGATAATCTTGGTCGCCCGCATTGTTTGTCTCTGTTATTCTGTTTACCGTGCTCTTCTTTGAAGCTTATTTTTGCTGAAATTCAAATTGAATCTCCTCTTTTCTTCTTTCTTCTCCTTCTCTCATCTCCTCTCCTCCTCCCCTCTCCTCCTCTCATCTCCTCCTCTCCTCTCCTCTCCTTCTCGCATCTCCTTTCCTCCTCCCCTCTCCTCTCATCTCCTCTCCTCTCCTCTCATCTCCTCCTCTCCTCTCATCTCCTCCTCTCCTCTCCCCTCTCCATTACGCACATACCGTATACGTGCTTGTTTATTTCATTCCAATGTGTGTGCCTTTGTTGCATATGTTTATTTATGGGTCTTCGTGTGTCGCGTGGTTGATAATAACAGCAGTTATTATCACTTACAGACATAATTGTGTAACGGTTAACATGACAGAGTGGTCGCCTCCGAGGAACGCTGTTAGTGTGGTAAATGCGACAGAGGCCTAACTGAATTAATCTAATCGGAAGATAATTACACTGGCTGGGACAAAGCTGGACCAGATTCATCAAACGCTTTCTTTGCCCCCGCGGGCCGTTAAAGGGGAAGCGATCTGCGAGCCCAGTGAGGTTAAAGGTGTCCAGCGCACCTCAAAGATGGCTGTGCTACAGCTGTCATTGCACATCTGACACAGAAAAAAAGCTGATTTGACAGCAATTGAGGAAACGAAGGGGTCAAGCGTTGAGCTGTTGGGAGACTAGAGAGCGAACCCCCGGATCTGAATCCCCGCGGAGATGATACAGCTTGTCCTGTCAACACATAACGTCAAGTTGACCTTGAATCAAAACAAGGAACATAAGACATTTGCAACCTCTCTCTCTCTCGCTCTGTTTCATTCCATCTGGTTGTTTTTCTTCCTCTCATTTTAGTCATGTACAAGTGCAGACGCTCGCGGGAGGGGGATTGCATTGCGTAGCCTCGCTGTATCCTGACATGATTCCAGATTAGACAAATTCCCTAAACTACAAGCGGATGTCATGACCCCCCCTCTCCCTCCTCTCCCTTCCCTCCCTGCCCCTCCCTCTCTCCCCTTGGTCTCCGACATACGTGATGTTTCTCCTTCAGATTTATGACACCGGCATATAGGTGCACTTGACAGCTCTCAGATTGCCGCTGCAGAAGAGGGAGATCCCAAAGTGAGTCGGGTTAGCTGGGTAAATCTATCAGGGGTCCATCCGGGAGGAGGAGGAGAAGGATGAAGAGGGTGTGTGTGTGTGTGTGTTGGGCGGGGGTGTGGGGGGGGGGAGCTCAGGGATAGGTGGAGAAGGGAGAGGAGAGTGAGGGAGAGAGAGGCCTCGGTGGGGCCCCGCTGAACACATGAGCCTCCATGCTGAGTGCAACTGCGGCTGGCTGACAGTTGTGCTCAGCCTTCACTGTAATAATGAATAAAAGGAAACTCCCTGCAGATTACACATCTTCCGTGTTTTGACATTGACCTTAATACATAATTTAACCACAAAGCCTGGAGTGTGTAACGATATAAGAGAGGACCAGAGGATAGAAATAAATAGATGCCCGGGCTAAAACATGCTTCAGTAATGGCTCTAATATGAGCAAGCCTAAGAAGACTCTTGCCACCGGTCATTTGTTTTTTCTGAACAGGATGGGGAAGATTTTTGGGGAGAGGACTGGAAAATGGAAGGTAGAAGAAGAGTAAAATCCTGTGTGTGTGTGTGTGTGTGTGTGTGTGTGTGTGTGTGTGTGTGTGTGTGTGTGTGTGTGTGTGTGTGTGTGTGTGTGTGTGTGTGCAGACCGGCAGAGCGCGATACCTGAGAGAGGTATTTGTCACTGTCAGTGTCATTTCCTGGTCTGTGAACGTGTGTTTTCCTCGGGGGCGTGCGAGCGCTGTGATGTTTTGAGTGACTGTTTACAGCGACGTTTGCTGAGCCAGCACTCACTCTCGCTCTCTCTTTAGCCACAGGTTATGTCACTCCAGCTGAGGTCACAGTGTCACACACACACACGCACACACACACACACTGTCGAGAAATTCTCTCTGTAATGTCACTCCTCTGGAAGAAAACTAGCAGACTAACAGAGCTCAGTGGAATATGTCCAGTGCATCCATAAATGATGCTCAAAGTCAGCAACGGAATTTTGATTATTGTTGTTTTCATCTAGCTTGTGCGTTCGGTGCATTCTCTTTTTTAGTTTTTTTCTAAATGGGAAATGTTGCTGCACATGATTCATGCATTTACAATCATTACAACCCAATTACGGAGGCGGTTACGTCACTGGTTGGCTGTTAGGTGCTGTGAAACACAGATGCAGATATTAAATATGAATCACAGAGGCCGTATCTGCCCCCCTCCTCCCCTCATCCTCTTAACTCCTCTCAAACCCTTTCGTCTTTGGGCTCTACAAAGACAGACTGTTCTGTAATTGAAGCAGCGCGTCAAAGCCGATCTTCCTGTCCACGTGCAGCCCTCTGATTCGCGCTCTTCTCATTAGTGTCATAATTACAGCCGATGGAAAAGCAAGGGGTCCCCGGCGAGCGCTAACGGTGAGAGCACTGGGCCCTGTGGTGGGTTGGGGGGGAGGTGTGACCTCCTACCCAGTTGGGGCCGCAAATTTGTACTGAACTCGGGCTGCGCGGTAGTCCACAGCACTGCGCACCAGGTCTCTTTAAAGGCCGCATGCTGATTTGAATGGTAACAAGCTGCTGTAAAGGGAAAACATTGGTTGATGAATGAAACATGAAGAATTTGCGGGATGGAATTGATGAGCTCTGCTGCTTTTTCCTCACATTTTATACCCCCTCTATCACCCATCCATCCATCCATCCGTGCGGGTACCTCCGGTCATACCTGTCAGTGTATCCCCAGGCCTTGGCCTCGGTCTGTGTGTCTGAGTTCTTCAGGGAATTTTGTTTGGCTGCGGCATAACTGGCCCTGAACTGCCTCCAAACTGGTCCAGCTGGGTTGGACATCTATGTGTAACTGTGTGTGTGTGGACTTGTGCCATCATGGCTCCGTTACCATAGAGAGCCACAGCTATGACTGTGGTGGCAGTAGTGCTTTGGTGCTTTGCCATCAGGCTTCCCTCCAAGGGCCGTGTCAAGACACAGAGAGTCTTGGTCCGGGTGTGCGTACATGTGTGTGTGCGTGTGTGTGTGGCGATGCAGGGCGGTGCTCTACTTCTGCAGCAGTAATCTAATGAGCCTGTAAACACACTCATTTGACATCATTAATTGGAAGGAGATCAGAGATCCGAGAAGGGTGTGTGTGTGTGTGCGGTAGCGGTTGGAGGGTTCTCCCAACAGAGAGGGTTCTCTCAGATCAAAGATTTAGAGTGTGAAATCCTTGATTATGCGACAGAGAGACACATTAGAGGCAGTTTTCTGCCAAGCTGAGTGAGCAGCAGAGTGTTTGGTCAGTGCCAGCAGCAGGCCTTGATTTCACCAATGAGAAGCACTGAAGTGACACACACACACACACACGCACACACACACACACACACACACACACACACACACACACACACAAAGCCGCCCTCTGTTTTGTCAATTTTAAACCATGAGTGGACAAATCAAAGTTCTTCTGGCCCCAGTTGATTTTTCAAGTATTGTAGTGATTGTAAACACATTAAGCTATATATATATTTTTTGGACATGCAGCGACAAAGCTTCTGCCAGTGCTTTTGAAAAAAGTTTTGAGTCCTCTTTGTGACAGTCACAGAGTGGGATCCATTAGCTCTAATTGTGCTGCCATGCTGGTTCAGTCACATTTGTCAGCTGGATCTAAGCTGGGGGGAAGCAGAGGTGCAGTGCCGGAGTTGCTAGCTACCAGTCCTCCGCTCTGACTGTAACCCAGTCCAGTCCTTAATGATCTATCTGTCTACCACCCTCACATACAATGGCCCCACATCGCTGTTCGCTTTCATTTACAGAATGCCAGTCTCTGAACTCCCCTCATCAACCCTTTGTTCCTGGCTGTTTCATGTTTTTTTTTTGGAGGGGAGGGGAGGGGGGGTTGAATGGCATAGCTGTGTATATGGGATACTTGTGAGCGCACACGTTTGAGAGAGACAGCCAGAGCGGGAAATTTTCCAGTGCAATGCATTATGAAGATTTCACTTTCTTTGATTCGGCGCTGACAGTTGTCCTTCAGCCCTCCTTTAAAGTCCCACTTTCAATCCCTAATGGCTGTCATGTCGCTGCACACTCTGGACTCTTACTCAAAGTGTCATTGGCATAATGGTCGACAGCCGTTGGCCTCTTTTGATCATCCATGCTGTGTGCGAGAGCATACTGGAGCCGAAACAGTGAGGTGTGTGGGTGTGTGTGTGTGTGCACTGCTCGCACCTCTGCTTGGGCTGCCACTCCTAGGCAAAGCTCCACGACCGGAAATCTAAAATTCACTTTCAAATAGTTTTCCTCCTGTTCTTGGCACCTAATAGCCAAGCAGTGGAAAGTGTGTGTGTGTGTACTCATTAAAGGGATAGCGTAGGTTTCTACTGTATCAGCATCTCAGGCCCAGCCCAGTTTGGCACTCCCTCAACGGTTATGCATACTCCGACAAAAGGATGAAAGGCCGCAAGGGAGCGAGAGAAAAACCAGGAGAGAGAGACAGAGTGAAAATCAGTGTGTGTGTGTGATGGTAAGCTAAGGCCTTGGACAGACGGAGCCAAGCTGCACTCAAGTTCAAACACCCCCGGCCCACGTTCAAATGTATTAAGCCAGTCCAAGATAAAATCACACTTGCCAGGCCAGAAAGGACACATCTAAGCAAGACGGTCGGGGCCAGAAAAACATCCGGAAGAGCTCCGACACGCTACAGGAGAGACGTGCTCGCGATATGGATGACATTATGTTCAAACATCCCGGGTTTAAAAACCCCCTCCTGTGGGGATCCAAGCTCGCCGGTGTCACTCATCCAGGAACCAGCGTCCTCTCATTTCCTGCCTGGTTCACCTGCTGGGCAGCCCAGCAGCCCAGGCCCCGGTCCAGGTGTTAGCCGTGCCGGATCCAGAGCCCAGGGCGCTAAACGTTATCCATGTCCAACGAAAGAGACCTGAGAGCGGCCACGTGGGCTGCTGCACATCAGGGCGTGTGGTTTCATGACACAAGAAAAAGTTATTCTGCTTTGATAAACATTCGCTAAAGAAAAGGCTTGTTGAATTCGACAAAAGCAAAAAAAAGCATATAGAGCTGGAGAAACATCTTCATATTCGTCTGACATCGCTCATTATTCCATAATGCTTTCGCTTGATGCCTTTTCAGACAATATAGCCTGAATCCACCATTCTCTTTATTTTATTCATGCTCAATGTTTCTTGCTCGCATGCTTTGTTCCTCCAAATCTTTATTAAACAAAGCTCACTGCCTCCCGCTGTCTGAACTTTGAACTCAGTATATTTGATGCGGACAGCAGCAGCAGTGTGTACAGCCACAGTCCGACATTTAATATTGCGTATCTATTGCGGTAGCTCCATAGAACTTTTTGTCTTTTCTCTTTTTGTCTAGTTTTCTCAGAAAATTTCTGCATTAATCGATTTGTCTTTGGACTTTATTTATTTAATACACACACTTGCACTCGCGCGCACGTGCAGCACCTCCCCTCCCCTTTATCCACAGAGGGATCCAGATCAGAGCGCTCGGCCAAGATCGCGTGTGATGTAAAGTTCTGGAGAATAAAAGATGTCTCTTCTAATAACATATTTCCCTGCATGTATTGAAAGACATGTCAATTTCAGTTACACCTGGCGCGGCGGTTGGAAAACAGAGAGTTCTCCGCTTCTAAAAGACAATGCCATAGCAGTCACTCCCCACCTGAATGACTGATACATTAAACATGCAGAAAGCAGCGGGAGGACACTAGGGAAAGAGCGTTCAAAGACAAAAACAACGCATCCAAAAAAAATAAATAAATAAAAAATATGTTGCTTGCTACAGTACAGTGCAATGCAGCTGTCTGGTGCTGCAAACTAGTCTTTCTAGGAACAGAGGAAGCAGTTTACTATACAGACAAAAAATTTGCCTCATTTAAATGACCATTTTAGTGGGCTATGAATTCCCAGATAGTCAAAGTTATTTTCCCTGCTGCCTCGTGAATCTATTTCTGTATCTCTGTGATATTCCGCCAATGTTTGACATTGCAAAAATGAGCATTTCCTCGCCTCTCCGTGCCCTGAAAGCTATTCCAGAGAGGCAGCTGATCACACGGGCTTTTGGTAAGAGGAGCC
The DNA here is from genome assembly GCF_004355925.1 of Anarrhichthys ocellatus. Lineage (NCBI taxonomy): Eukaryota > Metazoa > Chordata > Actinopteri > Perciformes > Anarhichadidae > Anarrhichthys > Anarrhichthys ocellatus. Next base: position 1,735,194 of record NW_022280081.1, on the reverse strand, counting down.
GAGAAGCATCTCTGCCTTCTAGTTTCCTTGACAGGACTGTCAGAGTATACGCGCGGGGCCCATAGACCAGACGTGCTAACATCCGCAGTCCTCACCAGGCTCGTGAAGTGCTGACACAGCTGCCCTAGGCCTGGCCCTGTTGTAGAAAATTAATTCAGGCAAGCCAGAGGACACCTCAGTCGGTGAGACAGACAGACAGACAGACAGACAGACAGAAGGGGTCCTGTAAGGCAGGCAGTGCGAAGAGGAGTCTGGGCTCTTTGTTCGCTGCTGGACACATTACGACTCCATTAAGGAAGCCTCACACACGAGGCAACGGATGTCTCTGTTCTCACTGAGCAAGCAACTTACCAGAAGAGTGAGACTTCTGCTCTCTCTCCCTCTCTCTCACTTACTCTCTCTATCACTGTGTCTCAGCAATATTTAAAGTATAATCCTTAGTGTTTCTGGACTTGGTGTAACTATTTGGTCGAAATTGCAGTTAACAAAAAGAAGAAATGTAAGTTTTACTCGTTTTCCATCAATGACAGCAACTCCAAAGTTAGTGCTCTCGAGGGGGCTTGCATTTTTGGTTTCATCTGCTGTTGGCTGTACTGTAGTTTGATTGGTGCAATAACTGTGTGGACAGGCCAAGAGGCAAGAAATGAATGAAGGCCCAGCAGAGGTTGAGCGCAGGAACTTTTACTGCACTATCATCCAGTCTGTTCTCTGCTCCTCAATCACTGTGTGGTTTGGATTGGCCACTAAACAGGACAGCAACAGACTACAACGGACTGTCAGGTCTGCAGAGAGAATCATTGGTGCCAGCCTGCCCTCCATCCTGGACTTGTACACCTCCAGAGTCAGGAAACCAGCAGGAAAGATCACTGCAGACCGATCACACCCTGGACACAAGCTGTTCCAACTCCTCCCCTCTGGTAGGCGCTACAGAGCACTGTACACCAAAACCACCAGACACAGGAACAGCTTCTTTTCAGCTGGCCGCCACTCTGATGATGTCATACTGCACTATTACCTCTGTTTGCACTATTACCACAATTCTGCACTAATACCTCAAGTCCATTGTCATTGTTGTTCTTTATGTTTGTATATATACTTTTGGATACATATTTATATTGTACATATAGTTAAATGTTTATGCTTACCTCTGTTCTACATTGATGTCCTTGTTTTTATTTTTTTTCTTGTTTATTTGTATATTCTATGTATGTACGTTGAAAGCGACGTAAAAACCGGAGTCAAATTCCTTATATGCATACGCATACATGGCCAATAAAGCTGATTCTGATTCTGATGAATCCAACAAGGAAGTGCCAAAAACTGCAGTTCCTCAAGTGGCCACTTGAAGCTGGCTCCAAAAGAGAGTCAATCCCCATAGACACAAATTTACAAAAGTTCATAGCCCTTTCATTTTTTTTTATCTTATTAGCTCTGCTGCGTCACCCGGGCCCGCCTCAGCTCCCCCAAAAATCCACCTCTTTGCCCAGATTTGCATATTTAGAGTTATTCTGTGTCGTCGCTGCCAAGATGGCGACGGCCGAAGCCACCCGCTTTGAGCTTCACAACGGCTCCTCAGAAACGTGTGGGTGACATCACTGAGACTAGGTTCTGTTGGTCATTCGTTTCAGGATTTGAATTGTAGTAACGTGCAGTGGGGGGTTGCGGTTACAAGACTACCCTCTTGCTGTGAGTTCTGACAGTGTGGTCATCAAAATCGGGACCAATGAAAGAGAGACAGCTTATGCTAGCTAGAACCCTACCTTAAAACAATGCGAATGCAGCAGGAGCCGGTGTTGAATCATTGATAACATTGGTAAACTAACCAGCTAACCACTGAGCTTGTTGAAAAAGATGAAAGAATAAGTCTTGTATCACCACTCGTAGTCTCTACAGGGTCAGTAGTACATCTCCTACCAATACCGGCCCTCAATGTAAAGCCCAACCAGACGTTTCAATCTTAGACGCTGTTTCCACAAATATGTCAAAACTTTTTTTATCCTCATCTGTAAAATGGAAAAATATGCACGGTTGCTGAGTAATATTTTACCAAACAAAAAGTGAGGACATTTCAAATTTCAATTCGACACCAATAGTATTGATACTTTATTTTTCCCTTTATGTGCAAGACTGAACAGCCACCAGTTGCTTGTCAAATTCTCCAAACTGACTTTTGCTTAATATAACTAATTGCTGCAACTAATTTTATCAGAAAATGAAGATGTGAGTTTTTTTTAAAATCAGCTAGCGGCTTCTGTTGCCAGACCTACATTCAGATTGGAGTCTTAATCTTTAGTCTTTAGTTAGGCCTTGGGGAATCCTTGTTAATGGATCCTCTTGCTTAGGGCCTCTGGCTTAATCCTTGCCATTTACCACTTCCTGTGCTAGTTTGCTAAATACTCTCAATTAGGTGGCTGGCGGGGCATTTTGCACCACTCCAAGTACTGACCGCTCCTCCTTTTTTTGGGGCTAATTTTTGCTTGACCTTGCTTCCTTAAAGATACGGCCACGATAGGACCTTGGCACTTCGTCTTCAACATCTCTGTGGATATACTTGTAACTTCATGGTGAAATGATAATTAACTCCCGGCATCAATTAGCATTCCGCATGTAGAGGGGTAACGAGGAGCCAATTACAAGAAAATATACATAATCAATTATTTATTCGCTCTTAATTACAGTGAGTTTTACCCTCTTACAGCAGCGGCAGTTAAATTAATGACCTTCAGCTATCTTCATGTGAAATTGCCGCCGAGCAGAGGAATTTACCCATACCCCCACAGTGAAACAAAGCAGCAGAAACACACACGCAAACACACACACACGTGCACGCTTGCAGAAACTCCGAAAAAGACACTGAACAAGGGAAAGGGAGGGAGAGAGTGTGAGAGAGAGGTGGAAGAGCAAGAAAAAGATGTAGCAAGAGAGAGAGAGAGAGAGAGAGAGCAGAAGAGGGAAGGGACTGGCACTGTCTGTCAGTCAGATGCCCATGAGTTGCGGTGTACACGGTGTCACCCACACGACCGAGCCGTCTGTCGAGGCCACCTGCCTCATTATGGGAAATGTATGCATCTGGAGCAGGCTCTGGCTGGCTCATCCTCAGCATGGGCAGGGAAAATGGCACGCTGGCAACTATTACTGCATTATGTTAGCAAGCTGTACACACTGCATGCATACATACTGCGCTGAGAGAGAGAGACAGAGAGAGACAGAGAGAGAGGGGAAGAGGAAACTAGGGAGCCAAGAGTTTTACTGAATGGACTGGAACATTTTTGGAAGTGACTCAGTGTGGAATTCTCACATGAGTTCAGACGGGATAAGAATGGATGAGCAACAACACACAGCGATGAGGTGGAATTTAGAATTAAAGGAGCGTGATCTTTGAGGAAGTTTGACAGATAATGCAAGAATTAAGATGGTCAGTGAGTGGACAGCTGAATTTGGGGGGGTGGGGGGGCTGCTGCTTGGACCCGGTGCAAAATGTCCCTCTCTGTCCACGGGGGTACCTGCAGAAACCAACATGCACAAATTGAACAAACTGATCACAACAGGAAACTTTCTCCCTGTCCGTCCCTCCTGCTTGCTCTCTCCCCGCCGCCTTCCGCCCAATACCTGGCCTGAATACCATTAGACCCTAATGGAGCGCGGTGTGAGGGACAGCCAATCACAACGGCGTCCCGTCAGTGACACCGACATGTATCTTGGTGCTCATTATCATCCTTGAACAGCGCCAATTTACATCTGATGCTCTGACTAATTCTGCTCCAGTGTTGTCAAGAGGCATAGGAAGTGGCCTGGCCGTGATGACAGCGCGGCTGTCAGGAGCTCGTGGATGGAGGATTCCTCGGGGCATGATTTAATGCCCATGTCAAGCCCCGCTGTCAGCCTCTCTCTCTCTCTCTCTCTCTCTCCCTGTTCCCTGCACTCCTTCTCTCCATCCAGCCATTAGGATTCAGCCAGCGGAGAGATGGAAGCGATGGAGCTGGCGACTGGCCTGCTTAGGATTCACACTCTGGGCAGGATAATAACACGCCCTGTTTCACAAGTGATTACCCTTTCCCTGTAAACTACAATTAAGGGTTTGTTTCCGTAGAAACAAAAACGTGTGCGGCCGCCAAGTGGAGGGGAAAACCTTGAGCATTTCCCCCCCCCACTGCTTTACGGCGGCTTGTTTTGTCTTATTTCCGTAGACAACTTCTCCGTGGTGTTTTGCTGAGTTGTTTTGGTTTCTGTGTGGTTGTATAACACCCGCAGATTTCTTGCCCCCCCCCACCCTTGTAGAGTGATTAACATATTGCATGTCTCTGGATAGTTCCAGAGACTACCACTATGCAATCCTTTTCTCACTCTATACATATTTAGTTCGGTCAGGGTGGAGAAGAATTTTTAGCAGTTGTCTAATTTTTTTTGTGCATCTTGTAAAAGTTTATTCAGTGTGGATTACCAGACGTGTTGTGGCGTCGAGGATAAAGCTGTGCAGGTTTTTTTGATAATGAGACAGATTGTCTGCTTATCTGAAACAATGGGCCAAACCTGAGACGCCTGACCTCTGCTGACCCCTGCTAAAGGTCAAAGGTGAGAGGGGCCACAGATGGCCGGAGAGGACAGAGAGGGGACGCAGGGTGCAGATATTTCACAATCTCACAACACAATAGGAGAGGCCGGAGGTTATTTGAGATCTGCAGAAGTATAAGTTTTGGCCTCCTGTCTATGTGATGGTATTCCCACAATATGTTGCCGCAATATGTTGCCCAAGCCCCCGGTTTCTCTCCTCTCTAATGAGGCAGTGATGGATGACCACAGATTTAGCTGCCTAATGTGCAGCGTGTAAAGGACATATGGCTCAGTTTGGTCCGTCCTTGTCCTCGCACAGCAGAACGCCGCGACTGTTCTTGAAATAGAGGCCGACGCGGTTTCATGCGAGTCCATGGACATTAAGATCACAGACGCAGAAATGAACCTGCTTTAGCTTGTAATGAACGTGAAAATAGGTTCGGTCTGCCTGGTGCATTTGTCTCAGCTTCATTTCCTCTTCGGCCACATTAGGGTGTGCTCGCAGCCGCTGAGCCACAGCTCTCTCAACGCTTCAGCTGTTTGAGAAAAGAAACACATCCAGTTCACAGCGTGAAGCGGGCAAAAGACAAGGAATGCTTGTGTGTGATTTTGGTGAGAGATAATATGCGTTTTTATCAAGTGCTGTAGCTTTTAGCTACGGCTCAGCAGCTGGCAGACTGAAGGAGGCTGACTGGGGGAGTGGGCTGGACTTGGGCTTGGTCCATATGGCTCAGGTTGGTAAGTGATTGGTATAAGCCTGTATGCCTACATCCATCAGTGTACACTCACCACAAAAGTGTGAGAAATCTTTGCAGATGCTTTTAAAATCAATTTATGATATGGGATATTTAATGGGAAATGGCATCATCAAAAGACAAAAAGGAATCCATGAATCCATGGATGAACAGGTTCATGTTAAAAATATGTTTTAGTTACTTGAATGTTTTTTAGAAAATAGATTAATGAAGAATAAATGAGAAATAGAAATAGAAGAAATTGTAAATTGTTGCATCTTTAATTAGGGATATTAAAGGTACATTCCTTAATGTTTTTATAAACATATATATATGTATATATATGTTATATGTCCTTAGTAGTCAACAATATGAAAATAAGTAAATTAAAAAAAAAATCATTTAATTTTTAAAAAATCATTTTGTATTCCAATTTATTTTAGCATTTTGTTCCCTGTATACTTTTACATTTGCCAACTCTATTGAACTTTCATTGGTGATTAATTTAACTTGTTAGCAGCCATTAACCATTCCAGTTCACATATTCAGCAAGGTAGAAAACAGGGTGCAGAAAGAAAGGATACAAAAATAAATAAAGAATAAAGATGCATGCATCAATGTTGCAGTTCCTGGGAAAAGTTGAGTTGTACGTTTGACCAGTGATCTGTGATTGTTAAACTGATCTTGTGAAGAAAGCAACACCTAACAGAACGACTCTGTCCTCTGCATTTGCACAAAATCACTCTAAGTCTTCCTGTTGTCTGCTGCTGCCAGGCTATTTCAGGCTTTTCCACAACACTTGTGTGTAAAACAAAAAAGGCTGATTTGAAGTCCTGTGTGGAAAACTGTAACAAGAATGTGGCTAAAAACTCCTGACTAAGCCCGTGTATAGTAGAATAAATACTTGAAATTGTGAACCTCGTGACTGAATAACACAACTTGTGCTTCATAATTTGGCTCTCGATGAAAAACCCTGATGTATAACATCTAGTAATAAGGCAAATGAAGGCATCCTGTCGAGTTTTTGACCACTAGTTGACACTGTAAAGCATTTTTTGTTGTGAATGGGTTCCCTATTTTGATCTACAGGTGGCAGTAATGAGTCCAGAGACGTCATAATGCACCCACAAAGGCAGGGAAAAAGAAAACTGCTAGCAAGGAAGCATGTATGTAAACAATCCAGTAAAAAACACTATTAAAAAAATCTGCAAATCTGGAGGAAGGAAAATGCATTCATCATGTTCATCAGGCCTCAAGGATACAGACAATACGTTAAGGTGAGTAATACCAAATGTACACAGCAACTTTGCTTATTGTCAGGAAAACTCCACGTGGCACCTTTAAAACTAGAGGAAGAACACAACAAAATCCCTGCGAAAATTCAACGAAACAGAATCTTTTGGCAGCGTCACAAAAGTATTATTTGTAACAGTACAGTTGTATTGCACGACATCATAATATACAAGTGGCTTCTATTTTCCTGGTCTCTCAGTGAATGTGTGTGAGAGTGGATGTGTCAAAACACATTTTCCCACTTACCCTGAATGATCTAGTGATTTGGATAGTTTCAGTTGTGCCATCACACCAGTAATATGAGCAGGAACAGAATTTTGTTGGTGGAGCTCAAAGTATTGCAAAATGATCTTAACAAAACAAAAGCCACATCTTTTCCCAGAACTATTGTCCCAGTTATGCCTAGTTACAAACTAGAAAGCACCAATTGGATTTTTTTTTTTTGTCATTTGGGTGAACTTTGTTATACATGTAAACAATGCCTCTACAGTAAAAGAAATAAGCATTCGGGGACGGATGTAACACTCACTTTGTCACCGGGAAGAGTTGTTGTGGCAACAAGGCCCCAAGTAACCCATTGCAGTTATTATTTCCAGTTTGTGGTTAACTTCCTGTCCGAGCGCGGAGATTGATGGATACCCAGAGTGCTCCTGTTTGTCTTGAAGGGAACTATTGATCGCTGTTGCCGTCGGTTTCAGGCTCCATTAGTTGATCTGCCCATGAAAGCCCAACTGCATGGATCATAGAAATGACCTTGGCTATTTTAATGATGTTTGAGCCTCGGAGGGAAAAAAAAGCCGCTTCACCCACTAACAGTCAGGCCAGGCCACGCTACCTTTTGGCTCCGGATGGATGTGTTGCGTTTCCTATGAGTGTCAGTGGACAGCGGTGGAGTGACGCAAAAGAGAATTGGGAGATACTCACGTATTCACAGACGTATGAGTGCACAACAATTGCAGCAATTTTGATAACGACGCTCTCCGAATTATGACACTTCGACTCTCTGCTCATTTGCTAAATTGTGTTTAGTGTCGTTTTTATTGCAATTTTCATCAGCGCTTTTTTTTTCCCCCTTCCGCTTTAAGAAGAGAAGGGATCATTAGCCCAGGACTGTTCAACCATGCACAGAGGAAAAATGCCATCAAAGTTGACACAGAAAATGTCCTTGTTCTCTAATTTATAAACAAAAAAAACACAGATTCTCCCTTTCATGTGGCTTCTTGGAGATAATTATGACAAGATGAAAGCAGTTAAATTCCTCCCTCTGTTCTCTTGCTCTTCAGACGGTTCCCCCATTGTCAAAAATGGAGATGAGATTTCATGTGGCTGTCATTGCCCGTGTCCCTGTCTCTCTCTGTCTCCCCCTCGCTCGCGTGTCTCTTATCCTCCTCCTTCCTGTCTCTCTCCCTCTCTCTCTGTCTGTCTCGCTGTTTCACTCTTCTTTGTCAGTTTATTTTTTACATTTTTTTTATTATTGAACTCTGATATCCCAATCTGTAATGTTTTCAGAACTGTCTATCAATCAGTCACTATCTGTCTCGGAGGTTGCTGTCCCCTAATGGAGCAGAATGATGAGCTTTTATCAGCTCACTGATTTATATGGTTTAAAGCTCTCGCACACAATCAAAGGGACGAAGAAGTCTTCCTCTTGCATATGTTTCTGTGCACACACACACACACACAGGCGGTGTTGATGGGATGTCTACACACCCCTCCCTCACAGTCTGAGGCGACGGGCTGGTGCACTGCGAGTGTGTCATGCCACGCTGTGGTGTCTGCTCTTGTGTGTGTGTGTGTGTTAGTGTGTGTGCCCTCCTGGGAGGTAATTACCAGAATAAATACAGTAGAGGCCACGGCTGCTAATTTATGCCTGATTGTTGACAGTCTGAGTATTGTTTAACATGCACAGAGAAGGCCCTTGGTGTTGTGTTGCATGATCCTCCTTTTGTGTGTGTGTGTGTGTGTGTGTGTGCAGTGGCTCCTTGTTTTCTCTGATTGTCCTCTTACTCCTCTCTGAGTCTGCGACCCTGCTAGTTAATTAGCCGAATATACAGTTATACTGATTCTCTCTGCCTTTTCTTACTGACAACCTCTGGTCATTTACAAACTTGTTGTTTGTGAATGCCAATTTGAGTGTCAGGCCTTGTCAAGGTTTTGTTTTACATCACCTGTTACAGGACACTTGACACTTCAGACTTGATTTTTGTTTATTGTTATAGCTGGAATTAGCTGTACCTTGGGGAGGTTAGAATAAAGGTTGGGTCAGACATTTAGATGTAATGGTTCAGGCTGTGTTCAGACAGACAACAGCAATGAGTGAAAAAAAATGCCGCTCCCTTGTTGATTTAAATCAGATCAATGTGTTCACCTGCAACCGTAGTCTGTATATAAGAAGTGGACGTAGTCATCGTAACGTCACCATTGGTTTGTGGACTGCCGTTATAAAGCCTCGAGTCGCCATCTTGGATTACAGCCGTCGCCATGTTTTCTTCGCAACCAGTGAACAGAAGTTACCATATTTGGAATGCGGAGGAGTGACGTTGAGACGCCAGATACGGCTCTGGTAGCGGCAACAACCTGTCAATCACAGTAAGCCCGCCCTAAAGCACACCCTGCTTCAAGTTTTAAGACACTTCCGCATTGGCTTCACTCGGCAGAACAGGAGGTTGCCGCCTGCCTGCAACGTATCATCATACAGCGGTTCATATGTTATCTTACGAAAAGTTACTCCTTATTTTTCTTGTCAATTTACGCTCGTTACATGCGTACGGTCTTTTCAAAATACACTTTCGTCGTCACAGGGAGCTCAGTTAGGTCTAATGGTGCGTTCACACCAAACGCGGCGCAAATTATTCGCGCGACTAGATTACATACAAAGTCTATGCACAGACGCGATGAGACTGGCGCGGCGCGAATTTGCAATGGCGCGGCGCGATTGACGCGAATTCGCGTCCAACGCCAAATCGCCCCAAACGCGTGAGTTTACATTTTTCAACTTCGGCGAAATATTCATGTTACGCCCCGGCGCGATAGCCTATCAGCGTTGAGATGTTTCTCCTGTCATCACTGACTTCCTGCCGTTGTTGAATCAGGAAATAAATACTGTAGCCGTCTGTGTTCACCCAGAGCTCTACGATACCTCATATCAATAGAGACCGGACCAAGCTATGTGTATACATGTGTGTGTGTAAACCATATGGTACAAACAATGAATAGACGCTGCCGTATTTACGTCTAGATGGCGTTATTGTGAGTGTTGGTGGAGCTGCTACAATGTTAGAATAGCCTAGCACCGATCCATCTGGCTCCATTGAGAAGACAAGTAGCCTACAAATCGGCATCATTACGTAGTTATTTCGGAGTCCCTTTTTGTCAGAGAAGACAAGTACAAATCGGCATCATTACGTAGTTATTTCGGAGTCTGTTTTTGTCGGTTTATTGCCGTTAAATCACAGCCAAATCAGTTTATTTTGTGTTCATACAGCTGTAGTAAACAGCGACGTGTGGCTTTGCTAGACACAGTGAATACACCTCGATAAAATCCACAGAGCCCCTCTGGACAATATTATGAACCCAGACATGACGGCGTTTAGTTTCCCGGGATATCTGTGACTTCCACAACACCTACTAAGCAGAAATAGAGGTTATTTTTTCCATGGTTAATGGCGGACAGTTGAACTGCTTTCAGTTCGATAAGCCACGCCCCCTCTCCGGCGCGATTCGCGCGAATGGACACAAATGGTCCCCGGCGAGACCGGCGGCGCGAATGAGGCATCGCGCCGCGTTTGGTGTGAACACGGCATAAGAAACAAAAGTACTTAGTTAGGTTTAGGAAAAGGTCGTTGTTTGGGTTACAATAACCACGGAAGTGCCGTCACTGAAGCAAGTTATGTGTCAAAAACATCAACACTGACTGAATAACGGTCTCCTGGCTCTAAGATCACTGGGTGTTTGAATCATCCACCTTCAATCACACCCAGCCTTTATAGTTCCCCGCTCATGATTACATGGATAAAACACGGAAAATAAATTGTGGAATATCAGCGGAATTATTTTTTCAGTAGCTTTTGCTACGAATGCTGGATGAGACCAGCCCGTCACCCAAGTTGAGCCTGCGTGCTCAATTTTTGTGGCAACGCACTCCGGTTGAAGATGCAAGGACACATGCCTTGTTGCTTTTTAACTTAAACTTGCTGGTATTAAGTGATACCGTGATAACTTTTCAGAGTGGTATTATCCTGTATTTACACACGAGCTGAAGCAATGAACGCTTGATATACGATTGTATCTGCATTTACAGGTTGAACGGGCATTGTTCTATATTGTCTTATGGTCAGCAAATCCCATGGAAAGACCAAAACCAACAATGCAATAATGTGTGTCTCAATACTTTCTGACTTTCCAACTCTGTCTGTGGTGCGTATTGGATATTAGTGATGACGTAAATCCTTAAGAATGCATCAAAATTATACATTTTAAAGGATGTGTTCATAATTTTTCAACTGTCTTAAAATGATGGTCAGGTGATCAATGATGATGATATGTTAGTATTGAAACTGATTTTGCTTGCTGGAACTATTCCTCTTGCCCATACAATCCCTTTCTAATAAAAGCTGTTATAAGTTATGAACTGTTTCTACATACATATGGGCCCCATGTTTTAAGACAGAGTTGAGAAATTATGAACTTATACTTTTTTAAAAGTCGATGCGGCTTCCTAAATTGTGCAAATAGTCAGCATTGAGCAGCAGGCTGGTGTTTGTGGGACTGACTCAAAATACACTACACTGCCCATGTTCACCATAACGAAGGAACGCTAGTGCCACTTCGGGGCGTGAGCATTCGGAATGCGTGGCCTTGCGGAGCGGGCCAATTGCTAACGTTGTGCTCATTGCTCGTTAGCTCCACGGAAGTAAAGAAGACTTTGGTTGTAACGTTGGTATATCCAGCATCCAGCAACAAAAGTGAAGTGCAGTCAATCAGCTGCGGAAAGAGACAGCTGTTTGAATCTTGAAGTCTTGCCGCTGCTGCACAGAGCTCTATCGCTTGTTTACTCAAAGCTTTTTATTATCGGAATTTGTCCAAATTCACCAACGTCGACGCTAAACATCCATGGGAGCTCACCAGTTTCCCGCCAAGTGTAAAGTAGATCGGATGAACATGTCTCGAGGTGTGTGAAGGACACACACACATATATAAATGCATACCTACATACCGACAGAGATTCCTTGGTGTATAGTTAGATGTCACCCAATAAACATCGTGGCACATTTGTGGTTCATTTTGTGTTTCTTTGGTTGACAATGGAGGTCAGTGGCTCAGGGGAATGAGCTGTATCAGGCTTTGGCTTGTTTTTAGTTCATTTTCATGGAATTGTTTGCAGTGAAGAGTAATATTAAATGTTGCCAGCCTTATCCTTTGATATTTGGGTCATTGATTAAGTAATCAGCAGAATCATAGTTAGTGAATGGAATGTTTATTATTTGCCATCATTACAACAGTTCACTCAGTGGAGGGTTGTTCAACTCGCTGACTTCATGTGACTACAGTGTGTGAGTAAATTGTTTTTTACCTTGTGTGACTGCGATCATGCGATCGACCACAACCACTTTCTATTGACTGTTCTTGAACCGCACGGTTGTTATCTGACAGGCCAGCTGTGGCAGCGTGGCTTTAAATGCCTCATAGACACTCCATGAGTTTCGTGAGCATGAGAGGATAGAGAGTTCACAGCGCCGCGACCGGGAGAGCTGCTGAGGCCCGACATGGCCCAAATTATCTGCAGAAAGTCACTAGTGGAAGTTCAAAAAGCTGCCACCCAAATGAGGGTTGGAATGAAGTTAACGCTCAGTCCAGAACTTTTAACGATAGCCTGGGTCTATCAAAGATATTGGATATTAATTCATTAATAATAGATACTAATGAGCTTTGAAGTGGGTGCACTGTTGGACGTTAGAAGTCCCCAGTGACTAATGAACCCTGTGAAAACACCTTTGAGGTGCTGGGGGCCGGGGCAGGGGGGGTGCCTGGCTGGAGGAGACACTACGAGTCTTTGTATTAGAGCTGATTGTGCCGGTCCGTGCCCCGGCTTCGTTACAGCCGACCACTTACGCTCCCCCGGAAAAACTCTGACTGAGGAGACCGCTGATGAATTTGTTTAATTGAACGTAAATAATGAATTCCCAAGGAAGAGATTTGGCCCAGTGGTAATTGCCGGAGATCAGACGGCACAATGCCAAACTTCAAAACGGCCGAGCCAGGCGGTCGTAAGAGCCGTAACGATGACTTCGAAGAAAGAGGAACAGGAGCGATATAGGAAGGGGGGGGGGGGGACAACAGAGGAGGAGTAACAGAGACAGAGATGGAGAAAAGACGATGAACTAATGAGGAACAAAGACCTAACGAGTTTCGCGAGGAAAATGAAGTGTTTCCAAAGTCATCTTTAAACTTGGTGAGATGAAACGCGGGAGCGGCAGTTGTTTTTGACAGCTTGGGACGAGATGGGCCACAGCTCAGAGAGAGAGAGGGGTAATTCCCTATTCCTTTATATTACCCACTCTCTCGCCCTCTCCCTCCCTCACTCTGCTGGGAGCCCCCTCATCCCTCTCTCGCTTCCCTACATTGATTCTTGAATTAGACTGTTTTATTGAATAATTAATAGCCCTTTTCCCATGATTGATGATTTGCATGGCTTGAATATTAGCTTTTCAATCAAACGCAGCTTGTTCTAATGTAACCATATTGAAAACATGTCAAACACTGTTTACCCACTTTGTGCGGCGATGTTGTCTTAAGTTCTGGGCTGCCGAGGCCCCATAATGCTCAGCGGTGGGGAGCGGCGTTGTCGGAGCGCTAGCATCGCACTGATTACAAGGCCCCTGAGTTCTGACGCCCATGCCGAACATACACACACACACACACACACACACACACGGTTAAGCATGCTAACATGCAGAAACGCGGCTACATGTGCGATAAGGCGTGCATGTGCGCACACGCAAAAAAAAGACACAAAAGAGCCTTGGCAGTTTTTCTTTCCACTGAAAAGCCTTCAGTTCCCCAAAAGAGCCGGTCTAATAGCTACAGTTGCGCTGCGCTTGGTTTTGAGTGGCAGCGAGGCCAGTCTGGGAATAGATTGTCAGACATATTGCGTCTACCATCGCAGCGCCATATCACAGGGAGAGAGCACATCAATGCTGGGAGAGGCACATGCATTAAGATTTCCCTTTTAATTTGACTGGGATTGAAGTGGAGTGCTAAATTACGCCGTCATTCCCCCCCCCCACACACAAACTCGGCAAGTGTTTTTTTGTTTGTTTCGCTTATTTTTTTTTTTCCCCCCCCCCCCCCCTCCCCGCTTTACTTATTCATTCATTCCGAGAGTCCGATTTTCTGAGAGCGTGTCAGCGCGTCGCTCGGCGCATGAAAGCACTTTGCGTGGCGTTGTGTCTGGTGTGTTTAGACGCTTCCAAACATGTGCATGGCTAAATAATTTACAGACCAACTGACTAATGACAGGCAGTGATCATGTCGAGACGAAGAGGCCTGGGTGACTGCTGATCAGGGACGGAGCTTGTCTCTTCCCCTCACGCTCACTGTTTGTGTTGTGTGTTGTGTTTGTGTGCGTGTGTGTGTGTGAGGCTGTGGGTTTTGGCTATGTCGTGGGTGTGGGAAGGGAATATGTTTGTGTTGGTGTCTCGGTGCTGCAGGAAGCTGCACAAGATTACAGCTCACTCTATACGCTATATATGGAGAGGACGGATCCATCCCAAGACATTTGTAGAAAATTGATTTTGAGTTCCATTCATCACTTGGGGTTTTTGTGTGTGACAGTTGGCTCACTGTGTATACAAGGAAGCTATGAGCTCTGCATACTTTAGGCTCCCAGGACATTACACTGAGCATTGCATATGAACCTTAGATTGAGTGCAGTGCATATCTTTTTTTGTTTGTTTACCTCTGATGATATGGTTGTTTATGACAGAGGTTTATGCTATTGAGCTACATCACCAGTCATGGAATCAGACATTGCTCGCCCAAACTGTTTCTAACACCCCACCTGCTTACTACATCTTACCCTGACTATTGCTGAAAGTCAGGGCTCATACAAGGCTTTTATGAAAAGCGTTATAAGTGTTTCATTTTGAATATGTGAAGAAAAGATTTTAAAGGTTGGCAATATTCTTTATTTTTTTGTTCAATATCTGACTTGCACAGCCTCTCAGTCACTCAACAGCGTATTGTCATACAGCGGTTTGTACGATATCTTACAAAAACTCTGAAAAGTAATTTTTTTTTTGTTTTCGTATGAAAGTCCAGTAACACGTGTCAATTTACACTCGTTCCATGCACAGTCTTTTCAAAATAAAGTTGAAACTAATCAGTTAGGTGTAGGAAAAGATTGTCGTTTGTTACATTACGCAGGTTACGTGACAAATAAATCAATGTTGACTTTTTTTGTTTTAACAGCTGGCTGAAAGATCAGTGTTTGTTAGAGCTGATATTTTTCATGAGTGAATATTTACAGCATGAGGACAATGCGCTGTCGGGGATCTACTACAGTGCCCATTGTCATCATATAGAAGGAACATGCCACCACATGCAGCCCTGTTGCTCGCTGATGTGTTTCTATTTTTGGACAACAATGGAGCTCTATGACATAGAGTGAATAACGCATATATATCCAGCTTCGGCTACACAGACAACAGTTGTGTACGGAGGATAATTTGGTTGTTGTTTGGTCTTTTTATGGGATTTGTTTACAAAATGCAAGAAATAGAAAATTGGCAGACATAGCCTTCAAAAATACTGTTTGGGTTTTCTGGTTCCTTCCCTTCACCTTATGTCACCTCAACATTTGTTGCAAAAGGATCTCGCTGACTTAAAACTGCATTGGTAAACATCAGATATGAATGTGTGGGCACATAAAATCTAGGTGAAAATCTATTTCAACCCATTTGATAGGAGGCCCTTCGCTATCATTTCCATCCCTCATCTCACTTCTTATATTGAAAATAAACATGTGTTACACACAGATGTTTTTTGGGGTTGCATCTCCAATTTTTGATATCTAACTCTTGTTCCTTTTGAGTTTGAATGCGCTTATTGTAAGTTTTTCTTTGGACGAAAGCCAAATTAATGTAATGTAGATGACAATGTACGACGCAGATGACGGCAGGTTAATGCCATTAAAAGATCTTGTCTGTAACTAAGTGGTATGTCTTCATAGAATAGCTCTGTCTGGTGGAAGGAGAGTGAGGGAAGGCCCTGGGTTTTCACAGACACAATCAATTACCAACAAAGATATTCAATAAGAAGCAAACGAGCTAAAGAAAGAGGCCCAGAATTAAGCAAAAAACACGTATAGCACAATAACATTCTCCCGAAACCTCTGCTCCCCTCACTATAAAGGCACCTTGAAGAGGAGGGCCGCTCCCTGGGGCTTACCAAGTATCTGATCTAGTATGCAAGAAATCATTAGGCTAAATTAAAAAGCTGTTTGAGGGTAACCAGATCCTTTAATGAGGTCAGCGAGCAGAGGAGCGACATTAAAACACAACCCTAGAACAGAAACGCGAGACAAGGGGAGAGGGGAGGCCATCGATTATCAATCACGTAGGTCATTATCTCGCTGACTCTCTCTCTCTCTCTCTCTCTCTCTCTCACTCACACACACACACACACACGAACATGCACAGACACACTCAATTGCAAACGCATTCCATTCCTCTCATTTTCTCCCTCTGTCTTCATCAGACAGGTAAACTTTTTTTTATCGTTTCAGTAATCATCCCTTTAAGCTTCCCTCACAACTCCGCTGGTCAGCCGGTGACAATTGTAGTAATCAGGATGGATCCTGCACATCTTGCTGGCAGGATCGTTTGTTTTGAAGTGTGTGTGCGTGTTTGTATGTGTGTGTGTGTTTAGGTTCGTCTGACAGTCTTTCGTAGAGTGCCTGGGAAAAAGACTTCAGTTTATTTGGCATGGTGAGCGCCTCTGTCTATTTAATTAGCGGCGCTGAATCTCAAGCAGGCTGCAGATCTAAAAATACAACCAAAATGATGTTAAAGAGACAAGATACAGTAAAAGCTGACAATTATGATAATGCGGCTCAGTTTTGATAAAGATATACAGCAGGATGTGTCCAACCTGCCTCCCGAAGCAATGCAATACTGGGTGAAGTGTGTGAAAGAGCTACAACAAAAGCCTGCTTTCTGCACATTAACTGCATTGATTTCTAAACAACACAGATGCTCCTGATTATATTTACATCTCATAACCATAAAACAAACACATTATCTGAATCTTAATTGGATGACAGTCAGAGCTTAAAAGCATAAACTCGTTTATCAAACGGGACAGTTGGCCTCATCATGTCATGCAGAAAGCCATTTGACTAAAGGCTAACATGATGACCTCTTGTAACTTTGAATGTACTTTGATATTCCCTCTCCTGGAGCTACTGGGATTAGTTATAGCATGTGATGCAGCGCAAAAGGGTCACTGGGAAACTTGTTTTGGGTTATCTGGTTAATATCTTGCAAGACATTTCCTATGTTTTTCAGCAGGAGCGGACAAGAAACAAAGCTGAAAAGAGGACAGCAATGTTGTTGCAGCTACAAAATAGAAACTGCATAGGTTTCTGGATTTTAGGAATTAAACCTTAATTCTTAAGACTTGGCAAGAAAATAACAACACTGTAACAATTTTCTATTTGTTAAAATTGATAAAAGCAATCTTTGTGTCAAAGCTATAATCTTATGTTCAAACCAGTTAGTTTAGTATTCAATAGTCTACAGCTCAACTAGCGTCTCTGTGAAGCTGTAGTTAGGCCATATATTGTATATAAGTAGTGGATGTAATCACTGACACGTCAACCATTGGTTTGTTGGCACTTTAACAGGCACTTCCTCATTGGATTTTTTTGTCAGACCCAGAGGTTGCCGCTTAAGTTAGGCACATCAGTACTTTGAGCTAAATGCTAGCTTCAGCATGCTAAAAACAACAACCTGTTTGTGTTATAACCTCATGTGGTTAAAACTCCTTGTCAGGATGTGTAAAAAAAGGTCAAAGAATTCATGTTTTTCAAGTTAACCTGGTTTCATTGCTTATATTTTGGTTCACCGTCACAGCTCTTTACAGCGTTGTGCCCAGATGCATCAAGCAGCTGTTTGTAACAATACAAAAACACTGTACCTGCCCAGCACCAAATAAACTAGCTAGTGGAGCATTTAACAGCTAAAAAGCCAAATCTTTCCCTCGGGAGTTGGAGGAGACCAATACGGAGGTAAAAGGAGAGGCAGTATTGGACTAAGTTTTGCCAGGTAGCCTGAAACACAACTCCAAATGAATGCTAACGTTGCGCCACATTTGCTGGATGTGTAAATAAGCAACTGTTTGCTGGCCAAAACAAGTATTTTCAAAAAATCTTATCAAAGCACCATTGCTTACCCCAATAGCAATTATTTTATTTGAAATTTTGAAACAAAATATTTTTGTTAGCACATGTTTTTTGTTTTTTTAAGCGTGGCATTGTCCGCACTAACACTCTCTGATCCAACTATAGCTAAAAGGAATTCTTGGTCCTCCACTTTGCCATACATGCCTCACTTGTGTGTGTGTGCATACTTCTTGTGCATGTGTGTGATGTTTGGAGGGTTGATTAAAACCTAAAATAGCTTCCCGCTGATGTATCCAATCAATCACTATCACCCTCTCCGACCTTGTTGACCCTGTCCTCTCTCCATCCCTCTCTGAAAGTCTCCCTCTCGTCTCCCCTGTCCGACTGACTGAATGTCTATGTCCATTTTCTCATCTGGCATCATCTATCCGTCACCTGCCCGTGCTCTGGGGACGGTTTGTGCGTGTCTGTCTGCGTTGGTCGACCCCTTGACCTCCGGAGAGCTGAGTGAGAGGTCTCAGTCTGGGCCCGTATCAAACGGGACAGTTGGCACGGCTCAATCAGATGCAATTACGCCGGCCGCGATTAGCGCTGTCAGTGCTGCGAAGCGAGGCCAAGGTAAGAGGCGAGCAATGTGAATAATGGAGGAGCTGGCGGCTCACCGGAGAGTAGCAGCCTTCAAAGACGTAGCCGCTCTAATGCCCTGGCCCTGATCGCTCTACACCTGTGGGAAAGGGTTCCACAGGCGGCGTGTGTTTTTTAGCAGGCTGTTATAATGTTACTCACAGTCTTCTGTCACTGGCGACTGTCAGCTGTAGAGAGCCGTGAGAGAGAAGCGGCCATGACGGCTAGAATACCTAAAAGGACACATGGCATTTATTTCACGGTGCTTTGAGAGCAACAGTTGTCAGTTGATCTGAGGACAATTGTTAGAACACCTGCTCGATGCTTTTGGTAACTCGTGGGCTCCTCTCTGTCTCATAATCATTCTCAGACGTGTTTGACAGTGTGGGATGGTGTTGAGGGAATATACAGGCTGTATTAATATTCATATTCAATTGGAAAGGCAACAAATGTATTCTATTTAGTCTGTAGCTTGACTAAACCTGTATCATTATAAAAGCTGATGTCTATAAAACTCAAAATAAATGTTCAGAGAAATGACAATTTGGACCTTAATAGCAAACCAAACTACAACAACAGAACAAATTTCAAATGCAAAAGAGGAACAGAGGGACTTGAGTCTTCTTTTTCCATTCCTTTTTCTGCTTTTGACTTATTCAAGAAGTCCATTTGTCCTTTTACACAGCCAAAGAAGTCCTTACATTTACATTTGTTTGTTGTAGCTGTTGCATATGGGGTCAGATCAGTCTCAATAATCACAAATGCATACAGAAAGACTCACAAATGCGCACAGAACAATTCACAAATATATTCGATTTACAAATGCACACAGAAGGATTTACAAATAAATTTGACTCACAAATGCACACAGAACGATTCACAAATACATTCCAATGCACACATAAATAAATTACGATTTATATAAATGTAAAAAAAAAATCACAAATATATTTCTGCATTTGTATGTATTTCTGTGTGGATTTTTTCTATTTGTTTGTGGATTTGTATGTATTTATTTGTGGATCCCACTGCATTTATTTGCGGATCGCTACACATTTATTTGTGGGTTTTTTGAGACTCCCCTGACGTCGCTGGATTCGCAAATGCGTTTTTTTCAACATTCTAATTGTCAACCAATCACATGAGCGCAGCTCCCCCCTCCCCTCCCCACGAGGCTGCTAGCGTTACAGTGCGCAATTTGCGGAGCGACAGGTCAGAAGTCGAGAAAGGGCAAGCTCAAATCGTGGCAGCGGCAGCTAGTAGAGGCACTTCCTGTTGCAAGCTGTCACTGTTTTGGTGCGGATTCCGCGGTAGTTTAGTCTTTATTTGTCGTTATTTGACATTATGTGACAATACATTAAGGTCCTTGAAGGTCTGACTGTTGGTAGTTGTAATTAGTTTAGTAATAGAAAAAATCCACACAGAAATACATACAAATGCAGAAATATATTTGTGATTTTTTTTTACATTCATATAAATCGTAATTTATTGATGTGTGCATTGGAATGTATTTGTGAATCGTTCTGCGTGCATTTGTGAGTCAAATTTATTTGTAAATCCTTCTATGTGCATTTGTAAATCGAATATATATTTGTGAATTGTTCTGTGTGCATTTGTGAATCTTTCTGTTTGCATTTGTGAGTCTTTCCGTGTGCATTTGTGATTATTGAGACTGATCTGACCCCATAGTTGCAGGTTTATCCATTTTTACACATGCCAAACTTACCGAACAACGCCAGACATTACAAATATATATTTAGTACTTTTTCTTTTGTAGGAATTGACCCTTCTAAGCCCGGTCCCTTGCTGCTACTCCATCAAATTGTCAGAGCTACCAAGCTTGAGTGTGCATCGGGCTTTACAAAGAAGTGAATAAAAGTTGCATATGATGGAGCCCACACTGTCACTAACTGCACTCCCTGCATAAATATGATCAAATTTTTGGAAACATGAAAAAGTGATTTCCCAGACAAGCAGACGGATGGGTCTATAATATGCGTCTGAAGTGAACGTATATCCAGGATGTCAAACTTATTCTGGAGCGGGAACAGGTTAAACAAATAAGGATAGCGGCTAAAGCTACAGATCACAGTGTAAAAGTGAACCACTCCATCAGCTGGTGATCAAGACAGAAGACAATGAAATTAAGGAACACTGTTCCTGTAAAGTTCGGTAGGTCTTTATTTACTGTTACCAAAAAAAGCAGCATGTGTTTACATTCAGTATACGTTCAGTGCGTTCAGTATACCTGCAGTAGCTAGCGTAGCATAGAAGGGCTAAAGCTAGTTAATGATGTGCTAACATACTCTGCTAATGTTAGCTCCACTGGTTTTTAGATAGAAACAAAATGTTTTAGAAGCATATATCTCCGTGTAAGGAGTATCACTATTACACAACGTTTGACTAGCTCCAAATCCACAAAACCAGCCGGAAAATTAGGATAATCTGAAACCATTGCATGATAGTCTATGGAGCAGAGCCAGAGAGTTGTCGGAACCCTGGTCAGAGCTGAGCGTTGCTACGCTATGATTGGCTACTCTGTGTTCGAGGGTGGAATTTAGCAAAAGGGTCTATTGGCGCATTTAAGCTATACCTACAACCACATACAGGGTCCTGTGATTGGATGGCATGTAATCTCACCTGTGGCTTGATCAGGATCTGATATTCTATGGCTGTTGTATCAGATCTAGGATCAATGAAAGTGCCGCACTAGTAACACACTCTTACTGTGCTTTAACATAGGCTTTTTCGGATATATATACTGTATATATATCTGTTAGATATTGTTATTTCTTTGTGTAGCTTTTTCTCAGCCATATTGGCTGCGGCCCAATTAAGGAAATCACTGACATAGCTTCCACAGTGACAGGGGGTCATATGCCAATCCTCCAACCTTTGATTTTGTCCTCACATTGTAGCTCCATTGATTGTATGTGTGATGGTGATGGCAGATAAGAGCAAGGTGTGTGTATGTGTGTGTGATTAGTGGTTTGTGCGAGGGAAGGCTCGCAGAGCCCCGGCGTACTTTAAAATTATGATTGGACCTGCACACATGCTCCATGCTAGCACGCTATCTGTGTTCTTCCTGTTTGAGTGCGATCGAGCAGTCCACTGTGACCTTTAGGTGGCGGGCCTGCAGCTTCATGATTAGAGGGTCACCGGCTCAAACCCTGCTCCAGCTGTTCCCCTTCAATCCCTGTACAGTCCACAGCCGCAAATGGGAACGGTTTGATGACATCACCAGTCACAGAGAGGCCAGTGGGAAGCCCGCCCTGCCCCTTCCCCTCACCTCTGGGATAGTGCTAATGAGGCGTGCCGCGTCTAGCTCTCTCTCTCTCTTTCTATCTCCCTCCCTCTCTGTCTTCTTCTGTTTCCATCTGCTGTACTTCCACAGTCCTGCTCTGTTTCAGAGTCGTTGCCGGATCCCGCTGTATAGACCAGACACTCCCTACAGCTCCTGCTGCTGCACCTCTCTAATAACTCGCACACGTGAGACTGAAGACTCGGCCAGCGAGCCGGCCCGAGCAGCCGGGCCGGCTCGGTGCCTTCTTGTCCCTCAGATCTCCTCAAAGCTGAGCAGTAGGAGGTTCCCTCCACACACTGTGATCTGAATAACTGGCTCACGTGTGTGCTGATTTGTCGCCCGAATCACTCCAACAGGAGCGTTTGTTTGATACGGGCTAAATTCATTGGTTCGTTGTGTGAAAAGCAGCATGTCCCTCTTTATTGTCTAGGGGTGAAACGTCACTTGGAGTCGAGTAGTAATTAGTCACAAGGGAGAGTCCGTAGTAAAAATACAATGGCTTGTTTGGTGTTGAATTAACATGAACAATGGCACGTGAAGACAGGAGCAACGGCAGGCAAAGAACAAAAGCAAAAAAAAAAACAAATGTTATCAATATGCAAAATTGACTGATGTGTTTATTTCAGGCCTGTTTTGTTTAAAGTAGATTTATTTTTGTTTAGATACAAGGAGGCTATTGGGATAGTCATTAGAAATTCACAAACAAAATAATGATTGTACCATATTTATCAGATGTTGCTATTTATTGCGAGCAAGCTGTATTTCTTATATTTTTTTCATTTTCTTTTCTCCATCCCAGTTCAGTTCCACGGAGAGTAGGGCCGAGCCGCTCTCCCCTCACATCTGCCTGTGTACACCCTGTGTAGCGAATTCACTTTGCCACGATGGAAGGAGCTGCGAGGTTATGAACTCCAACCGCAGTTGAAAGACGGTGCAGTCGCGGTTGCATATGACTTTGAAATCTCAATTCTTTTTTGTGCCTCTGACGGGAGTGCTGACAAGACGCCTCGCTCTCTCGTCTTGCACTTTTGTTTTTTCCCGTTACAAAAAAAATCAAAAGACGTAGCTCGCTTTATTTGCCCCTAATCAGCATGCGGCTGCTTTGGTGGTGGATTGCAGAGGTGTAAACCATGCTCTGTTTACTGTATGGTGCTGCACATGTTTTCGCAAAAACATTTTTGTGCCGTACATCGTTCAAAAGGAGAGGGCGCGTCTTACAAAACGACCATATATGTTGTTGTTTTCTGAACTGATACCAAATATTTGTCTAACATTTGCTGAGCTGTGATGTTGGTGAAACCACTGCATGATGTGGTTTTTATGCATCCCTCACTTCCTGCACACCTGTAAAATATCACAGCAGGGTGGAGCTGTGGGTGGGGAGTGATTTGTAATCGCTCAATATGGCAACTACGGGCTCACTCGTAGCATTCTTCGTCTAATTATTTTAATAAAGTGATGGCATGTTGAACCGGGATTTTTTTTATCACTGCGTCGTGCATGACCTCACATGACGTAACTGATGTAATCAGGATATCGAGATGAGCTCAAAGCAGATGTTGCTTTGGCCCTCCTCAAACCGTCTCCCAAACATGACTCATTTGGCAAAAAGTTTTATTAATAACCAGCTTCTCCTCCTCCTCCTCCTCCTCCTCCTCCTCCTCCTGAGCTCTGTGCCACTGAAAGACATTAGCACATCTTGTCTTGATAAATATAGAACTGCACAGTGTCTTTAGCAATGCAGCCAGACAGAAGAGTGAAGTCAGAGGCTGGAGGTGCCCCAGCCCATGTTCCAAAACCAGAGAATAAGTCTCGGCGAATGAATGAAACCATTCATCATAACGGTTTGGAGGCTCGCTTGTTAGCGGCGACCGTGATCTGTGGTTAGCATCAACGGTAAATTAACGCGACGTTGTGGCTTTTTTAACCGATTGTAGTCAGGAGCTGGGGTTAATTTAGTACACGCTGTACCAACTCTTTAGCGAACACACCGGCTGCTCACTCAAACATGTCCAACATGTATGAGCGAGATGATTGGAGAGAATGAAAGAGAGAAAGGGAGAGAGAGTGTGTGTGGCGTGAAGGCTTTTTTTTTGCTCCAGAGCGCCAAATGCGCTGCACATTTTTCATTTTCCGCCGAGTTGAAAAGATCAGGTAATTGAAAAGGAGACAATCCAGCAGCCAAGGCTCCGCAGACGCCAATGAAAAGCTTCAGAGATATTAGAGTATTACACTTTGGGCCCCCGTCTTTGTATTTCTTTCGCATGGGGCCTACGGGGAAAAAAAATGGCCCTATAATGACAACACCTGAAAAGTGTTTTTCCATCGGGCTCATGCATCATTGTCAGCGCCACAGATGAGACCGTATTGTTTCTCTTTGGATGGGCGATGTCAATGGGGAGACAGCAGGCTAGAGAGAGAGAGAGAGAGAGAGAGAGAGAGAGAGAGAGAGAGAGAGA
>NW_022280081.1:1675727-1710818 GCF_004355925.1 Anarrhichthys ocellatus | reverse complement strand
AGAGAGAGAGAGAGAGAGAGAGAGAGAGAGAGAGAGAGAGAGAGAGAGATGTATAATGTTCTCTAAATGCAAAGTACATTGAAAAGTAATACAAATCAGATGTTCAACATCTTTCTCACCTCCCCAAATAATAGAATATGAGCCAGTTCAAGACTTTTATTGCTTTTTTGGTGCGTTTTCCCCCAGCTAACGTGATGGTGATTTATATCGCTGACTCCTTGTGGTGATCATATCAAAAGTTGTGTCCTGCAGCAGGCCCCTGCAGAAATCCACACAGTTAATATTCATTATCAGATAATGAATAACTCGAGAAACATGAATAAGTCAATTGTCAGATCTGAACGCATGAAAGACGAAAAAAAAAAAGTAACTCAAAAGTGGATCATTTAGATATGAGGTGAATATTACAATGACTAAACGTAATCCTTTAATCAGTGCATTGTGGGATACCTCGTTCATCAGATTTGTTTTGTTTTTTTGAAATGGAGGAAGGTTAAATGCAAATGTAAACAAATGGATTTGGCTGCATGAGGGACTTAACATGCATGTCATACAGGAATCCTTCATATTTAGGACGGATCTCATTTCTCCAAGCTCACTGCCCCTCCGTCAAGCCTCCCGAGTGGGATTTGTCTAAGATTAATAGTTTTATGATTTATAGTCTGGCAGCGTGTGAGCAGCGCTGCACCTCCAAACAGCCAGATATACAATTATCCGCCGCTCTTGCCCTATATGAATGCCATTTCCCCGGCATCCCTCCTAAAAAGAGACATGGGCCATTTGTCTCCCTAGCTGCCTCCTCACCCAGGCCAGTAATAAGCCATCTGCTGGATCTGAACATGAAAGATTAAAATGATATACAGTATGAAAGCTCTCCATTCAGTTGCTAATGTCCAAGATTCGGGGGACGCAGAGGCCAAAGCTGTCATCTCTCTCAGGAAGAGGTAATTATCACTCTTCCTCCGAGGGGCGGCCGCTACCTCTGCCTCAGCTTCCACGGGACCCGGCCCCCGTGCCGGCTGCCACCGGCCAAACCTCATTTAGTGAGCCAGAACAATGCCCGACCAAATGTCTGGCTAATCCCCACAATCCTTTGTATTCATCGAGGGCTGGTCGTATGGGCCTGAGGAGAGGGCCCCGCTGATTGTGTGTACGTGTGGACCAGTGTGTGTGCGTGTGTGTGTGTGAGGGCAGGGGGTCAACTTCAAGCCCACAGTGCTACAGGCGAGGCGGGTGATTATTTCACTCACTATCATTAAGTCTTCGTTTGTGTGAGTGTGTGCGGGGACGTGCGCATATGTGTGTATGTGTGTGTGCACATGCTTGGGTTGGGGGGGGGGGGGATCCCTTGTAAATAAATGGGAGATTAGAGTGAGACACATTTGTTGTGTGAGTTTGATCTACATCTGAGAAATGGAGCAAGTTAAATTGGCGACGTACGGGAGGGGAATGGAATGATCGCAAGAAGAGGCTTACAGTTCGGACTTTCAAATGGAATTTGATGGTTTTGTTACAGCGGGCGCATGTTATTGTATTTGACGGGCATCCTCTCTGTATTATCTAACGAGATGTTTGGCAACGAAATTTCAGAAATCAAAGTTATGTCGCCATCAGACTGCACAGTATCGTCCCAATGCTGAATGTCATCGGGAACTAAAACGAGAAAAGGACCATGGCTATTTGTCGTTTTATGCCATTTAGTGTGTGATAATAGAAGACAACTGATTCTGCGTTGGTGGTGACATGTTGTTCCGGGCCGTGCGAGGCTTCGCACGGCCCCTTGGCGCCTACCAACGCACAAAGCATTCTTTAGGGTCCGGCGTCCTTTTACTTAGTTGACGTACTTATTTTCAGCTGAAATTATGTTTTTCCTAAACTTAACTTAAGTAGTTTTGTTGCCTAAATCTGAGCAATAGATTTTGTTTGACTTCACAACATTCCCTACATGTTTGCTGCGACCGTGCGGCTACCCACTGCGTAACAAAGTGACGCCAAGGGGTCTGGTTCTTCCAGTTGGAGCAATAAATACGCGCGGTTAAATACTTATCAGAGGTTTATAATACCGTGAGAGAGGATTTTACATCTTTTTATTATATGTCGTCACGACGGTCCCGAGTTAAACAGTAGAAATATATGGGTGCTCATGTTGCAAACATGCATTTGCATTGATAGGTCAAAGCAGTGAGGGCAAAAGTTGGTCTGCAAGCTGAATGGATGGCCCTTGACCAGAATGAAACTGTGGACGTTTTGGTTATGTGCTTGATTCCTGATCCTGGCAGAAATGAAAATGATTGAATCACCCAAATTACAAAATAACTATTTCCTATCTTACTTCTAGTATCCAGCCATGTAGATGATTTATGTTTTATTTCCCCTCTAACCCGATACAATGAAGGTAAAAGGAATTTAAATTCTGGTGCTGGTGAAAAACAAAACTAAAAAATTAGAAAAACAGTATCATCTTTTCCCAGAGTTAACGTACCTGCTTCTTTGGGTATCTCTATAACACGCTATAAACCTCATTGTAGCGACTATTTCTCCGGGAGAAAGTTCTAAATGCTCTTCACAGTGAGGACACTGTTTCTGAAGAGATGTGGTCTGGACCACAAGTAAGTAAAACCCCAAATATCTTCACAGATGTGAAAACACTCAAGATATATATATATACACATATCATATATCTTATATAATTATTATTAATTATATTACATTTTTTATTTAATTTTTTATTTGATTTGATCCAACCAGCATTTATTTTGATTATGAAGTAATGTCCTCATTATTTCCTCCAGTAATAGATTAATCGTTTAGTCTATAAATGTCAAAGAACAGTGAAATTAATTTGTCTTTTAATTACCCAGCCCGAGCGGATGTCTTCAAATGTCTTGTTTTTTATAAGTATATAAAACAGAAAAAAATGTCTAACTTTTGAGAAGCTGGAGCCAGAACATTTCTAGCGTTTTTGACCAAAAAAAAAGACAAAATTGATTACCCATTTCTGGAAATAGTTGCTAATACATTTTCTGTCAATGGACGAATCGATGAATGGACAGTCGTTACAGCTCTAATAGTAATGGCCATCTTGAGAGACACCATGTCAGTCATCTAATGCCTGATAATGTGGTCTTTAATGGTAACACTGACGTAGCAGAGGAACTGCAGTCTCTCCTAATCAAAGTCAAAGACACATGTTCTCCTTATCCGTCCCCTTCCCACGACTCAAAATGTCCTTTCCCAGAGTTATGTATACTATAGTGCTCTGGAGCGTCTCTCTAAGCCGTAAGCTCTGCTGAGAGAGTAAATTAATTTTCCACATATACCGGAGGGCTTAATTCACTTACAAGCACCCGGAGATCATCGCAGCCCGGGCCTCGGTGGAGACAGAGATGTGTCGTTGGGCCGGCTGGGGGAGATCCAGCAGAGCCCGTCCCGTTAGGTGAGCCTGGCTGTCCCCCCCCCCCCACCTCTGTGCATCAAACATCCCCCCCCCCCCCCCCAACTCCCCTTCCTTCTTCTCCCCCACCTCTGGACCAGTGGAGACGCTGCCTCTCTTTCAGCTACCTTCACCCCCCCCCCACATACACACACTCCATCCTCCCACAGCCAGAAGAAGAGACGCTCCCCTCATTCTCCCTTTCGTAATACAAGCCTCAATTATGCATAAACTCGTCAATTTGGCCGTTCAAAGAGGAATGACATGGATTCCAGTGGAGAGGGCTGTCTGAAGATATATCTCAGCCGGTGACAACGGGGAGCTTAATGCATGTCTTGGTGACTGTCCTGTCTCTCGCGCCCACTCCCGTGTGAGACCCGTCCTTGCAATCATATCGTTAAACATGTCTGATAGAACTTCAACCCTGCCAGCGAGTGAATATATATTTTCACATTCGGCAGCTCGGCTGCTGCTGGGCTTCGTCGTCCATCGGGCCCTGAGCGAAGCTGCCTGCAGGACTTTTCTTGACCTCAGATGTCCACCAGCCTGTTGAAATCGACATTATCTAAAGCTGTGGTGAACCCCACCGCCGATCAAAGCTTTGTTGTCGTTCTGCTATTGTGGTGCAAAATGTTTGAATCGATATCTCTGGCTCCGAGCTTTATCGCATTCAAATGTTTTCACTCTCCAAGTCTTGCATGTCTAAGTGAAACTGTGAGAGAAAGAGAGAGAGAGAGAGCGAGAGAGAGACCACCCCAGCCTCGGCTGTCTTGTTCTCTCTATTTTTTCCCCCTTTCATCTGAGTCCAACTGTACCTTCTCGGGGAGACGACATGAGTAAATGGCTCTGTCAGGCCTCCTGAGTGGATTAAAGTGGCCTTCAATTACCTTCATCATTGACCTCATGAAGCTGGTTAACTGCAAAAATCCTTAACCCTAAACTCAGTCGTTGCACCCTCTAATTCGGTCTTACCCACGCGGGACGACAAGCACACATTTGCGCTCACAACATTCTAAAGGGGATAAAAAAAATTAAAAAACGGGATGGAAAGATCTATAATGAAAAAATAGGTTAGGGCTAAAATAATTCATTCTGGAAGATTCCCTTTTTTCCGATTTTGGTCGAGATCAAAGCGTGGTTTCAGGTCTAATTAACCAAACGAATGCAGATCCCAGACCTTCTGGCTGCGGGTAAGGCCTTGGAGGGATCCCTTGCTGAAAATCCACATCAGATTTAAATAATTAATATGACACCTTGAGCTCTGCAGAGAAAGAGGGGCTCCGTGTTGGAGTTTAGAACAATGTCACTGCCAAGTGTAATGCTGTTTGTCTCCATGAAAATGAGCAGGGGGAGAAAGCAGCCACTCCATTGTACGTCCTCCTTGGCGGATCGGGGGGACTGCTCCCTCCTTTGTCATGCTAACAGGGAGCTTTAAGGGGCCGTTGGTAAAGAAGGCCTGCGGCCTGCGCTCCCGTTCCTGGCTGGGCCAGGCTGAAGCAAGCTGGCCCGGGCTCTGGGGACTTGGAGCTGGGGTCATTTTATGGTTTTTAATCCTCTTAATCCCCGTTAGAAGGGGCTTGGTGGAGACAAATCCACTCCCAGAGGTCCTTAGGATTCAAACGCTGCGCTTGAGCAACTGTATCATTTGATAACAACAATGGTGGAGGACAGAGGGAGAAAGGGAGAGGGACAGACGGGGAGAGAAATAGGAAAGAAAAGATAAAAATCCACACCGTGATTGAGAGCAATATAGATTTTTTATCTTTGCCCTCTGGTTATTAGCTCTCCTCCTCACTGGTTACCTCTTGCATTTTGTTGTCGGTCGAAGTGGATAAACCCCGCGCCGGATCCATGACACACTCAAACACTTGGTCTGAATCTCATGCTAATGACCCTTATGTTGCCCTGTGGTCCATTAAGAAAATGCAGAACACTCTCGGTTCCCCCGTGCGGACAGCACGGCGGCCCGTTTTTACGAGCTCGGAGAGGCTGGGGAGCCAGGGATAATCCAGAGGGCTATTCAAATTAATACACTCCTGTTAACCTCATCTCAGACATGCTCTCTTCATTATCACTCAATTAAAACTGCATATTTGAACAGGCCTGGGCTGGAGAGGCCTCAGACTGTCTGAGCTTAGTGACCGAGCCGTCAAGCCAGGAGGGAGGGAGGCCGCAGTGGGACATAAAAACACAGACTGATCAGAACGAACAGGGGCTATAGCACGCTTACTAATCAGAAAGGTGTGTGATGGTGACAAGGGGAGACATAATCCACCAGCTGGATTTCTGATTAATAATTACCAGGTATCACAATAAGATTAAGGGTCATTCTGTACTTGCGTGTGAAGAAAAGTAACGTCCTTTTTTGGGGGCGGGGGATTATGAAAAATACTTTTAATACATCGCAGACAACACTCCCTGGCTGTCCTTTACAATTGCGAGAATATGACAGGGGATGGTTAGCCTGAGTCACGATTGCCCGTGGCTCACAGAGGAACCCAAACATAGTCTAGAACGTTCCCCATTGTGGAGAACGAACCAGAGACAGTGTGAGTTTGTGGTCAGCCATTTTTTGACGGCAGAAACCAAAGTATGGAATGAAGCAGAGGAAAAGAAAAAATGCAGGGGGGGGAGTGAACCGCAGGAGTGAGCTTCAGTCCATACAGACGACACATTCCTTCTGTCTTAAACTTCCTGTTCTTGTTTTATGTTTCTGAATAAGCACCTACTTCTTTGTCTCTCTGTTATTCGCTGTACCTCTTCCTCAGCTCCTCCTTTTCTGTTCCTCTTCCTCACGCTGCCCCACCAGCTCTTCCCCCGTTAAGTTACCCGGAGTGGAGTGGAGTGCAGGGTTGAGCACCTTCGGCGTTGAGCCCTGGTGTGGGAACAGGCTAGCTGTCTGTGTTCTGCATATAGCCTGCAGCCAAAGACTGAGGAGGAGCGAGCAAAACAACAACCACAAGTCTGGCCTGTCTGCAGAGTGCCAGGACCGCTTAGTGGTTGGCAGCCTCCAACACACCAGGGCTACACGGCTGTCATTCGCCGGGAAGAAACGCTTGAGATCGCAAAATTCCACAGACAGGGCGCATGTTACTTGGAATGAAGAGGGTAAATCACTCTCCCGGTCTGCATACGTAATGCTGGGCTTGGATGGTGATAATCCGCAGGTGCTTTTGCTTCATGGCTGAAATCTCCAAATGAATTTGAAATCCTGGAGTTGAGTCGGGGTGCGCTGGCTGAGAGCAGCTGGGAGTATACACCCAGGAAAGTCTGTATGTTTAACGGTTTCAGAGCCGCTACACCTGCTCCTCTAAGTACCTGGTGTCAGGTAGCTCCCTTGGTAAAGCTTCAACGTGAACTGCCACCTCCTGCTGCCAGAAGGCTTTTAGCCATATTTGGAGAAAAATGTATGGCCCTCAGTAGCCCAGAATCCAGTGATGGTTTGTGAGTGATTATGCCATATTTACCATGTGTTTGCCTCATTACTCAATGGTTGATATATCACTTGATCTAGATCACACAACCATTCATGCTCACATTCACACCTACGAGCAATCAGTTCACCTAAACTGCATGTCTTTGGACTGTGGTGAGGAAGCCGAGAACCCGGAGAGAACCCACGCTGCCACGGGGAGAACATGCAAACTCACACACAGAAGGGCCTTCCAGCCACGGATCGAACTCGGGGCCCCTCTTGCTAGCCACTACACCACCATGCAGCCCACTGAATTGTTCATCACGAGAAATAAATTTGCCCATTACCATTTCGTGGAGCAAATTGTGCGGTGATAAAAGGGATTCTCCCCCCCATGAAACATTATTTGGGGTATTTTGGTTTGGGAGGAAGTGCATGTTCAGCTCAACCATCAGGTTCAATGAAGGACCACAACACTCATGGGCTGTATCCTTTAAAAAAACAAAAAATCAAGCCCCTGAACTGGGCTGGGCTGGACACAGCTTATGACTGAATGCACAAAGAGATCAAGACATCAGTACTGGACTTGATAAGTAATATTTGAGAAGCACAATATAAAGCCAAAGATGTCGGCAAACACAACACATTCTCGTCCCGACTCGTCACACGCTGATGTTTTGTTGGCGTCACTTTCTAACGCACTGGGTATCCCAGCGCAAAGGTTGCAGTTGAACACTTGGTTAACATTGGGAAATCAAACAAAACCACTTTATTAGCTTTAGGCAACAAAGGCACCTAGATAGGTTTCGGAACACACATCACGGTTGGGCTTAAAATAGCAAAGTAAACCAAGTAAATCGTAAACAGCGTAACATAAGTACGGAAATCGCGTCACTAACGTAACTTCAAAATAACGCATCAATACTTTGGGACACAGATACCGGTTTCCTGGTTGAAAGTCTTTTTTTGTTAGTTTGAACCTCCCACCCTGTGTGTGTGTTTTTTCTTCAGTTTCTAAACTACTTCATCACACTCCTGGAGCATTTGTTCAATGTGCGTCAAATAATTGGTTTACATTGTAGTTGTTGAACAAGAATACAAGAATAGGCTGGTGAACAATGAAAGTTCCTGCACTCCAGAAAGACAGGAGAATCAAATCTAAAACTCTGACTGTGAAGGAGCTGTGCATGCGCCCTCTGATTGGTCATGTTTCATATATGAATAGTCCCTGCGCTATTTGTCTATATGAATTTTACCCGCCAGCAAGGTATGAGAACCACAGTGGTGTTTATAAAGTGAGTACAGTGTTCCGGATTTTTGTCAGAAAAATGAAAACAACACCATCCACACATCTCTCTCAAGTCCTGACACATTTTAAATGGAAAAATCTTGCTAAAAAATAAAGAAAAGGAAAAAATAAATAATTAATTATTATGAGTAGCACAGAGGTTCAGTCTTTCAGAAAGTTCGCTAATAAAATGAATTCCCAGTGTCTACAGAGTTCACAGTGCAAATTTGACCCTTTTGTCCTCTCCACGGTATCGGCTAAAACTAGAAAGACCATTAGGAGCGCCAGATTGCAGTTTCCATCTGGTGGATTTGCCGCACGACACAGGAAGACATGTGAACATCTTTTTTCGTAATTGCCGTTTCATAGAGAGAGCGTCGGTGTCGTTCGCTTGTGCTGCTCTCGCTGCAACACACACATTGTTTCACTCTGCGGGCCGTTTGCCTTTGTCAGGTCCTAAGTCCTAACTCCATGTTATTTGATCAGGGCTGTGTTCACCACCCTCATGTTTCTATAGCCTTTGAGAAAGACATACACAGGCAAGAAAACCTGTGTAATGAGCGTAGTGTGTGCATGTACGTGCGTTTTCTTTACACAAGTTCATTTCAAATACTTGGTTCTTACCGGGAGTGCAGCTGAGAGCGAAAAAAACACTGCTTGTTGGTGCATGTGTGTGTGTGTGTGTACGTATTGATGTGTATTTCCATGCGCGTTGACAGCCTTTGAGCCAGTTCTCGCCTCCACTAAAAACGCTTAGGGCACAAAGCAGCCTTCCCCCCTCTGCTTCCGAGCACAGGCCCCTGCTCTCGCTCTCTGACAGGAGCTGAAGGTAAGCACCAAAGACATCTGACACACGCGCGTAAAAGCACTTTTGATGCAGGGAAAATGGACCGCTTTGCAGTGTACAAATAACAGCAAAATGTCAACAGAATGAGGCGAGTCCGACGGGAGGCAACAACAACAACGAGCCAGGTTCAGATGATATTATAGCGAGCAAAACGCGAACCGTCAACCACCAAAGGCCCTTTGCTTGTCTGCCTCAATCTTCTCATTGTTTTGACTTTGTCTGTTCATCACGCCGTCCCTTTTCTACCGCGTTCAATCAAGAATGGGATGACTTACAGGAGCACGACAAAGGAAGCACACACACGGGCATGAAAAGAAAGAAGGAAAGGCAAACATTTTTGCCAACAGAAATAGTTATTCATTAATGGGTGAAAAGAATATCTGTTCATTTGTCTGTTTTTGGATCCCTCACCATTTTTCCATCCAAGATGCCAGTTCCCCAATGCTGCAGTTCTTGTCACTGCTTACTCAACTGAAGATACTTGATATTGACTCATGTGGGCATTTACTTTCTCTTACAGCAAGTATTTTTTTTTTTCATGAAGTGAATTTAATCGAAACATCATGACAAAAATCTAACTTGCTATTCAGTATAGCTCTTAAAGACGTATTTTTGTACTCAAACTTGAGTACTTACTCGTTTGATTAGGGTACTACTTTTTTATAACGTGTAAATAAAACTGTATTAATGTTAAATAAATACTTTACTAATGCTGTATGGAGCATAAGCCTTTATAACGAACACATTTTGTGTTAACAGGTTGTGTTGAAACTTCCTGCAGCTAGTGAGGGCTGGAGATGATCGAGACCAAAATCCATTTATTGCTAAAGTATTTACACTTACAACTGCAGACTTGACGATGATGAAACCCATAAGCATTTACAAATGGATTACCAACATTTATAAATTCATCATAACCAAATAGAAAAGAAAGGCCTGCGAGTGGGACTTTTCACAACCTGGCGACCTGAAAAAGCAATTACTAAATGATTTATTAACCATAAATAAAATCATTAGTTAAAATATATACAAACAATAAAAATGTTTTTAATATACAGTATATGTCATGTACACATTTATGCCAACCTTTAACTGCTTCCTCTTAATCTTAACTAACCAACCTCATATCAGAACCTCTCCTCGGATCAGAATGACTCTGCGCTTTCTGTTTGCCTGCTTTCGTCACCCGTTTGTATTTACCTGTCAATATTTATTTCCACACATCCCCTTTAGCTTTACCCTCCAACACCTCCCCCATCTGTCTGTCTGTGCTGCTTCTCCTGTTAGGTGTGTTTGGTGAGGGCTGGGGGGAAGTGGGGAGGAGGGGGGCGCCTAGCGATGCTCTGGAAGACAAGTGTCTGCTCTAACCCAGGGCTACACCTGTAGGTCACTGCAGGGAAATGCTAATCCCTCAGCTGCCCACTAATACTGATGATCTGCATCTGAGACCCTCTCCCCTGGGATTGTGTGTGTGTGTGTGTGTGTGTGTGTGTGTGCGTGCGCCTGACGTTGGTGTGTGTGTGTGTGTGTTTGGTTGTGGGGGCTGATAGATGAGGCAACAGGGGGCCCAGCAACCCGTGTCTGTGTGTGTGTGTGTGTGCAGTATGGGGGAAGGGAGAAATGATTTCATTATGTGTGTGAGTGTTTATGTGTGAGTGCAACCAAGGGTGGAGCTATCTTTAAGGGCTGCTGGGAGGGTAACTGGTCCGTTTTCCTCGGCCTCCACCTTCAGAAGGGCCTCGGATGCTCAGATCCTGGACTGAATAATTTGTCACCTATTTACATGGAGCCAAGAGCTGGAGAAATGACATGAGCAGGTGGTATCTCTCTTTCTCTCACTCTTTCTTGTGCCATAGACAGATGTGTCTGTGTCTGCAAACATCCCCCCTTCCTCTTGTGTTCTCTTGGGGCGCTCTCTCTCAATGCTTTTGCACTTTTGTTGTCTAAAATAAGACAGCAAATGATCACTGCCCAGACTTTGTCTTGCAAAGACAGAAAGAATTTAGAACTGAGCTTAAAATCACAATGTAATAGTAAGGTTTTGTCATTTTTGTATTGTTTATTAATACACGATTCAGTGTTTCAACCAATATCTTTGCTTTGTTAACTTGCAGATTTCTTTGGAAAACAGTAAAAGTTTTAGTGATCAATGCAATGAAGGTCTAAGGTCCTAAGTCCACACAACCACACTAGTGGCCCTCTTGGATGCTGCTATGGTAGAGAAAACATGATGAAGTGCCCTCTAGGGTAGCCTTCCAGTGGAGAAAACATGATGAAGTACCATCTAGGGTAGCCTTCCAGTGGAGAAAACATGGTGAAGTACCCTCTAGGGTAGCCTTCCAGTGGAGAAAACATGATGAAGTACCCTCTAGGGTAGCCTTCCAGTGGAGAAAACATGATGAAGTACCCTCTAGGGTAGCCTTCCAGTGGAGAAAATATGATGAAGTGCCCTCTAGGGTAGCCTTCCAGTGGAGAAAACATGATGAAGTGCCCTCTAGGGTGGCCTTCCAGTGGAGAAAATATGATGAAGTGCCCTCTAGGGTGGCCTTCCAGAGGAGAAAACATGATGAAGTACCCTCTAGGGTGGCCTTCCAGTGGAGGAAACATGATGAAGTGCCCTCTAGGGTACTTTCTGTGTGCACTGCTGTGTTTCTACATTAGCCCGGAATGGACAAACAAAGAACTGGCATTAGAGCTTTCACATTTTTACCTTAGCTGCAGGCCACTGTAGTTATCTGACATGCTTGGAAAGGGAGCATTGAGCGGAGGGTTATTCAGTTGGTTGCAATATTCCACTTCATCGCTAGATGCCACTAAATCATACACACTGATCAAAGTCTAGATGGACAAAAGTCTATCTAAATTTAGCTTTTTGAAAATAGATTTTCAGATTACTTTACACATGTAGCACACACATTCACAAATCTAAGTATGCATTTGCAGATTTTGTGAGAAGTGTAATATAAACATATTTGTATTAAAAGTATAAATGGCAGAAAACAATTTAACCTAAAAGATGAAGCAGATGATTTCTAACATTTTTCCAGTCTTGGCCCCAACCACTTCTGGTGAAAAAATCCAAAGCCAGATATTTTTGTGACATAAACAAATACAGATGTTTTACACCACTATATCATAGCAACTTACAGCAAGAAGATGGCGAGACATCAACAGGCACTCCATTCATTTATCAGAGAAATTGAGCAAGATGTAGGCCCTAACCAGTTCTAAAACAAAGAAAATAATAGCCTTGAGCTTCATTCACCGTCAAACTTTTGCATACAGACTAATTTCTGTTGTTTCTAAACAGGCCCGATAATAATTTGCATGACAAATATTCGACTGATCAAACAGATCACATTAACAGGTAGCTAAAAATGACTGACAGGCTTGATAACCTCTTAGACTTTACAACATGTTTGGAAATCGCAGTGATCGTGATGTAGGCCAACAACCATTTATCTCCAACTTAGCTCTTGATCCGAACTAACTTCCCTGAACATATTTAATAATCATAACAGCCACTCCTCATGCCCGTTACAATATATTAGAGTCAAATATTTACAGTGGTAGCAGTAAGAAAAATCCAAATGTTGGAGGGGAAAAGATGGAGAGGAAGAAAGTTAATATTAGGTGGTGGGAAGGGCGGTAACGTTGCTTGATAAGGTGTGCAGTTGGAAAAAAAAGGTGATTGGGACTGTCCTCAGGCTACCTAACTCCACACACACGCACAC
Organism: Anarrhichthys ocellatus; assembly: GCF_004355925.1. Classification (NCBI taxonomy): domain Eukaryota; kingdom Metazoa; phylum Chordata; class Actinopteri; order Perciformes; family Anarhichadidae; genus Anarrhichthys; species Anarrhichthys ocellatus. The sequence goes on along the minus strand of NW_022280081.1, from coordinate 1,698,101 downwards.
ACACACATGCTAATCATATTTCACCCCAATCACTAAACACACATTCACATTTGAAGGTTCATCCCATGCGGCCATTTCAAATTATTATGTATGTGATTCCAACCGCACAGAGCACAGAAAGTATTTACTCTCTTCATTGAGGCACTGGATAAGTTGAGAGCAGAAGCTAAGTGTACTACAGTCTATGGCAGAAGAATAAACATTTTCCTTTATAGCCCGAGGACCCACTTTTCATCTGTCAAGCATGTTTTAATAATTAATCTGTTTAATACACACACAGCATCTGCTGGGTACAACTCCCATCCTCCCATTCAAACTGACTAGCACAGCTGCCACTGTTTGGGTGTACTGTACAGGCCTGGAATATGATAAGATCTTTTTTTAAATTTTTTTTTGCTCCTTTCCAATACACAGACGGAATACTGCTGTGCATGCTGACATACAGTATATAGACACACATGCACAGACTTGTATATGCACACGCTCCTGCAAAATAGTTTATGCTGAAGGGGTGAAGCTCTGACTATGGGCCTACTTTCCCTATGTATTTCTCCTTAGTGAACAGGCCAAATGGGGATTGTGTAAATTAAATACATTTCTTTTTCCGGCAGCAGAGAGAAATGATGCCAGATTAAGCCCATGAATATATACATGGGCCAGGGCTGACCTGTCTCCAGACGCCTGATTTCCCTGGAGGGGTGCTGACATGGTGAGGGGCTCCAGGGGTGTGTAGGTGTGTGTATGCATGTGGGCTGGCTAGTGTGTGTGTGTGTGTGTGTGTGTGTGTTGCACAGTTCACCTCAGACAGAGGTGAGGAGATCTCTTGAACAGGTTCAAATTGAGCTTAATCTCATTCCTCATTGTGCTGGAACAGGAATGAAATTGCACAATTGCACTTTAATCGACGATCGAACACTCCCCCACCCCCCTCCTCCTCCTCTCCTCTTTCTCTCCTCCTCTTTCTATTCCTCTTGCTCCTTCTGTCTCTTTGTGTCCTTGGCCTTAAATTCCTTGCATGGGCCGCTGGGCATGATTGCAGTTTAGCCTCTATTTTCTCCTCTTTTTTTCCCTTCTTTTTGTTCCAATGGAAGCGTCTAATAATGTCTGCTGAAGCAATCAGGAGGTTAATGTGGTTAGGATAAGGGCAATCATAAACCAATAAAGGCCATCCGGACGCCCCGTTCCTCTTCCACCCCGCGTCTAATCCTGGGAGATCGTGATTTTGGGAATCCTGTGCTGCATCCGTTGCAGTGGAGCGCGTCTCCATCACGGGCAGGAAGGATTCAGTCAGTCCCCTGGGGTTGATTACACACACACGCACACGCACACACACACACACACACACACACGCAGTCATTTGGGCCACACAGGTGCTTCTGATTATCTAAGGTAGGAAACCTTTGGTCAGCTGATTATAAGCCATATGAAGGACATTTGCTTTTCCAAGAGTATAGAGAGGAAAAAAAGAAGAGAGATTTATTAAATTTAAAAGAAAAAAAGAACATTCTCGGTCACGGTCTCCCAATCCTCACAGAGCGATCATATTCAGCCGTTAGCCTTTTTTTTTGCTTCTCTCCCTGAGACGTTGTTCGCGAAATCAAACAAACCACAGTCTGCAGGAGAATCAGCTTTTTGTTGTGAGCGAAACAAGTTGAGGACAACATCTGACTTCACTAAACTAACGGCGACCGTGGAAGGATAACACAGATCCGCGTCAGTAACCACAAAGTAACAACCCGATACGGTTGAGTGCAGCGTAACCCCTAAGTCGACAGTCTTCCATTCACGTGACGATGCTGGGGGAAGAAAACCTGTGGCAGCGACAAAAATGCCAACCATGATGCCATAAAATGTTTAGAGGTCGTTAAATAGCACCCAATTAGCGCTGCAAATTGGAATTTGTTTCTATTTATTCGGTTACATGAAGAATCAAAACGATGCATCTTCGACAGCCAGCTGGAATCCATACATGTGTATAATAGCACAATTGTCATAAAACACACATACCTTACAGTAATGATATAATGTCATACTGTTGATAATGATTCCTGCAAAATTGTGTATGCAAACATAATGAAAGGAAAGGCATACACCTTGGAAAGATCTATCCCTGTTACATATTTAGAGAAAAAAAAAACTGCAGGTACTTGAGCCGTGTAAAATGTGTTGATTTGTTGCTCAAGGTGTTGGAACAAAACAATGCAACAAAGGTTCCCGAGCTGTTGTATCTGGGGTGGATGTACTCATTATGGCCCATAATGAAGGGCCCTGCTTACCGCTGTGCATCTACTCAGCAACACTGCCGACCTACACATCACACACACACACACACACATACACACACACAGGCCAGGTCGCTGCCAGGCTGTCAAGTCCAAAAATAATTAGGCATCAAAATGAGTTTCCCTGTTTTTTTTTTTTCTTCCTCCCCTTGTTCGTTTTATTCATGTGCTGGAACTCGGGAGACTGGCTACTGCAGTTAACATGCTCTCATCATGAATTTTCATTACACCATTACATGGGTACATTACAAGAGCAGGGGAGCTGTGACTACAGGGATGCCATCAACATGCACACACTGACAGAGACACACACAAGCACAGACGCAGAAATCTCAGACACACATAAAGCCATGCATTTATTCAGATTAACGAGTGCATACTCAGACTGAGATTCTGCATTACTCTGCTTTGCAATGTGTTTGTTATACGTGGCTTTTTGAAAAACAACAGTGTAACATTATTGGCAAGGATACAGAATGTGGCAAGAATTATGGTCGGGAATTATGCTTATTCAAATTCCTGTTGAGATTTAGATGAGAATTGATACCCCTCTCACATCTGTCCATTAATTTTGGTGCTACAGCCTTAGCATAAAGACTGAAAGAAGGGGGGAAACAGTTTGCCTGGTTATGTCCAAACTCTAAAAAAACAATAAACCTACCAGCACCTCTATAGCTCATACATTTACACGTTATATCTTATTTGTTTACTTTGTAGAAAAAGTAAAGTGTAAAAACTCCAAGTTGCGGTTTTAAAGTTGCAGTGTGTAGAATTTGGCGGCATTTAGTGACAAGGATGCAGATTGCAACCAACGGTGGCCGACACGAAAATGTAAACATGCTCATGCACATGCTCTAGAGCCAATAGTTTGTCCGTTCTCGTATGTAGATATGAATGGCTAATTCTAAGCTAACAAAAACACGATTCTTATTTTCAGGTGATTATACACTAAAGAAAACATACTTATATATATTATGCTCTTATTTTCTGTCAATCTTATAAGGAGTTGTGCAACGGGCCATTTCTTGGCTTGGTGACCAGTGACTTCCTGGAGTCTTGTCATTACCATGTGGTTACAAGGCAACCAGCAATGAATCAGTGTGCCTGCCCAAGAAATAGTTCCAAACTTAACCCCTCATAAAACCACAATGTGCTGTTTCTACACTTGGATTAAATAAACGAGATGCAAGGTGTTCATTAGCGAGCTTTAGAGGTACTGGGCAGCTATTTCCCCTTTGATTCCAGTGTTTCTGCTAAGCTAAGCTAACAGGTTACGTGCTGTAGCTTTACGTTCAATAGAATAACATGACTGTAAACACTTTAACGCACCGTTACCTCCGAGGGCAAGGCACCTCATCGTCAGTGAGCAACAGGGGTGTGCGCAGTGGAGTGTGTGCGCGTCTCATTGCTAGCTGGGTCAGTGGAGCATATTGGAGGCGTGTGTCTGTCTCCGTGTTAAATGGGTTTTCTATTGCAGATCTGCTCATGCTCAATTACCCAAAGTCTCCTGGGGCTTAGGGGAAGGTAAACACACATCAGCTGGGCCTGATTTATTTCACTGTCCCACAGCAGCCTGGAATTAAGGCGTGCATGCTCTCATGCTCACATAAACGCACACTCCTCGCACAGAGATGTGCGTGTCACATTGTGTCACATTATTTACTCACAGAGACGATTATGATTTGTCATAATGTTACGCAGACGAAACATCTCAAGTAGCCTACCAAAAAAAGAAAAGACATTAAAGATCAAAGAGCTCATCATCACGAGAGAGTAATGCTCACAATGCTTACACAGCTAACGTGACAGATGAGAGGACGCTGGTGCCTTTGTTACCATGCCAAGGCCCTGCATCCCCTAAAGCCTAAATCTCCTGCCATCCCTGCACTCCTTCCTTCCTGCCCCTCTCTGCCTTCCTTCTTCCTTTTCCTTTTCTGTTTTCTGAGATATCCACCTTACCCACCTTACAATCCTCATGCATGGTGTAGTTATTGATTCTCATGAATAGACTGTCGATTGGGAGCCTGACCCCATTAGACCCCTATTAGATCCTATCTAAAGCCAGTCATGGACCCAGAACAGTATCCTTGGTGAAACATGTCAACGCTAATCACATGGCTAAAGCCGAGATGGAGGGAGACACAGAAGGGAGAGAGAAGAGGAGAGAGGAGATCGGCCAGTTGGTTAGCCTGCTTGTTTAATGATGAAACCCCCCCCCGGGGAGGATTTGGTGTTTGGGAGGCCTTAGGCAAATTAAGTTATGGTTTTTCCTACCCTCTATTTTCACCATTTCCTATCACCATGTGTCTAAACGAGACTTTAAAAATACATGAAACTACAGCCTAAATAGCAAAAAAAAGTCCAAACAGAAAACATCACTGGGCTCCAAGAATTTGATCATTTTCAAGTGAGTCATTATTGCCAGCTCTCATTATGTATAGTTTTATATTGCTGCCTCCCCCGACTGCCGCAATATTAATACTATTTGTGAAGAAAATGGGCATAGTGTAACATAACGTAAAGTATTCTCTGTAGCCTACAAATGTATGTTAAACCATGTATTTAAAGGTCATGTACTGTAGGAGACGTCCAACCTTTTATCCACTATATCCCTGTTAACTTTCTTCCGGAACTGTAGAACTCTTGCATCATGTCAATGCAGAGTAAAAGAAGAATTGGAAAGAAGATATCAATACATGGGAATTAAGTCTGGGTACAGAGTACCTATACTTTAAAGGGTACTTCAAAGGTATTGGTACTCTATACCTTCACGGCATCGACCAAAATAACACAGTACCAAACTGTATCGAAACTCCTCCAGTCAAACGATACTTTTTTGTGCCCGGTTCTACAAAAACATTACTGCTAACAGCTAAGCTTCTTGGGGCAAGGTCCAATGTTTTGGGGGATCCGGTGTAGTGCGCTGTTTATAGTGCAATTAATGACTTGAGTTACTGGAGTTGGAGTTGAGACGACGGGTACAACCGGATTGTTTCAAAAGTCGCCTTTTGCAAGCTAATGTCAAACCAATAAAAAGCGAAATCATTGTGAGACAATAACCGATGGTTTCCGATATTGCTTTTGATTTACTTGTACTTAATCAAAGACTCCTCTGACGTGATTGGTCAATACTACTCAGACTACAAATGGTAATCAGAACACTTCCGATACCAAAATCTTGTCCTGTTGCCTGTGAATTCTGTATATGAAGGCAGAATCTGTTTATAGAGATCCCATGATGGGTATCGAATGACGTACTCTATTGGTATCGGTACCACTTTAAGGGTACAAGCATCGAAATGTTTTAAATGATTACCCAGCCCTAACGGGTATGTTTTTTGTCTTTTTGTGAGGATGACCATGGGACCAGTCTTCCAAAAACCAAAACCAGTTCATTTCTCTTGAAGAGGGTTTTTGAGGGTACCGTGGCTGGTGTTGTGGAATAATAACGCTCATCCACACATATAGGCTTTGCTGTAGCAGCCATAAAATACGAAAACACGGAGGGAAAAGAAAGAGCTGTAAAATAATAGTTTTAAAAAAGGAGGAGCTTAAGATGGGAGCAGCTGAACATTCTACATACTCTCCTTTCTCCAGCCCATCTGCCCTCCTCCTCTCCTCTTGCCACCATCAAGCTGTCCTGGGCGATTGTTTGTCTTCAGAGCGCCGCTGTCTGCCAGACAGGACTGGTAACATCAGTGTTAGGAAGCCTTCCTTTCTCTGTTGTAAGGCTGCAATGACAACGTCTGCCATGTTTCACTCTGATCTCTCCATCACTGTGAATAAGCGTATCGCCACGCTGCCTCAGACTGTCACTCACTCCTCTGGGGAGACACCCGCGCACCGCTCCTTATTATCTCTGCCAAGATGGACGCCTTCAAAATGGAAATGCTGCAGACGTACACACACACACACAAACACCCATGCATATATTGTTTAATGCGTACCCTAAGCACACACACACTCAGCAGTCAGCAGAGATACAAAGTTTGTCATAGAGACTGGTGGGAATGTGTGTTTTTTTTTACAGATCAGTTGGGTCATGCTCGAGAATAGAGACAGAAAGATGAGACAGACAGGGCCCCAAGTCCTGTATTGCGTGCGGGTTTGAGTGTGTGCAATTAGTTTATAGAAGGTGTGTTTGTGCATTTATGTGTGAGAATGTGCGTGTGTGTGCAAGCTGACCTGTGGTGCAGCCGCACAGCGCAAGCTGACTACCTTTGTTAGATCCCTCTGTCTTTCGTGTCACATCAAAACACCTCATTATCTCCTCTTCTGTCATCGGAATTCAGACTCTTTTTTACTATTAACCTACTCAATATGCTCTCTCTCTCTCTCTGTTACTCGCTCTGTCTGTCCCTCTCTTTCGCTCTCTGTCATCAGCCGCTGAGACAGCGTTGGGTGTAACAACTTCTTCCCTCTCGTTTGAAAACCATTATTCAAATAACAGATGTCTCGTCCAGCGGAGGACAGGAGAAGAAAGCGGCGCTCTCGCACCGCTAAACCCTCTCATAATTTGTCAGCTGATGAAGATCTCACCGGTGTGTGGCTCTTAATGATCTTCATCAAACCCCTTCAGCTGCCTCTCAGGCGGTCCACGAGGTGTTGCGCGCCCCAGAGGGGACGGCCCCGCACGCTGGTCTCAGGTCGAAGATTAAGGTTAAATCATAGTCAAGTACTGGAAAAGTCACTCCAAGTTTACACACTGCGGTAACCAAATCTAGAAATGTATGACGCGTTTCTCTGAGCTTGTTGTGTCATTAGTGATGTTAGAACATTTGGTCATCTAAACATACCGTTGAAGGGTGAAGATTTTTAACTCTGCATTGCCAGCAGTTATTCATAGAAAATAGAAGCAGAGTCCGCTGTGCTTCCGAAGTACCCGGATGGGATGTATTTATCCGTTGCTGGAGGCAATCTCTCCGATCATTTGTTTCAATTTACAGATGGCGATGTGTGAAATGTGGACTGTGCATTCTTCATGCTGAACTTGTCCACATTGGCGCAAGGTAACTGCAGCGACTGCAGTCGAGAACCCCCGCCGGCCTCTTTAATTACAGCACAAGTCGAACAGGAAGTAAAAATTACTTGGAAGCAGGGACGTTCGTATTACCGCGTGAGTCAGCGGTGATCACTCTCTCCTCATTAGAGTGTTGTTTCACCTCATTGAAACATCCACACACACACACACTGCACCTGTAGACTGTGGGCGCCAGGTGTCCGGAGAAATGATCACTTTTTCTATGCCTCATTTCAACCAACAGATGTGTTTAAAAGGAAGTCCATACAGCGGGGACTTCCTGTATGGAACAAATTCACATGCTCTGTCTCTCTTCTTGTGAATATGAGTGCACTGTAAACACGCCTGTATCTGTATCTACATGTTTGAGTGGATGTCGATCCAGTAGATAAACAGATTTCGTAATCGCTTGCGTTTTCTCCTCCCGCTCACATCTTTTTCTGATGGAAGGGTGACGTGCTCTCCTCCTCCTCTTCTCCTCTGCTATGGAAGGATGGAAGCCTTCTCCTCCCTTCCCCTCGTACATATGAAAGAGCGGTGCGGTTGGGCGCAGGCTAGGTGATAACCCTTTTGTTTAGTCTGAGCACCATCACAGGCTCTGTCAAGCCCAACAGACAAGCAGGCAGAGCCGTGACAGGCCCGCTAATCTGACAGCTCCTCCACATCACAAAGCAAAGAGCAGCCATCACATCAAAGTGGCGCGAGAGAGGCACCGACGGTAAGAGATTTGACGCCGCACTCCTTTGCTCTGCCATTTTCGCTGGTATCTTCACAGCGGCCCTGACATGCTGCGCACCAGGAACCTTCAGAGGAAGCATCCAGGTGGCAAAGGGGGGGAAAGCCCGAGTTGAAGGACTCCCCTCTGGCTGAGTGGTGAGCGTGGGTAACCTTCCTGGAGGATGAGCGTGTGATGCGCTGAGAGTACATGACAGGCTGTTTAAACGGATTTGTGTTTATTGTGTTTGTGTTGTTGAGGGAGTGGGGGGTCATAGAGCGGTGGGACTTTTCTCCGTGTATGCCTTCCACTATGAAGGAAGAGACATTTTTTTAAATTACTGCTCGAACAATGGTCATCAAATCCAGTGTCGCTGAGCTGGAACAGTTAAGCTCAATTAACCCAACTTTTTGCTACCTTTATTGATCCGGGTAACAGTTTTTCCACATTCTCACCTGGAAGCTGCCCAGTAGACTAATATGGTGGCAAGTGTGTAGTTCCACTGGAGCAGTTTGGGGTTTGGGGCAGCTCATTGGTAGTAAAGAGGGACGGGCAAGTATTTTACTTTCCTGGCCCGAAATTAGACTTCTGGTCCGGGGCTCCAACCGGCGACCTTCTGTTCACAATAAGGCTGCCTGTCATTCGCTCAATGCTTTTTTGAGATGCAACACGGTTCTCATTCCATCTCAACGCTTTGTCAGACGCCTTGGCGCTGCTTTCTAACGCACCGGGTAGCCCAGCACATGGTCGCAGTAAACACGTGGTTAATGTTGTGAATTCAAACTCACCACTTGTTTAGGTTTAGGCAAAAAAAGCACTTCGTTGGGTTTAAAAAACATCATGGTTGGGCTTAATATTTGTACTTAAACTAAGTAAAATGTAAACAAAGTAAAACAAGTATGGAAAATATGTCATAAACATCACTAACGTAACTTAAAATAACTCAACAGCACTTTGGGACATGAACTCTGGTCTCCTGCATGATTGTCCTGTGTTTGTTTGACCCATCCACCTCCACTTCCTGCCACCCAGTGTGAGTTTCTTTGGTCTTTGTCATCACATTTCCGGAGCATTTTCTCTGTCTACTGCGTCGGTATCACACGCCAAGGGGCGAAGGGTTGCATGGTAAAAGAAAATATTTCATCTACCTTGTTTTAGTTAGATGAAGCCGAAAAGTTTCCTCCAGTATTTTGGGAGTTCATTTCTGTCCCAATCAAACTGTTGAAACTCGTTTTAAATTGTGCATAATTTGATTAGTCCGATCGATTCTATCAATCCAAATAAATCCCAACAATCGTCTGCCACTTCTTACAACTTCTGGTGCCGTTACTGTAGGACTCTGAGGCGTGTCAGAGAGCGAGAGAGTGGGGTCACACACAAGTTATGTGGGTCACATTTGATCTTCCTCATCCAGATGGGTTGCCAGATGCAGAGCTGCCAGTCGTCTTGACAGAGCGCACACCCTACCTTGCATACAAATAAAAACAAACGCATTGAAAACGGAGAGCGGCGTTCATCAAAGATCACCACAGTACTGCTAATTTATTGGAAACTAGCTGGCCGTGAATGAAGCAGCTCTGGTCGCTCAACGGTCCGAACACTGCACGCAGTCTGGCAAAGCATTTTTCTACTTAATGTTGAGTAATAGATTTGACTCATATGTGAGTTTTGGGACTGCCATGAGGTAACGGTCTCGCAGCGCTCTGGAGTGCCCCGAGTCCATCTAATAATGTAAAACAACAGTAATTTGAGCGAGCCGCTTCATCTCTGCATGTTAATCAATAAACTCATTACCTCCGGTGCTTAGTGAAGGATTCCCTGATGCCTGCTCACTGATGTAGGCGGGAAAAAAAAAGAAGAAAAAAAAGAAAGAGAGAGGGAAGGGAGATGGAGATGAGGGGGAGAGGTGGAGAGAGGTTGATTATAATTACAGATTTTAGCAGCCTGTGCATTAGCATAACCTGCTCATTAAAGTGAGCGAGTGTGTGTGTGTGTGTGTGTCGGCCTCTCACTTTCAATGCGGCCCTGCAGCCACATTGCTCCCCAGCTTCCCCTCCTTCCCGCCGAAAGCCAAGAACAGCCCCGACATAAGTGGCCCATTTTTGAATATAAACACACACAAAAACCTGTTATTTCAATTGGCCTCCGTCACGTCAAGCTGTCAATGATCTCAGCTCTGTACTCGTAGCCGCTTTCCTCCTTCTCTTTCTCCGAGGCAGGGCTGCATTGGTAGTGAACATTTGGTTTCGGAACAGGGGAGGGAGAGAAGGAGGGAAATGATATGCTGGGGCATTTAGCCTAGCAGTGTTTCTGGTGCAGGTGAGACAGCCAGCAGCGTTTGTGGAAATGGACAGAGCTAAGGGAGCCACTGTGGCTGCTGTGTCCCCCTCCCCCCCCCAACCCCTACCACCAAAAAATATCTCCCAACAGCGGGGAATTAGAGACTTCTCTGACAGATTTGGTTCTCCTTTGTGTAAAGGCATCAGGAAACTTTTATTTTGCACCTGATTTGAGGTTTCTTTTGTCATTAAATGGCGGCAATCTTCCCACGTTTGCTTACTTCTGAAATGAGACGCGGGCGCAGCGTCGGTGACGACACACTCTTCAGGTCTTTCGTATCTCCTGTCGCCGATCGTCGGGCGGCTGTTGATCATTATGTTTGTCAGCGTCGTGCCACGGCGCGTCTAGCAGGCATCCCTGGCCTGCTTCTGGCTTGTGATTATGAGATGAGAGGTGTTTGTGATTGACTGAGCTCACCCGCCGTCAATGTACACATCTATTAGCATAAACCGTCACTGCTCATCCGCGCGGCTGCCGAGGCACGTCGTGCAGACGATGCAAACCTCTAATTATGAATAAAGTAACCCCTCCTCGTCCCGCATTATATCAGAACTCGTGTCATTTATACTGGAGCTGACTTGAGCTCCGGTGTCCGGCGTCATTTTCGCGACGGCCCGCGTTACGCTGAGTTGGTTGGACGTGTGCCTTCACTCTGAATGTTTTCCTCAGGACAGGTAGCGTCATTGAAGTGTTGTTGGCAGAGGCAGTCTGCTGCGAGATTAGCTGATTGGAAAATCTAACGTCACAACCGCTTTTACCCGAAATAATAAATGTTTTGTGTGAGGGGGATAGAGAATCGCTCATTTTCAAGCTCTTTGCTCTTTGTTTACCACTGTCAGCGGGTGAATAAAAGGCAAGGTAAATGGAGGTAATGGAATCTATATCTGCACATCAACTCACTTTGAGCTTTTAATGGTGCTCGGTAGTCTCATTCCGAAAACCCATTAATATTCTATTTAATGCGGCTAAATGCCGCTAACTGTTTTCAACACTGGGAGACAGTCTCTGGGCCGTCTCTGTTTGTGCTGCCAGCGCATCCACAACATCAGGTCGATGGATAGGGAGGACATAAGTGACTGTGACAGCCAGTTTACAGTCAGTTTAGACGCCTCTGCTTCTCCCGTAAAGCTAAGCAGCAGGATCCAAATTCACTCTGCTGCACTTTCCTGTTTATTTCGGGCAAGTCGAATGAATTATGAACTTTTACACCCAAAAAATACGATCGCTCATGAAATAGGATGAACTAGATTTAACTACCAACAATATATAAAATACCAGCAGCTGAACAAAATGTTGCCTTTACTCTCCATGTTTGAACTTTGTATGAGTAGAGAATTATCACCTGATTCTGCAGTTCTCCTTCAGACCTGCCCAGCCTGAGCTTTTTTAGAAACTTTTATCGGCACATACATGAAGTTTACTGCGTTTAACCCCATCCTAAGCATTCAAGATCAGTAGGCCACTGTTAAGTGCCCCAGGGTTCAGTGTCTTGCTCAAGAACACTTTCACCTGCAGACAGGAAGAACAAGGGATTGAACTGCCAACCTCGTGATTAAATGACGCGCCACTCTACCGACTGAGCCACAGACGGCCCAAAAGCTCTGATAAAACTCCTGCGTACTACCTGATATCCACTATCTGGTGAACATAGTGAAGCATTTAGCAGCTAAGAGCCAGATGTTTTTCTCAGGAGTTGGTAGAGACCAAAAACAATCTTAAAGCTGAGTGACTACTGGACATAAATTCATCAGGCGGTCAGAAACACAACTCCAAATGAGGCAGCCTGGTCTTCTAAAAATTACGTTTCCATTGTAATTTCCATTGTAAATTAAGTTTTCGAGGGAGCGTATTTCCTCCTGCAATACGTTTGTTTTTGACATATCACAAATTAATTAAATCAAAGTTATGTAGGGAGATGGTTGGGGTGGATGGATGGGTGGGTCAACATAGGACTTCCTCCCAGGAGACCATAGGAGAATGCAGTTTCCAAATGGGAAAAGCACCACAAGCGGTTAAAACACCATAACGTTGATACACACGTCTGTGATAATGATATAAGTCTTTTTTTTTGTTCAGTAACGTTTGTTAAGGAAGGATTGTGGTTATGGCAAACAAATGATGGTTAAAGAGTGGTTAGGTTTATGCCACTAAAACACTTGGTGGTTACGATTATTATAAATTTAATGTAGGTCTATGACGGGACACAAACTCCGGCCCATCCATCACCTCAACATCCGCACTCTGATAGGACACACTTCTTTTGTGTTGGCACTGAACATTGCTGGACATAAATGGTGCAATATAAAACAGTATGGTTGCTGGTTCAAGAAGTTAAGTATGCCCTTAGATCAGTCCAATACAAGAAAGTTTCACAAAAATAAAGGCCGACCAGTAACCTTTTGTCAGCAATCGTATCCTGAGCCTTTCACAACGGCTTACAAGCGTTGACAATACTTTTCTAAATTCTTAACACAATTAACAATAATTATAATAATATAATAATAATAAGAATAGTCAACCAAAGCCCAATGACTCAATACACGAACAGTTGATGGCATAAAAAAAGCCATTACTTTTTGAGTTTCAGTTCTACCAGCATACAATATGAAATCCATAGTTTTTTATAATTATGTTTCCTTTTACAGTAAAACAAAACTCTACACTGTTATGAATGTGTACATTTCTGGCAACATACTAAATAACATAACATATGAGTCATCTTGACTTTATAGAATAAACAGTAGAAAAAAAGGAAGTGACAGCAATGTTGCATGAGACTGCTGCTAGTGATCAACAAATAATCCAACATACGTGAACAACATACACAAGGTGTAAAAATAAAATACACAAATACAGTAACAAAAAGGCACAGAGGAGGAAACAATATACAGTCCTGCTCTAATATGATCTTCTGCATTTGACCCCATGTTCTCGTCCACATCACATCTCACGTCATCTCTCGCTATGCACATTGGACAGAAACACTTGGCATGACTTTTCCAGCCCTGGCAGTCCTTTTTTCACAGCTTAGAGTAAATCAGTTACTTGTCAATATTTCAATGATTGCTTCATTCAATCATCAGCTTTGTAATGTAGCTTTTGAGCCACTGTTGTTGCAGAAGCTCTATGCTATATTTAGGGTTTTGAAAATGCAGGCCTTCATTCCTGGTGTGCTGCGTGCAAAGAATTGTACAATCCATAATTTTGGTATTGCATGTAAATAATATGTAAGCATTTTAGAAAAACAACATGATGTGTGTCAATGGTTTGGTCCACAGCAGACTGACGTTGTGTTGTTTAGAATTTTGACAGACAGAATGGACAAAATTATGTTAGCGATTGCGGAAGCCGCATAATCTCAGCTCTGCTGCAGGTTTTGCACTACATCAGAAAATGTAATGCCACCGGAAGGTTTCTGTATTTTTTACATGCTTCACTGAAATGTTTGTGTAATTGTTGAATGTTTCTAGAAAGCAAACATGGAGTGAACAGTGCTGAGCACGCAGCTGCTTGTTTTTTTGTTTGAAAAAAGAAAATGGTCGAAATTTACCCAGAATTCTTTGCAAATTGGTCTAACTTAAAGGAGCAGTTGTATATAGTGGCCTCTCATGATGACGTTGTAGACTATGTTAACTGAATACCTGAATCACGCCTCCCTTTCCAAGCGGGTTGGAGAACCATGGTGGCCTTTAGATAACGTACAAACGTGAAAGACCCTATCTGAAGCCAGTGTATAGTTTGTCCATTTTGGGCTACTGTAGAAACAGGGCGGTGCAACATGGTGGACTTCCTGAAGTGGACCCGCTTCCGATGTAGAGATAAACAGCTCATTGTAAGCTAACGAAAACACGATTCTTAGTTTCAGGTGATTATACAACGATTAAAACATAGTTATGAATATTATATTCCATTTCTGCAAATAAATAACTCTAAATCTGCACACTGCTATTTAAGATAACCAAGAACTATAGACATCTTTGTACAACAGATGACATTAGCCTACTGTTTACAGCAGAGCCAACACGGTGCCCGCGGGCACCCTGTCGCCCGCAGGGACCACGTGAGTCGCCTGCAAGACATGTTCTAAAAATAGCACTAGTCGTCATGGAGCTCCGTCTAAAATTGTAGTTGCTGTTCTTTTTTAATCAAAAACGCTTGCATTAGTGTAGATTTTAAAATGACAATATTTCTTGTCATAAGAGAGTTGGGTACCCGGAGGCGCACGGCGGACAGCCAGGACGAGGCCGCCGCACCGCACTAGGTTTTCAGGTTCTGAATGGCGGGCGCATCCCGTTGGTGCCAGACGCGAGCCGCGAGCGCACCCCGTCGTCAGGTCCGTAAATCCTCGGAACAGGCCGCGGGGCAACAACTCAGGGGTGGCGGGGGTAGAGGCGAGGCAACGCAATCCGACCGAAAAGGCCCAGACTAGAGGTTTGAACGCGGGCGCCCGAAGACGCTCGCGCGCCTCGGAGGGTTGGATCCCCCGCTCGGCTATAGACGAGACTGGTTACTAGTTTCTTCGTGGAGAAAAAGGTACCATTAGAAAAGCTGGTGTCGGTGACAACAGACGGGGCTCCCGCGATGACGGGCCGGCATGCAGGCTTCATTGCGCAACGCAAAGGTGACCCAGACTTCGCAAAATTTCTACATTGCCACTGCATCATTCACCAGCAGGCGCTATGTGCAAAAGTAACCGGCTTTGATCATGTGATGATACAAATATATCAGAGATGCGATACCTCTGACTTTCAAATGTTGAAACAGATTAACAGAAATAAAAGTTGCATGTTTAAATACGTATGTGTAGCTATACCATCATAGTTGTGGAAATCATTATTAATAATTATTGTGAGGAATAATTAACTGACATGTGATCAAACAGTCTCTTCACATATATTATTATTATTAAGGTGATCTGTGCAACTTTGTTATTCAGGAAGTTTGTATCAAATAAGTAGCCCTTCGTACTACTCGGTACCCTTGAAGTAGCTCTCAGTTTAAAAAAGGTTGGTGACCCCTGGTTTACAGTAACTCCACCACCGTCCATTCCATCAGTCCAGTTTCATCCTCAATTCCTAAGACAAGAGCATTATAACCATGAAGACCACCATGCATGTAAACCTCAACAGGTAAGAGATGTAGCGATGGGATGTGTTGCCGTTAAGATATTACACAGAAAACAAAGTTTCATTCAAGTAGTGAGAAAATAAAAGCTCTGTCCTTGCTCCGTGATTTGTTCCAGTTCCAGCCTGGGCCCAGTTCAATGGTTTCTGGGCAGAGGGAAGCTGGCACTGTGGGGACATCTGGACACAAGGGGGGAGCGTCCCAAACAGGCAAACTACGGGGACAGCCGTGCCAGAGAGAGAGAGAGAGAGAGAGAGAGAGAGAGGCCCCCAGATCTGACGCCAGTGTTATGTTAATGTGATTTGTTAATTCGGTGGCCCGGTTTGAGGGGAAATCTGCCACCAACACCTGCCACCGTTTCCAAAGGCAAGGACGCAGAACCGCCGTGACACCGGCTTCATTAAATAAACAAACCAGGTCCCCCCATAACAGCATTGGGTGGAAGGCACCATCAATTCTTATACATTTAGATCACAGCGATTGGAGGTGACACTGAGGAGCTACGTCCCGCTGTTTCACAGAGGCACGGACCGAAGCCCGCGTGCGTGTCAACGCGCGTCTCTCAGCGTTGTGTCTGTGACTATTTCTCTGTCTCTTCGCCCTTTGTGTGTGCCGAGTTGTTTGGGAACGAGAGCGTGCGAGTGTGTACTTTCCACTCTTGTCTCCCAGCCTTTCCTCCAGAAAAAAAGATGGCGACTGATGTATTTTTCAGGCGCAGTTCCTACAATCAAAGAGGCTCTTGTGGCCCTTTCTGATGCGTCATGTAAATTTTATAAAGCGGGGAGCCGGAGGAGAGTCGGAGAGAGCAACGGCAGCTCTGGAAAGCCTAATGTCTGTTTGCCTTTAACTCTGACAGGCTGTCTTCGCGCCTGTCTATCTTACTTCCCCTCCACTTACACCCTCCTGTGTGGATCAAGGCCGGTCAAAAAGCATCTTACCACGGGGCCCGATGTCAGACAGAATGTGCGGACGTGCGTGGATGTCAGAGCTCTCTGGAACGGCTCTCTGGGAAAAAAAGAAAAGAAAAGGCGAGATGTGGAGAGATATCACGACACAGAACCTGGCCACGACCACGCAAACCCAATGTTGGATTTGCATATGGAAATAATGTCATACTGCGTGTGAAGTGTGTCTGTGTCGGCGTCGACGTGTTTACGTGTTTCGTCTCGGTAACGGTCTTGGACAGGAGATCCAGGCCCTCACATATTTTCCTCAGCTGCAGTTCTGGCAGCTCCTCAGCCTACTGTGTGCTTTTCTAATGATTCAATTGGCTCAATGAGCATATGCTCTCCTCCGCATCATAAACGTCAATTAGGTGTGTTGTAATGCGATTTGAGTGTGTGTGTGTGTGTGTGTGTGTGTGTGTGTGTGTGTGTGTGTGTGTGTGTGTGTGCAAGTGTGTGTTTAAGGGAGAGAGGGAGAGAGAGACACTTGTGCTTTTCTGTGAATCTGGAAGCAACAAACGTCATCTGATGTAGACTTTAGACCGTTGAGCAGGTTTGTCGGCTTGCACCTGTTTGCCAGCTCAACTAATTTCATTAAATTATCTGGCTGGTTGAAGACATTGTTTCTGTAAACCAACGACAAATAAGTCAAAGAACTTGACGTGTGTCACGTTAGATGCTCCGTCATCTCTGCTGTAGTGGAAACACGATGACTGTTATAGATTGTAACTTTAAATAACTATGATATTAATGACACAAACGCAGGTTCTCGTACATTCACTCAGTGTCAAACAAGAAGTTATCTGTGTTTGTTTGGGTTATTCAAAAGAAAATAGAATTTTTGGGGAAATCCATTTTCTAGAAGGCTCAGAATCAGCAATTTGTTTACATTTTCTCTCCAAATTTCTTTTCACTTTTTTTTAATCACCAGAAGCATTTTCTGCTGTCCTGTTTATAATAGGTCAGAGATTTCTTTCAACTTATCAGAAAAAAAACAACTGTTGCATTGGTATGATCAGTGAAATGAAGACCAAAACACAGTCACAAAACAAGGTTTTTGAAGATAATGGGATTCATCACATTCTTTCTGGAGAGTGGAGATGGGGGAATGATGTCCTGGAGGTATTGCTGGTGGGGATGATGGTGATGATGATGATGATGATGGTGGAGGAGGCAGGTGGAGATGCGGTGACAAGTCACAAAAAATGCTGCAAGAAGTTAAGTAGCAAATATCACTAGAAAGGGCCTGAGAACACTATCTAGCACTAGCGCTGAAACAATGAGAGGCAAAGTCCCTCCCCTTCCGGTCTCTCCCATGGGATCATATTTTGGGAGAAGTTTCTGCTGGCTGGTAGATCAGTGTTTGTCGATCCATCCACCTCCCCTCCCTCCCGCCCTGTGTGGACTTTTGCGATCTTTATACTTCATCGTTCTTTATACTTCCTCGTTCATATACATATATACATATATGTTCATATATCGTTCATATACATATATACATATATGTATATATATATATATATATATATATATATATATATATGTATGTATGTATGTATGTATGTATATGTATATATATATATGTATATATATGTATATATATGTATAGAAACCAGGAGACGCAGCTGAAGAGGGGCAACACAGGGAAATGCATGTGTTTGGACGTGACATAAATGTCCAATTTCAGGGAAAATCACCAAACAAAGTGTATCCCACTTCCAACAAATCTGAGACTGCAAAAGCGTCACAGCTGTGGTTGCCACACCCCCGGCTCCAGAGGTGCTTCGCCTTCCAGCTTAACCAGCTAAACTGAAAGTCGGCGGTTCGTCGCTGCACCACCTCATGCTCTCAGCTGCCACGTCTCCCCGCCTGCCAGGACAACCCGGGATGTTTACTGCTAAATATTGATGGACATCTGGGAGTGCCATTCATCCACCATCAAACTTCAGCGTGCCAGTGAAGTAGGCCCATCCCTCCTCTCAGTGTGTCGCGCACACACACACACCTACACACACACTTATGTGGAGGTGAGGTGTTTGGCATCACTGCACATCAGAGGCCTTGTCCACAAAATCAAAGCACTTTGAATTAAAAAGATTGGCAAAATGAATGTTTTGGCAAAAAAAAACGGTATTGTGATTGGACAAATATGCCTTTGCTTGACAAATAAATATATAAATGAATTTTACAAAGTCTTCACAAGCACAGGCGGTAATAACATTATGCAGCTCCCTGTCTAATTGAACTTAGTCAAGAGCTTCACAAATATTGTTTCGAGAACAAGCAGTCGATGCTTTTGGCTCCGTGTCTTTTCGTCTCTTTGCCAGTGCCGGCTGAAACAAAACAACGTTTCAGTCCCGTGCCATTGAAGCTGCGGTTGTTTGTGTTTGTCATGTAGAGCAATGGTAGAGGAAAAATACCCCGGCGTTTGAGGGAAGGGCAAAATCTGGGATAAACTGTCGAAAAACAAGCACCTGCGGGATTGACGAGAGTTGAGAGCGGTTCTTTTTTCACCGCAAGCCTCTTCGCGTCAGGCAGAGATGTACTTGTGCAGGGTCAGATTGGAAACATGTGTTGTGTGAGCACCGCGGAGAGACTGATCCTCCATCTTATTAGCAGAGAACTCAGAGTACACTACACTGGGGTTTACTACACACACACACACAAAAGAAGGAGATACAGCAGGAAGAAAAAAAAAAACAAGGCTCTTTTGTCTTTTCTTAATTATTCATGCCCGGGAGGGATGCTCTCTCTGCTTTGTTTTTGTCAGCTGACATGTGTACAGGTATGATGGTGCAGGCAATGTGTGTGTGTGTGTGTGTGTGTGTGTTTATATAATTGTGTTTGTCTCTTGTCTGTCTGCTTTTAGAATTGCACAGAAATGCCAGTTAAATGTGTCCCTCTTTGTCTGTGTTGCAAGCAGACACAATGTGTCAGGGCGACACAGCCACGTCGGAGAAGCCGCAGCTCTTTCCTCCTCGGGCCCTGATCAAAGCGAGGACAGAAGCGCAACAACGCAGGCCCAGCAGCCTGAGCTGATGGGCTCTTTAAATCCACTGCATTCGACAGCAGCTCGGCGGCGACCCTGCCCCGCGCTCGCTCTAATCGCTTCAAAATGAAGTCGCAAAGGAAGCGCGCGAGGGCGCACGCCAGCCCGAGCTCTCCTGTTCCGCAAAGGTGCAGCGGCACTTGTTTGTGCAGAATGTCTGGCAATTAAAAATAATTGGGAAGCAGGTTTGCCTGCGAAATCTTCCAAGAGTGCCAGTTATGATCTAATGAAGCTTCATTAGGCACGCTGAAAGCTGAGAGCACCGTATGACAACGGCAATTAGCCGGGATCATAGGCAAAAAAAAGAAAATTAATCATTAAATAAAATAGCTCGGCCAAGATTAGCTTTCCACTTAATGACCAATTCATTAGCTAATTGATTTCTTATTAGTTACAGGCAGAGACGACTGTTTGGGGTACTGGTGCCGGTAATTAACAGCGTTTACGCCATTAGTCAATCGGCTAATTCTTCCAGGAAAACAACTTTGGAGAGGAGCATAGCTGGAGGCTTACGGCCAGTTGCTTTTTTTGCTCCTCTGCCGTGTTATCTATTTAACATCGAGAGGGGAATCGTCTCTGAGCTCAGGGGCTTTTTAACACGCACCAGCACCTAATGATTAGCCATTCATGTCATGTGACCGCGTGCGTTCAGCGCCCGAGTCCAATGGGGGTGGAGATGGATGGATGAGGATAGGAGGGAGGGAGAGAGGGATGAGAGAGGTGATGTAATTAAAAGAAGAAGAAAAAAAGAGCACTGCAAATCTGTTACATTCCATATATAATACTTTTTTTCCAGTTTCACATCTGCGCTGCCTGCACCTATATATTAGGTGCTTCAAATGAATTGAGGGGGAATTAGATTAATTATTGCTCTCAGCTGGCGAGGCTGCCTTCTTCCCTCCGTCGGACCGTCGGGTTGAAGAAGACGAGGATGGATGGATGAGCAGTGACAGGTGCTCTCTGCCTTCAGCAGCTCACTGAGCTATCAACCGGCAGTTAATAATGACTGCCTGGAGAGGGCATGCACCACTGCCCACTTTATGAAGCCGCACATAAGAAACATGTGATCTAAAATGTAGCCGAATAACTAATAACATCAATAATTTTTACAACACTGTCTGTTACTAACGACGGCGTGGTCAGTGGTTTCCTCGTTACCGAATGGTCAGAAAACATATGATCTCAGTGCTTGTTCACAAATCTCTCATTGCACTCTTTTAAAGGGGACATATAATGATAAGGTCACCTTTTCAGTGTTTTGTACATTTGGGTATCTGGAGTGCTTACCAAGCCACATGTGATTCAACAAGCCAATCAGATTTGGCTCTACCTCCTATGTCACATGCAGTGCTCTTTAGAATATATACCCCCCCCCCCCCCATGTGAGTATCTCCACTAATGGCTTGAGAACTATACTTGCAAAGGTGGCGGTTCTAGACCAGGGGCCAGGGGCCACATGCGATGTTAGGGGTACCAAAATATTACGCACAACTACTGCATTGGATACATCAGGAGGAAGAGCGGTCGTCCACGAATCATACATTTGGTTTAATCCCCGGCCCCATACCTGTTGAAGTGTCCTTGGGCAAGAACCCCAACATGCTAGTGAGAGTGTGAATGTTTATGGCTCCTGAGGAACAGGTGGCCTCTTATACGGTATCGTAGGCCTATCTGCAATCAGAGTATTCATGTGTGAATGAGTGAATGCTAACTTGTGTTGTAACGCGCTTTGAGTGGTCGCTAAGAAGCTCTATAAATGCAGTATATTTAATATCCACGTTTGGTTCTCCAAAACACTAACGATGCACAAATAACAATAAACGCAGTAATACTCATTCAGTGTTAATGTACATTTTATCCCTGCTAGAAGAATTACAAGTTCCTGTTCCTGTTTTTTACATAAAACCATAAACGTGTTCTAAAAACCCAAATACAAGCATGGACATGAAAACGAGCATTACATGTCTCCTTTAACTACATCTACGCTTTGCATTAACAAACATTCGACTGCTAAAAAATAATGCAACTGTCAAATTCCTGTCTATCTCAGACTTTTTTCTTGTCCACCTGCATCTGTCTCTGACAAAGACAGAGACAGATGCAGATGCCCCTCATCGGCCGCTCACCTTCCAGCGCTCAAAAAAAAGAAAAGTGTATAAAGTGTATCTCCTATCTCGTGGCAGCGCTTGTCTACACGTTCGGCAGATGCAATCGACGTGTCAAATGAGGCGCAGCGTGAATGTTTTGCTCGCGAGGAGTCAAACATATTCCCTGCCACTCTCACGGAGTGCAGGTAAAAAAAGAAAGCGCGATATTTCTCACTCGTCCAAATTGCACATCTGAAGACGTCAAACGAGGGGTTCCTGCAGAAAGTGGACTGAAGTTTGACTGTATCGTCACCGGCCTCTGAGGGAGGAGAGACGAGCAAAAAAATCAAAGGGGTGAGATGATGGACGTGTCTGATAGGAGAGAAGGCAGTGATTTGGCCCATGAAAGCCTGCCTTCAGCCAACAGACACGCCGCCCCGCGGGGCACATCGCTGGATCGGTCTTGCCCACGCGGAGCGCGGGTGTGCTGGTGCGTCGCGAGTGTTTTTTTTTTTTTCGATGCACAAGTATGTGTGTGTGCGTGCGCACAACAGGTCGCACAGGGACTCACTTTCCTTTTCCTCTGAGTCCCAGCTACAGAGGGCGACCCCGCCCCCTTGTCTGATCACACAGCACATGAACGCACGAGCCTCTTCTCCATGCGTCGCCATCCTCACCCCTAATCCCTGGCATCTGTTCTCCATTCGCCCTCTGCTCTACCTCTGTGTTGTTCCACGGGTAAGACCCATGCTCTGTGTTTTTCCTCACCTTTTTCTTCATACCTCAAATCCACTCTCCCCCCTATACCGCCTC
>NW_022280081.1:1670068-1675627 GCF_004355925.1 Anarrhichthys ocellatus | reverse complement strand
CCCCGTCTGCATCGGGCCCTCGTTTTCTGTTAATTAAATCTAACGAAGCCATCTATCAAGGCCTCCTTTTTTCTCAACGCCACAACATAAATCACTCTCCCTAAAAAAAGGAGATACTATTCCTCTCTTTCTCTCTCGCTCTTGTTCTCTCTGTCGCTGTCCCTCTCTTTTCTCTCTCTCCAGACCTGGCTTTAATTGTGTGATTGAGAAAGTGTAGCATCACTCCATGAAAGACGGTCTGCCTCTGAATGGCTGCTCTCCGGCTGACACCAGAGGGACCCCTTATAGCCCACTGTGGTGAGACACACACTCACACACATACTCACACTCACTCACACACGCACACACACACACACACACACACACACACACACACACCCACACGCACGCACACACGGAGTGAGAGCAAGCGACTTAAAACAGACACTTATTGTAAATGCCCTCATTGGTCTCTGAAGACGTTGTTAACATGTCTGTGGGATGGTTTCCCCCTGCCAAGAGGGAACTTGATCCATCTCCACATTTGCTAAATTAATTTCTATTACAAGCTGTGACTGACTAACACTGCCCAAATTGGGATTTATATGCCCCCACAATGCACAGAAGTCCTCTCAAATGGGCAACGCTGAAGGATCTAACAGGGAATCAGCATCAAACTGGCTGCTATGCTGGCCGCTGTTTTGCATCTTCTTCTTCTCTGCTGGCGGATGAACAATAAAAATTAGACAATTACATAAATAGCCTTTTTTCTTCGCATTGGTTTTGGGGTCACCGTGCAGAGCCCCCCCTCCACCCCCTCCAAAGACAATGATGCAAACCTGATGCAACACAATGCGCGCGAGGAGACCCAGACGCGTCTAAATAATGTATAAATGATGCATCTTGTTAGCTTCGACTCACAGGTTTGGGTTGCCTTCTCGTGCACCAAATGATCAATGTCCTCCTATTATCCTTGCACGCTCTCTTCAGTTCCATTCCCGATTCCCCCCGCCTCTCCCCAGGTCTTTCATGTTGCCCTCTGGGAGCCAAACAAAACACGGTTTTCTACTGCAAATAAGGAGCTAAAACACCATGTGATCAGTCATGAATTATTTGAATGCTATTGATTTGTATAAAATGTTGCCTCTCCCCAGAGCGTTTTGACCACGAGAACAATAGCATTCCTTATAGGGGACTTGGCTTGGGGAAAGTCTTTTTTTTCTCGTATAAATAAAAGCAAACGATGTTAAAGAGATGTTCGTAATTAACAACCTGAAGAGCAAACTGCTTGTTAAGGAGAGAGAGAATGAGTTTATGTTTGATTTTCAAGCATTGTCAGTGGATTAGCATGCATGTTTTCTCTGCAAATGTGTGCTGCATTTAAGGGTATAATGTCAAATTCATGCCCCCCCCCCCCCCCTCAACAAGAGGGCCCCTGTGCCCTGTGGATAGATAGCAGTTAGAGAATACACAGGGAAAAATAACAATCCAAACATATTCCCAAAACATCCCAGTCGAGTGTTTCAGCACATTGTGGTATTTTCATGTTCAGAATTTTTTTTCTTTTCTATTTCTTTTCTTTTCTTTTTTTTGCCCTGAAAGCCTCATTTAGATGGCAAGACAAGGCTTTTGAACACAGAAACGGCCCTGTAGTCTCCGTGGACCGCTGCACAGCACTGGAACAAGGACCCAAATGAAGGCCCCAGACAACGCAGCAACCGCGAGATCCCTGCACCTCGCAGACAAGCCAGAGGAGTCTAATAAACAAACACACAATCACTGTCATTAACACGACAGCCGGTTAAAACCACTCCTCTTCCTCACAACAAAAGGTTTAACTCTCCCGGGGGAAGAATCCAATTGTCTGTCTTTTTCTGCAGAAAGGACCACATCTGTACAGCAACTCTGCCTTGCTGAATCAGATTGAAGCATACCTCTTTATTGCATTTCTTCGCCCCCCCCTTCTGTCCCTATAGTACGAGCTGATGATATTTGGAGATGTATGCGCTGCTCTAAAAGAGGTTTTACGGTCGTGGAAATGATATTAGAAGCTGGAGGTGCAGCAGTCGCTTTTTAAGTTACATTTTCAGAACTCACTCTGCTCTCTGGGGGCCGAGTGTAACATTTAGACAATCGCATCTGTCATATGTTATGATTTGACTGTAGCGTGGTGCGTATAAAAACACCATCTTTCCTTACCTTTCTTTCACACACATAATTCGTCCCACAAGTATGCAGTTATTAGTAAAACAATGAATGAAAAATAAATCATCCCATGACTTTTTTTTTTTTAAATGCCCAATCTTAAGTAATCAAATGATGTGCTTTTGTCACTTCTCATGAGTGGAAAATGTCAAATCTTGGCAAACTTCCAGGAGCAAAGAGCTGCATTTAGGATCATCCGCAACAGGGATTAGTCCGGCAGAGGGGAACAGGTTGAAACTCGGTTGTCCTCCCTGTATTCCCTCCACCTCATCTCCAAATCTGGATATAGCACAAGCAGAGGGATTTCACTCCTTCACAGGCTACTGGGCACTAACACGGTTCAATTCCAACATCCAACACTACCCAAAAGCCCAGTCTGATGTATGATCAACGGGGGCAACGCAATCCTAATTTGCTCATTGCTTTGCATAGCTAGAGCATGTCAACACACACACACTTTCTCTCCCTCTCTTCCAGACTGTCTCTTCACCCTCCCTTTCCTCCTCTCCTCCTCCTTTCCCTCCCCTATCTCTCTCTCTCTCTCTGCTCTCCTCCAGCCAGCGCAGACTCATTTACGTCTGCTGATGTCTTGATAATGCTCCAAAGCCTTCACAAGCAGGTAGAGAAGGAATTCCTCAGCTCCCTAATTAGCAGTAAATTGGACGATGAGTAGGTTTATGGACAGTAAAAGCAACGTTTGTCACCTATACCCTGCAAGGACTGCATTCTTGTAAGTCAACGTAAAGAAAGCTGCAGTAATGCAGAAGTCTGCTTAGCACTCCTAAATATTTCCAGTAGATTCAATAAAGTGGAAAGAAAAAAATACAAATGTATTATGTCTGAGTGAGTCAGTTGAGCTTCAGTGATTATGGGCTTTAATTGTCCAATTTATTTAAATGTTTCACTCACTGTTGTACAGTGGATATAAACATGAACGTGCACATGTTGCCTTGCAGTGAGAGTAAACATGTAGGATATCATTTTGATAGATACAGAGCACGTTGATCAAAGGTAATGATCAGGTAGACATTTAAATTAGAAATGAGGTGCCTGATTGCTGTAGAAAAAACACATTGTTTATTAGTGAAATAAACACAATACTAACATCATCATAAAACTTCATAAAATAAACTGAATTTAATTTAAACTGAATCATATTAGAACATTACTACTACTACTATTACTACTACTACTACTAATAATAATAATATTAATAATATTGACATTAGTACTTTTTATTATTGCTTTAAATTGTATGCAATTCTGCATTTACGCACACTGCATCGCCTTTCTGTCCTGTGGTAAGCGACACTAATACTATACAAAAAAATGCTGACAATAAATAAACAACTGAATAATTAAAAAATAACTATGAGCGCATGTGCAGCAGGGAAGGCGGGGTGTTGGGATCGTGGGGGAATGAACGGCAGGTGAAAATATGATTGAGGCCCCTTTAAGAGTTGTCGGCCACTAAACTGTAGCGACACCAGCGTTGGTGCGTAAAGCTCATCCCTCCTTGATTCCTTCCGATATTCCTCCAGGCGGCTGCTGATTGGACAACCACGTGCCTCAAATTTGGGAGATTACAAGCAAGAGTTTTTTTTTTTTTTTTTTTAAATGGAACTGGAAAAATCGATTGTTATATATTAACAAAATTAAATTAAATGTTGTTAAAAAATTGAATCAAAAATATTGTGCTATACGTCATCTCGTTTTAATTGGGCACTGTGTTCGTCATTCATATTAAACATGCACAGCCTATAGGCCTTCTGGCAATATGTTTTCCTTTATTATTCTGGATGAATATTTTGTTGCACTGAAGAATTGTAAATGAGCTCAAGTGCATGCACCGTTCCAAACACAATACTTAATAGGGGAAAAAAAAAAATTATTTCCACCGTCTGATGAAAATGTCACAATCAGTTTTTTTTTGTTTTGTTTCTGCACGTTCTCATATATCCAGCGCTGATATATCTAAATTGACGCATTTAAATTGACTGAACAAATAAAGATAACTTATCTCTTTTTTGTTTTACATTCGAACGTTGGATGGCACATGGCGCCCGTAAAAGTTGAATATTTCCTTTATTTGTTTGAATCTTTAGGAAGCCCCTGTTGCTGGATCATTTCGTTACACACACACACACACACGCACACACACACACACACACACACACACACACACTTGCGCCCAACGCCACTTGATAGTGCGGGGCGATATAGGCACACGACTGGGAGCGCAGATTTTCGTCTTAAAGGGGATTTAGGTCTATAACAACAAAAGGCGCAGTTCTTGGCACGAGGGAGAGACCTCGGCTTGTGCGTCAGCCGCAGCGTTGTGAAGCGGGCTCGCTGATAAATGGAGAGACATCAAACCGAGTCATTAGAGAGCTGAGATATGAGACTTTCACAGTGGCGGGCCGCTCAGGGCGGCGCACCCAGGGGATCACACTCCTCTCCCGGCCTTTTGTGTTTGTGTGCCGCGGACTGATGAACGACTTAGATAACGTTAAGTCATTATGGGCTCACTTATTCCCATGAAAAGCCTGTAAATAGAGGGAACATTTTTTTTCTCTTCCCCTACTGCTGATATCTATTGATTTGCAGCCCATATTTGTAACCGGAAACCACAAAAGGATTACAAGTGCTCAAAAGGGACCCGGATTTGTTCGAGCCAAATATTAATTACAGCATTAATCCCATGATTACTGTGTGTTGCTGTTTAATTCTCGCTGTACTTTTCCTCGTGATTCCAAGTTTGCATTCAGCTTCGCGTGAATACTCACGTTTAAAGAAGAAGACATTAACTTTAAAATGGCAAGAAATAAGAGTTTGCTCGCACTAAATATTTTTTTGGGAAAACAAAGTGTTGAGGCCTAATTAAATGTGACTGATTCCAGCTGAACGTTATTGAATTATGTTGTGATGTTTTTAATAATTAATGATTGACATAGTCCATATGTTTTCAATCAATAAGCCTCTTTTAAATTCTGTATTGACACAGTTGAATCCGTTTATTTTTATTTGCATAAATGTTACTAACTCCACATTAGAGAAGTACGAGTCGACAGAGGTTATAGGTGGATTATGGAGCGAGTCGCGCGCAGATTAGCCTTCAAACACGTTTGTCAACTCAACGAACGCACACACACACACACACACACACACACACACACACACACACACACACGCACACACACTACAAATCATGGGGCAATCCTACAAAATGTGTATCTCCTAATCGCGTTAATTAAATTTTCGCCGAATTAATTAGACATAACAGCCACACATGCAGCCTCCTCGCAGGAGAGAGAGAGAGAGAGAGAGAGAGAGAGCGAGAGCGAGAGCGAGAGAGAGAGAGAGAGAGAGAGAGAG
>NW_022280081.1:1669677-1669968 GCF_004355925.1 Anarrhichthys ocellatus | reverse complement strand
AGAGAGAGAGAGAGAGAGAGAGAGAGAGAGAGAGAGAGAGAGAGAGCCACCGCGGGCATTTTAATGACCCCGTAATTCAATTAACCGCCTCCATCAGCTCCATCATTGATTTGTGGAAGAAGAAGGAGAAGAAGAAGAAGAAGAAGAAGAAGAAGAAGAAGAAGAAGAAGAAGAAGAAGAAGAAGAAGAAGAAGAAAAAAAAAAAAGCTGCTGAAAGTTGAATTCTGCAAAGTCGAGCCGGCCTGTAATTGCTCAAGACACAGAGGATCGGAGGGAAGAGGGGGGGGGGGG
>NW_022280081.1:1661038-1669577 GCF_004355925.1 Anarrhichthys ocellatus | reverse complement strand
AAAAAAAAGAAGGAAAAAAGGAGCGTATCCGCGAGCGGTAGGCTGCCGGGTTTACTATATAGAGACGGCGAGGGAGTACATACCGAGAATTCACCGTGGATTTCCCTGACCAGGACCACTGCTGAGCGACAGAGCCCCCGACCATGGAAGAGCTCACGGCATTCGTGTCGAAATCCTTCGATCAGAAGACCAAGGAGAGCAGCAAGGAGAGTATCACGTACAGGGAAGTTTTGGAGAGCGGCTTGACGAGGGCGAGGGAGCTGGGCAGCCCGGAAACAAACCTGCAGGACATAACGGAGGGCAGCCACTGCCCGGTGCATCTGTTCAAGGACCACGTCGAGCTAGAAAAGGAGAAGCTGAAGGACTTTAGTGTTTCGAGGTCGACCGAGGGTAAGTTTTTTTATTTTAAATGTAAGAAAAAAATGCTCCGTATTGTGTCAGGGAGATGTCTCAAGTTCCGTTGTTTTTTGTTTTTTTTGTACCGAGAGCGACGTTTCTGTTTTTTTTTTGTTTATTTGTTTTTATCCACAAATCCACGCGTAAAAAGAGTTGACACGACCGTGCGCGTTTAGTTCACGGTACATTTACAAAGTTAGCGCATTATTGGGACGTTACAAGGCTTATTTTTACACAGCAGGAGGCGGGCCCTTCGTCATGTCGTTGTTTTAACTATTTGATGACGGTTTGAGACGTTCAGCCTTTGGCCAAACGAAAAAAAAAAATCACTGTAGCATTTCTTATAATTTACATTATAGAAGTTTATTAAATCATAATAATGAGTTTAGCCACATTCTAATGGCAATTTAACATTTTGTGGCAGCACGAAAATATGTGTCAGCTATAATACTCCCATGCATTATAAAGTGTATGGTAAGCGTGTATCTGGTACAGTACATCATCTATATTATATTTGACATCATTTAAAAGTTGAACTGCAATACTATTTTATTAGTGTCCCCTTTAAAACCTACACCCTGCATGGTTGTCACACTGCTTTAGTTTGTGTGACCCCCAACCCCCACCCCAAAAACAAATCACACTCTCAACTGTTAAAGTCCTCTAAATTGTAAAAAAAAAACAATCTTCCTTTACAATAGCCCATCATTTATGAGCAGGTTAAAAACAGCCAACACAGCAGGACAGGCCTCTTCTAGCGCGCAGTGTGCTGTTTCAGACATTTACTGAGTCATTTTAACCCCTTTCTATATTTAAATAACAGGCAGAAAGAAAAGGGGCAGCATTAGCTGTATTTTCCTGCCTTATACTTCGATTAATATTTATGCAAATATGAATGCAAGCGAGGAAGGCTGGTTCTGTGTATTTAGGATTGGGATTTTATAACTTGATATAATATTATATATATATATATATATATATATATATATATATATATATATATATATAATATTTAAAGATTTTCAGTTTTGGAAAAACATATTTTCACGTCAGATTACTACGAACACCAGCATGTGACCAAACAGTCCAGTAATTACAGCAGCTGTCAGATGTGTTACTAATAATAACAACACACTGATTACACGGAACATAACAGATTATAAAAGTAGAATATACTGGCAGTATGTTGCATTATGTGAAATACAGACGTGTAAAGGTTTTCAATGAAAAATAAAGGAAATTGTATATTTTACAATATATCTAGCCTGAAATGACCTCAGTCTGTTTGACGGAGGCGAGTATTTAAGCCCAAACCTTCACCGTTTAGCCAGGGCTTAATTATCTGCTCTTTAATTCGCTCATTAGGCCTAACATGGCGCGTATTGACTGATTTACTTTTATAACGGCGCTGACATCACACGCTGACTTATGGAGGCAGAACGCAGCCACAGGCTCTCCACATGCTCTCTCTCTTGGAGCAATATAGCCTGTGTAACGTGAGTGTGTTTGCTACAGAAACGGCAAGGCCTTATAGGCCCCTGCCAGGGCCCCGTGCACCGGTTATGGGGGGGGGGGCAGTCATGTTGATAAGGGAGCGAGATAGTACGTTTTTTCTCATTTTTATTTTATTTTTGTTAACCCGTGGGCCGTTCAACAGGGATATACGAGTGCAAGGAGAAAAAGGAGGACGTGAAGTCGGAGGACGAGGACGCGCAGAGCAAACTGAAGCAGCGGAGGAGTCGCACTAACTTCACCTTGGAGCAGCTCAACGAGCTGGAGCGGCTCTTCGACGAGACGCACTACCCGGACGCGTTCATGAGGGAGGAGCTGAGCCAGCGGCTGGGACTGTCCGAGGCCCGGGTGCAGGTGAGGATCTACTGCTTTCTCTTCTTCAGGTCTTTGCTCCCAACTTTATCTGATTCCAAACGGCAAATAACACATTGCGGTGCTGCTGCTGCAAGAAACGATGTGAGTTTTTTTTTTTACCACTCGCAATATCCGTGCAGGGACTCGGCAGTGTGTCAGTGGGACAATATATTCTCGGTGTTTTGAAGCGATATTATGATCTCTGTCAGACGTTATGTGTCGTCAGACTGCAGCTCTCAGACAGCAGGTGTGGGTGGATTGTGTAGTGGCAGTTTTGTTATGATCTAATCAGTTATTGCTTTGTGCTACAAGACGATCACAACATCAGTGTGCCTCCTGAAAAGGATTTGCTTACAAAAACTATTAGCACACTTAATAAACTGTTAGAAAATGTCATAATTTTCCTTTCTGTTTTATTTAAATAATCGGCAGGTCAAGCAGAGTTTGACCTGGTGCTCCTCACGTTTTCCAGCTTGTAGAAATGACTGCAAGCGAAAAAAATGACTGAATCCCACCCCCTAAAAATATATGTATTCTCTTATGTTTTGTTTTGTGATATAAATACATCAGTCTGTGTCCTGCAACACGCAAAACAAAAAAACAAAATGCCAATAGCTCTTTATTCTACAGGCAGGATGAAATTACAAAACCTGAGAGATAAATGATGCAGTGTGAAAAAGTCTAAAATATTTTCACAATATCTCTACTGCACTGGTCAGTCATTTCATCGCTGGCCTATCTTATGCTTTTTAATTTTTCCTGGTGTCGTATAATAATCCTGTATATGGAAGTTAAACGATCTCACCGTGGCAGTTGTATACAATTGAGCATAAAAGTGCCTACGCATGATTCTTGTATCTTATAGGATTTGTGGGTTCGAAGATCGAACATTTACACTGAATATCTTTTAACCACACGTGCCTGCGCCTTCTCTGATGGAATTAACGAGTAGTTAAAATAACTGGAAACATAACCCTCTATACTTGTATAGAGGGGGAGTTTAGTGACACCAAACACGTGCTGTAAATCATCGGGGGATGTAAGCTGCAGCAGCAGCAGGCCTGTATAGAGCCAACAGCCTCTATACACTCCTACGATCCGAGCAGCCTTAGGGGAGAAACGCACACACACACACACACACTCAGAAGAAAAAATCCCAACCAGTGATTAAAATGAATGAAGAGCCTGAATGGCCGCTTCAGGGGACGCGCTCTTATGTCAACTCGTATCCCTCCTCATTTTCTTTGTAATATCTGCCATTGGCTTGATGTAGTGTCCCCATAAAAACACATTAGAAATAACTCAACTCTGGCCCGATGCTGCTGTTCGGCTATCTAATCGGATGAATAAAAGCCATCGTATAGAGCTTTATAAGACCGCAGACTACTATTCTGAGCCGAACACCGTCGGGGCTCGGTGGACAGTATAACCGGGATAACGCTGCAATTATCACTAATAAAGTGAATAGCATGCGCGTTAAGATCATTTATGGTGTGAATATGGGTGATACAGACTCAACAGACTGACTTGGTGTGTGATTTCTGTCATCAAAGCGACTGACAGAACCTCTCGAAGAAGAATGCCTTTATTATTTTTTTAGTAAGGCTCGTCTCAGGCACGGGGACATGTTGTCTCCAGATCTAGTGAGAGTGGATTGCAGCACGCAGGGGCTGTTGCAGGCTGCGAACCCGCGCTCCGAGCAGCTGTCAATGAATCTAATTGAAAGTTATGAGAGCTTGGTGAGGAGCAGGCAGTAATTCGGTTAGGACTAATATCTTTGGGTTTCTGGCGCGCGGCTAAATTAAATGTCATTATTCACTGTCTCTAATAAAAAATCAAAAAGGAAATGAGATTAGGGTATTTGTGAAGCGCATCATTGAGTGGCCCTTAATGAAGAAATAACTGTCTGAACCAGTGTAGTTCACTTTGCTTAACATACTGGCGCGTAATTGGAATTGATCCCGGGCCCGTCTAATATTAGCCTTGATTTATCTGAGGGATTACTGTGCGTCTATGCAAAATCACCTGGGATGTTCATAAACACCTTTTCTACCATCATTTAACGCAGCTGATCTCTCACAGCCTGTACATTCATGACTATTTACAATATGTATTATTATTATTTTATTCATTTATTGTTCATTATTATTATTGTTGTTATTATTGTTAATATTAGTATGAATATTATTATTATTATTTTATTGTTATTATTATCACGTGCATTATTAATATTATTACTTCGTGCTAATAATATAAATAATGATAAAAGTAGTAATGATAATAATATATACTGTGATACTTTCAAAATTCAATTTATAACGTCAGTTTGAAAAGCAATGATTTTTATTTTAGTTCAGCCTCCACTGCCGCTTGTCTCAGTCACTAACGACAGTTATTATAGACCCATCGACACAATATCACGCCGATCCACGCAGCTCAAAATGGCTTCACGGCACCTTGAGTATCATCATCATCGTCATCGTCAGTCTTCGCCCTTATGTGGTGGCCCGCGAGCGGCCGCTAATGTCGCGTCTGTAAATGATAATCATAGCGGGGGGTCGGAGGGGAGGGGAGATAATGTTATTCACCGAGGCAAATTAGGCTGATGCTGATTAACAATAGGCCGCAGCCTGCAGCTTCAAAGACAGGCGGCTAATTGGAAGGTGGCTAACGAAGTTTTTTTTAGGGTATCTTGACGGAGTATTATCAAAGTATTCTTATTATATTCGGTCTGTGGAGATTGTGGTCAATGCAGAGAATAAAGTAATTTGGATGTATTTTAACACCATAATGGTCCTCTGTGTACTACAAAGCTAAATATCACGTGTAGCTCATCTTGTGGATTTGGTTTTAAATGTTTTTCTGGGGTGTGTTTCATTCAATCTCCATACAATTTATTTATATTCTAGACATTTCTTTATTTTTTCATCAGAATAATTTGTAGTATATTTTTGAACAAGCAGCTAAACAAGACTTCATTAGCTCATATGTAACCTACTCCTGATTTCTTTTATTGGTTACAAATAAGTGGCCTATAATATTATTAAAATAACATCTGATATGACAATAAAAAGGACATCAATGACAGTTTTATTAAAATCTGGATTTAGTACTATTGTTCTATGTTTTTCTTACAGATAATTTGCTTTTTCAATTACAGGTCTGGTTTCAGAACAGAAGAGCAAAATGTCGAAAACAAGAAAACCAGATGCACAAAGGTAAATATCACTGCCTTTTATAATGTTCCTATTTATACTTTCCCTTTTTTCTGCATTATTTCAGTTTTGCAATTTTCTGCCACTTTTATTTAATTGCATGTGGCAAAAAAAGAACCTCTGAATTGCTCATGTCATATAACAACAACTGTCTGGCTGTCTGACAGACATCTTTCCCTTCTCTCCAGGTGTTATCCTGGGCGGCGGCAGTCACCTCGACGCGTGCAGAGTAGCACCCTACGTCAACATGGGTGCCCTCCGGATGCCCTTCCAACAGGTAGGCTGAGTTCTCTTTCTTTTTTTTTATCAGCGCTGACGAAGCTTGGCAAATTGAAAAAAACAAACAAATCAGGGGGAACTCAGGCAGAAATACATGTAGAGAAACTTAACATGCAGGCTGAGTTGCAGAAAAAAATATGATTACTCAGCATCTTGTTTCACGCAAGACTGTGAAATCTATTCAAAAAAAAAGAACAGGTCAAAGCCAGTTGGAGCTGTGTTTCTGTGGTGGAATCCGTGTCAAAGTAGGCCTTCTATATTTGTACCCTCACAAGAATCTATAGGCCATGTGCAGTTATTAGATGTGAGTGATGAGAGACTGTGTGTGTGTGTGTGTGTGTGTGTGTGTGTGTGTGTGTGTGTGTTGTAGGGGGAGGGAGCGGCTCAGACCTCACTGCACCTTTCACCTCCCGGCAGACACATTTGATCTGCTGCTATCTGCCCCCATGCTTCTCTGGCTGCAGCGTTGTCTCGCTTGACCCCTCATGGAAAAAACGCGGCGGCCCTAATTAAGCCGACGGTGCGGCGGGCGCGAGCACATAAAAGGGATGATGAAAGCAGGGGGGAGGCTCTGATGGATATTTGTGCCG
Organism: Anarrhichthys ocellatus; assembly: GCF_004355925.1. Lineage (NCBI taxonomy): Eukaryota > Metazoa > Chordata > Actinopteri > Perciformes > Anarhichadidae > Anarrhichthys > Anarrhichthys ocellatus. Next base: position 1,663,231 of record NW_022280081.1, on the reverse strand, counting down.
AGAGAGAGGAACGCCATTTGAGGTTGAGATAGGCGGTGGGACTGCAAACACACACTGCACTGGTATTACAATGCAGTGTGGGAATGGCGAGTGGTTTGGTTGGCTGATGTGGAGGACTTGTAACTGCAAGGTCTATATGGCTCAGATTTGGCCCTTAATAAACTGTGTGTGACAAACGTCTGTGTGTGAACAGGACACACCTTGACACTCAAGCATCGATCTGTCCCGCCGTGTCCCCCCTTCCCAAAACGCTCCACGAAAACAAAGTCTCAAAAACTTTGGTTTACCACCGGCGCTTATATGGTCTAATCAGACGTATTTGCGGCGTGCACTTGGAAACGATCCATCACAGTTGTAGTTTGTTGCCCTGTATTGTTGGTAAGCGAGATGTGTGGAGACCTCTCCGTTGTTTGCAGTAAAGGTTTTTTGTTTGGGTCGCCCGAGCGACGATCCGATGTTGGCTCAAATGCATTTTCCCTTTTGTTTTAACAACTTCGACTTCAGTCACTTCAGGCCAAAGTGAAAGGGAGCAAAGTGAAGAAAGAAAATAATAATTAGTGGAGTTAAAACTTTGACTTTATATCGTTCTATTTTGGTTGGAGAGGAACGCGCGAAATACTTGAGTTTTCCCACTTCTTCCTGTGGTGTTTGAAACACATGAGAAATGGCAACAGGCTCAGCTCGCTCCCTCTGAAGTGAGTGGATGCTTAATTTTCACCTACTTCTTATAAAATAATTGCCAAGAATGTGAAAACTGATATCCTATGCTCCTTATGGTTTCTTTTTCTCTCTCCCCCCTCTTGACTCAGGAATATGTCTGGATAAATATTTATAACTCCAAATATGTGAATATCTTTTTAGTGCAAAATTGTTTATTTATGCAATTGAATACATAATCAGGATAACAAGACTGCATATTTCCAAGGGTATGAGGGAGTCCTCAGTCTGAATTAAACAAATCGGCTCTGGTCCTAGAAAGACTTTGATTCTGGACGATTAAGTTGGATGTGGTGTCTGAGAGCATGATTCATTAACTTTTAGAATAGCTGACGTGAAGAAAAAAGGGCCGCCCTTAACTATTTTCTTAGAAAACACACTGTAAGCAACAGCTTCGAGGGGGTACAATTTGAGGGGGAATTTAATAGTGTCAGACTGTGAAACCTAAATCCTCAACACACACACACACACACACACACACATGGCCCGAGGCGCCCACGCTGACTAATTTTGTGTTTTTTTTCTTCCCGCAGGTCCAAGCCCAGCTCCAGTTGGACGGGGTCGCCCACACCCACCACCACCTGCACCCTCACCTGGCGGCTCACGCCCCCTACCTGATGTTCCCGCCCCCTCCCTTCGGACTACCCCTCGCATCGCTCGCCGAATCGGCCTCGGCGGCGGCGGCGGTGGCGGCGGCTGCCAAGAGCAACAGCAAGAACTCGAGCATCGCCGACCTGCGACTCAAGGCAAGGAAACACGCCGAGGCTCTGGGACTCTGACCCCCATCGGGCTTCCCCCCCCCCCCTCCGCCCGCCTGATGCCCATAATCACCTCTCACACCAGACTGAGCCTGTGAAAGGGCCGTGACACTCACAGCTAAGACTAAACTAAACAAAAACATTGAGTGAGAGTGAAAGAGAGGAACACAAATACAGAGAGGGGGGAGAGGGAGTGTGTGTGAGAGAGAAAGGGAGGAGGAAAATAAAAAAAGAAAGAAAGAAGGAGGGAGCGAGAAAATTGTCACAAAACCAGCTGCCAAAACAAACCACTTGTAGGTAATTAAATACCAGTGAAATCACCTTTTACTTTTCGCCCCAACAGGCAGGACTTCTGCGGGGCCAGTGGCTCAGTCCACTCCAGGCACAGATCACATCCCAAGGACCGTACAAACACATGTGGATGTCTGTGTGAGGGGAGGGCCCGGGCCCGTCAGACCAGAGGACGTTAGAACAAAGCAAACTGGCAGGGCAGCAGCAGGGCCAAAAAAACGGCAGAGCCTCGCCGACGCTGGCCCCCGCCGCCACGTTTGACAATGCAGAGGGTTGTGAGCATGGGGGGGATACAAACCCAAAAAACACCACCCCGCCGAGGCATTGGAGCGGCTCTCACCTTTTTACACCCCGCCCTCACTAGAAAAATGAAGAAAACGTTTAAAAAATCGAAACAAAAAAAAGGGGCCATATCTGTCTCCTACCA
>NW_022280081.1:1651938-1660638 GCF_004355925.1 Anarrhichthys ocellatus | reverse complement strand
AAAGTGAAAGGTGTGATACACTTCTTCTTATGGACTTGTGCTAAAACAAAAGCACCAACTCATTTTTGGTTCCTTTTGGAGGCGGCATGCCGTGTTGCTGGGCATGTGTCGGCTAGACTTAGTCTGCATTTCTCCTCACACTCCTCTCTCTCGTTCTCTCTCTCTCTTTATTTCTTTCTGTTTGTTGTGTTGCATCCTGGGTAAAGAAGTGAAGATGGCCTTTGCACTTCAGGTCTTTTACATGGGTGTTTACAGACAGCACTACAAGCAGATACTACTTTACTAATTAAAGCGGGGGGGGGGGGGGGATTTGATATTGTCATGTGATCAGCAAAAAGGACATGGTGTTGGATAAAGGGTATACATGCGTTCTTTTTTTTTCTTTTCTTTGTTTTGTAATTCTGCAAATATGAAGAAAGCATCAGTCAAACTGAAATGCAATGGTGTGCAGTTTAAGTGCAATACTGTAAATAGCAAAAAACAAAAAAAGTAAAAACAGCTAGCAGTTAATCCTCAACGATAAAGAGACCCAATGATTTTTTTTTTCTTCTGTTGGAGTGTTGAATTTCTTCGCCAAACACGGCAGTTTTTTTCTACAGCAGTGTGTATTTTGGAAGTGGAGAAAAATCACTCATTGCCAGGTGCCATATCCCATGTAACCACCTGTGAAATCAAGCAGTTTTGTAAACATCAGGTACAACACAAGCACATTTTTGGACACAGCTGAAATTTGGGTTCTAAATGATTCGATTTGATACTCGACCAACATTAGAGAAGTCCATCTACTTTTGGATATCCGAAAAATGTTCACAACGAAACCAACAAATCAGCACCCTAATCCAAACCGAGCAGTTGTTTACAATATAAGCTTAATTCTGCATGTTATGTGTGACATTTCATTATTTATTTCCTAATAATTCATACTGTATTTTACAAATTGCCCCGGACAAAACACTCGTATTGGTTTTGGATTGTTTTGATAACCTTTACAACACTGCTGTCAGAGACTCGCTAGAAGAAGATCCGCTAACAGACTCCAAAAAAGAAATTTTCTTCTGTTAACAGACCTCCATTTACAATTGTTTATCTATGTCTCCATTTTAAATTAAACATATGGGTGTTTTATTTATTATTTTGTTAAGTTTATGAAAGATGAAATCGTTGAACCACAAGTGTACATTTTTACATGGCTTTGCGTTTTATTTTTGTATGTTTCTATTTTCGAGTGTTGAATCTGAATTAGGAGGTGTGGCTGTAGTGCATTGTTTGCCTAAAACAAAAGAAGAAAAAAAAAGAAATGTAGCGTTTCCGAGTTTACAAACATTTCAGGGATGGTTGAATTGAACAATACTCCATAGAATTCGTTGTACCCATTAAAATGACTCATTTCATATGCAAGCATGCCTAAACATGAATCATCGTACCGTTTGTTTCTCCCCTTTTTGATTCGCAAAATATGAATGTACAGCTTGTACAAGTAAACTATCAATAAAGTTATAAATATTTGTACTCGAGTTTTAGAATACTTTTACCACTTGTTAAGCTGCACCAGGACTTTGAGTTTCGCACACAACGTATTGCAAGGCTGCTAGTGGAACATGTTTTGTTACTCAGTATAGGCTAGAGCACAAACAAGACGACGGTCCTTGAATTCAGCCACATTTTCACGCTAGCAACATCAGTCTGGTGGCTAATCTCCTCCTCTGGTGTCCCAAGTATTTACGTCCTGACACTGATTCGTGCCCTCGCCATGTCTCATACTGTACTGTGGCTGATGCACGGCAAACTGCCTCGACCTGTGGATCAATATCAATGTCATTCTGGAGTTCACGTAGGCCTCCGTGTTAACCAACCGAGCCCGCCAAGCTCATCACATCCAATTCCGAGCCACGCACCGGAACGGAAAGTTGAGCTGCGCTACAATTCAGATGAAAACCCTAATCTGGAGGCCCGTGTTTGTCAAAGTGACACAGATAGGATTGGCATGGGAAGCGGGGGCCTGTAAGCTCCATCAAATAGAAGCAAGATGGCCGTAACCGGAGAGGGAAAATAGGAGGCGAGCGAGAGATTTGAGGGATACTGTGCGTATGACATGTAATCTTCTTTGAGCTTGGCGCTCGGAGAGGAGGATCTTTTCTCCTTGTTTCCACGGCGATGATTAACTTTGAGCAGACGACATGAGAGAGGTCAAGAGTCGGCGTGCGTGCGCATCTGCATCTGCGTTTGAAGGCAACCCCAATGCGCGAACACACTTGCATGCTCCCTACACTTGTTCTTCCCACACATACCACATTTTGCAAATCCCAAAATGGTTGGCCTCTTTTCTTTCTTTTCCTCTTTAAAAAAAAAGTGTATTAGCCTCATCTGGAAGCTTAATTCCAGATGTGTGTACACAAAGTGATTACACCATGTGGTATAGTGGCCTATTGTCTGAACCCCATGCGGGAATTAGCCACAAATGGCGTCCTGTTGAGTGCCGTACCCCCTAGAACGTCGCCGCGCGTTTAATTTGTACCTCGTCGCTCATACATCAAGATTGAGTGATATAGTCGCAGACTGATGGCTCCGTATTTACCCAGTGACCCCTCCGGCTGGGACCCCGCCGGGGGCTGGGGGTCTGGAAATAACAGCATCCTTTTATGTGTACTAATAATTAGCATGGCACACACGGCCATCCATCAACCGCCAATGAGCCATGGCTGCTTCGTAGATATGCTGGAGCACACAACACTATTTATGTTGGCCACAAGTGAGAAACACAATAATGTATTAATAGTGGAGCGTGTGTGTGTGTGTGGTGATGTTTTAGTGTACGGCTATGGTTTTATTGCTGTTCCTTGTTTCTGAGTAGTTTGCTGTTTTCAGAAACAACAGACTCTCTCAAACATTCATTATAAAAAACAACAGATTTGACATGGATGAACTACAATGAGTGCTTTTACGTGGTAAGTATTAGTTTCGACCTGCGCATTCGATTTCTTTCTCTCTCTATTCTCATCACATCGATCGACCTCGTCGCCGAGGTCGTCCGCCTTCCAAATCTCTCAGACTGCACGACATGCCGAGTCCCAGAAGTCCGGGTCTCGGTGTTACGCTGCGCTAGCCATTCGGAGGTCAAGTGCTCAGGGGTCACGTGGAAATAGTTTTTATCACAGTTCATTCTCGTAATCCTCTTTGAAATGTCACACACAACTATGATCAGACGGAATGTGAGCTGTCGTAAGGCCTCGACGCAAAGCCGGCTGCGGTGTGAAATGACAGAGCCTGAGAAGACATGGAGTTAGAGCTTTTGTCACACTGTATCACAATAACTCGAAAATAACTCTGAAAATAGGAGTCGGTTTGGTTTAGCTGAGAGTTTCATTTTTTTTTTTTGCGAGCCAACTTTGTGATCCTTAAATCCCAAGTAAATCCTGTTCCAGCAGTTTCAGTTGTAGCTTGAAGTGAAGCCACCCAGAGAAACCTCAGCTGAAAACAATCGAGCTGAAGTGCTGAAGTCACTACGGTCGGCCGAGGATCAAAGGCCGCCTTTGATCCCACTTTGTTTGGGCTAGACTCGGGTTTGCTTTGTCGGCTAATGCTCATAAATGTATCTGGAGTCATCAGCAGTGCAAAACTATATTAAAACTAACATTTTAAGTCTGGGTCAACACTTTGTCTTTTTTTTTTCTCTTTCGCTGCAGGGATGGAAAGTGTCAAGAATTTTTCAACTGAGAAAATTGAGGAAAGAAGAAAAAAAAATAGCAGGGCATTAAGTTCACATTCCGTTCAGCCGTTTATGTTACACTCATTAGCAGTTTATTTCCAGGCTTGTGTTGCTGTAATCCAAGTAAGTTATCTAATAAAAACACTGTATCTTCTGTCTTATTGCAGTGTAATGTCCCATCAATTTGGGGTCATTACTAAATGTATCAGCTCCATCTGTAAATACAGAGACTTTAACACCATGTTTCAAAATATAAATAACATGAATTTAAAAAGGATTTAAGTTTAATCTTTAATAATTTGCTGTCTTTTATCAACCTCCATTGCACTAATTTATTGCATGTACACATTGTGACAGATGTAGTAAGGGATGTCTGCATGGTGACTGTGTTGAAGTTGTCTTGGTCGGAGCTTTAATCTAGTGGTTAGCTGTGGTTAGAGTGGGCTTCTCTGTTGCGGGGTGTCGTTGCAGCTCCATCCAGTGGGCTCAGAGTATCTATGACCTGAGCATTTCCTTCTTCTCCTCTTGTATCTCTCTCTCTGCTGAGAAGTCGGGAACAGAATCAGACAGAGAGTCACGGGCAGCCGAGTCAAAGTTTATTCTCAGTTTAACCCTAGTAAAAATAATCAAACAAGAGCGTATATATAAAGAATAAAATGGGTTTATTTATGTATGTTTTTCAGCCATAATATCCCAGAATTTACTGTGACTAAATAAACATTCGCTGAACAAAAATTCTGATTTTACGGAACACAAAAATGAAAGGGTTTTAGTAATATTCATACGGATAATGTAGTGCAATGTTCCTGCTGTGAATTTTCTCTGGTGTCTTAAAAGGGAGTGGACCCCTCTGCTTCCCTCTGGCATTTTGTAGGCCTGTGAATGAAACGAATACCTATATAAATTGCAGGCTTACGTTAAAAGAAATGAATAAACTAACTTCTGAGCAAACAGTTTCAAGCCGTTCAATATTCTTGTATAGTATTGTATTTTATCGACGTTTATTATTAACGTTATCTCCGCCAGGAGGATCTTGCAATCGGTCGCGTGTGACAGTGACAGAGTGAGTTAGTGCGTGAGTGTGCACCTCTGTGTCTGTCCACGTGTAATCTGGCATTCTGCAATATTTTTGGATGTCCAGTTATGGCAGCAATCTCAAGGACCTGTCATGGTTGCAGCGACACAAACTTTCTCAAAACACTTTTTATTGGTTGCTTCATTCTACTGCCATTCACTGCCTGCTGAATCTTCACTCACTGCTCTTAAGGGGCCCCTAGTGATTACAACGCTGAGTGAATCTCCACCCCCCCCCCCCATCAGCTACTCTGCAACCAGAGAAACAGTGCTCACAGTACAGTTTGCTTACTTGTAGTGTTTTGGATGTTGTGTTTGACTAACAGCTAACAGCTAACGGAACTTCCAATACACATACTGCTCAGCACATCATCGCCGCTCTGCCGCTGCTACGCAGGCAGACAGCTTGGTGAGTTTAATTTTGTTTTTGGAAAGCTTGTGTGGCGTCTTGTACGGCAACTTCAAGCTGATTGCCTGCATTCATAGCCGCTTGTTTTTGAGTTAAAATGAAGACAGTCCATTAGTATCTAGACGGGGAGTTAGCCAATTTATTCAATCGCACAATACGGTCGTTGCAAAGATCTGCGCCTTTCTACTTTCTAAATGGAGTTAGATCCCTCATAGGTTGTGAAGAGGTATACACATGGATAGGTTTCAGACAGAAGGCAACAGAGAACAAAATTGCACCACAATGAACACATTCTTTGTGAAGATGGTGAAATTAAGTTAATTTCAATGTACATGGTTGTGGTTGAAATGAGAAAAAATATCTGAATCTTGGCTCTTTTTTTCACTGACAGTTTTTCCTGTTCATTGAACTGCCTGCGATTCTATTGTCAAGTGACTTCTCTTTCAAAATAAAAGCTGCTTCATTTTGAGGGAAATAATATCCCTGATAAATGACTCATCTTTGTTTTTCTCTTTTTTTTAAACTACCACATGGTGGATATGTTACAAAGAAACATTCAGCAGCAGTTTAAAACCCTAATTCATTTTGAAATGTCCCCCATTGAAGTGCTGAATAACAAACACTTCACTTAGAGCTGTTTTCTAAAATATGTTTTTTTAAAATGTCAAATCCCTTTACTGGAGTCTTCTTCAAAGCCTTTTTTAATTACACAACTTCAAACCGGTATTTAGACAACAAATTCACCCAGAGAAAATAATCATTGCATATTAATCATGTGATCAATAAACCCCGACCACACAGCAGTTTTATTTCCAGCCGGGCTGCCTGTATTTATCGGAGCTGCACTTCACTGCACACAACACACTTGTTCCTGCTGCACGGAGAACTTAGTTGATACCGTTTGGCTTCTATACACAGACAGATTAGCCTATGTTCATATTTACAAAAAACATTAATCTAAATGGAAAAGCAAATATGATTACGTTGAGAAATTGCAACAGATGTCAACAGTTAATGTTTGCGAACTATGCCAACAGACCATCAGACTTTTAGCTTTAGCAAGCTCAGATTGCCAGGAGGTCTCAAATTCATGTTCCTCATCTCAGTACACGTTCATCCAGTTGCAAAGTTAAGAAGCAGGTGTTCCAAAGTGAAGTTTTAATCCCATTTGTCACAGTGCGTGACTCTAAAGGATTGATTAAGTAAGCTGTTAAACACTTTGTCACTGAGAGAGGTAAATCCTACACTTTATTTAGGAAGGCTTTCTCATGATGAACTGGACAGATTTGTCTGGAGTTAAGCCAAACGTTTGGGTGAAATAACTTTCTAAATCTTTATGTTGTGGCTTATTATCACACCCAGCCACCCAGAGTGGTTTATGCTAATCCGGACTGAGACGGAGCAAAGGTCACCAAAATAATTTCTCCTTTCAGCGTTCTTCTCTGAGATTGTTCCGAAGCTTTTTTTGTTTTGATGTGGCTCAGCAGAACATCTGTTTGACAGAGAATTAGCTCTGATGCATTTCCAAAGCCCGGGAAAGAGACTTTGCACCTTGTTTAAAGACTCCACTGCTGACAGGGAGGCCATCTTGGGCTGTAAGCATGAGCCTAGTGTGTGTGATGTGACAAATGACACCGCTCACACTTTGATTGTAATGTGTTTTCTCTAAATCGTTTTGTCCATAAATAAGGACAACACAAACTGCAAAAGCTATGTTTGGGTTTATTCCTGCCAAAGATGATGTTGCATGTTTTTAGAAAGTTAATGCCTCATATGTAAAAAAACAAATGTCATCAGAATAATGAGATATTGTTTTAAATTTGCGTATGTGGCAAGTCACAAATTGTTGATACTGAACGTATCTTTAAAATGTTCACTGACAACGAACTTCATTGTTGAAATATCTGATCTTGTGATACAGTTACCGCTCATAGTAGCTAAAGCATTATTAAACGTTTCCATGTATGTTTGGGCGCTTGGTTAAATTTTGGGAAAGATGGTAATCTTGGATCACTACCATAGCCTGTATAGACGAAGTGGACGTATAATCGCGAAGTCCCCAGGAGGTTTGTAGTTTGCCGTTTTCGAAAACCTGGAGTTTTGGCGATTTGGCCGTGGCCATCTTTGCTTTTTCGCAACCAATGAACGGAAGTTACCATATTTGGAATGTGGAGGAGTGATGTAGAGACACTGTATACGGCTCTGGTAGCGGCAGCCACCTGTCAATCACAGCAAACTCGCCCTAAAACATACCTTGCTTTATGGTATATTTGACTCTAAATGGACCATAATGTACTCAATGAACATCATGCTGTATTGAAGAAGACTTAAAACTAGAGATTGAGACCAAAAACTCATGTTTACAACGTTTACTGAGGTAATAAATCAAGAGAGAAGTAGAGTCATTTTCTCATAGACTTCTATACAATCAGACTACTTTTTGCAACCAGAGGAGTCGCCCCCTGCTGGGCAGTAGAGAGAATGCAAGTTTTAAGACACTTCTGCATTGGCTTCACTTGGCAGAACCGGAGGTTGCCGCCTGATCAGTACAGAAGTCCACTGTGACTCCAAATAAAAAAAGACAATGTGTTTACTGTATTAACATTTAACCAAAACTACAAATTTTCCTTAAGTTTTAATCAAAGGGCTTCAGTTGTCTAAACTTAACGACATGCAAGGCTTAGGATGTGAACCTCTGGCTCTGGGATCAAAGTCCTGCACTTTGTCCGGCCATCATTTGAAGACGTGGCCTGTTATCATAATCGGGGCAGCGATTGTGTTTCTCACCATCACCATGGAACTGGGAAAACAAATAAGTAGTATATAATTGTAATTGTAATTTATTGTGGGCAGGGTTTTATCTTCTCACTCCATCTCATCTCGTGCTACAAGCTGTCCCACAATGCATCTCAGCTCAGTGATACAGATAAAAAGATAAACCTGCCTTGCTGTGTGTCCTCTGCAGGGCGACAGGGAGGAGATTTTTAGCAGACGGAGCCCTGCAGATTCAGACAGAGGGTGGATGCTAATGAAAAAGCAAACAGCCCGTCACTGCAACTTGTGCTGGAAACCATGTTTAAGCAATCACTGCAGCTCCGTGCTCTTCTGCCGTTAGCCCCTGCAAACAAGTAACACCTCAGGGAAAATACTTATCTGTCTGTTTCCATTGTGGGGGTCAAATGCATTGAAATGAAAACAAACTTCCAGTTTTGGAGTCTCGCTCATGAAATGGAAAAATGCAAATATGCAGAAAACATATTGTGATCAAAACAATGTGATCACTGAGAAACTAACAGGCAACTTTGTGCAAAGTTCTGTCTTGTCAGACTAAAAAGGATCACGTGAACAAGACAAGGTTGACTGTGATTTTCAACCACGGACTGAGTTGGTCTGAAATGAAGATGAAAACAGTAAATACGTGACACAAAATCCCAGCTTCATTCTGCCCCTCCCCCCCCCCCCCCCCCCCCCCATCTCCCCCCTCACCCCCCTCCCCACGCCCCCCCCCCGC
>NW_022280081.1:1636510-1651838 GCF_004355925.1 Anarrhichthys ocellatus | reverse complement strand
CCCCCCCCCCCCCCCCCCCCCTTGCATGAGTTTAGCATTTAGCACGAGTCCTCCGCTGCAAATCCACAAAGAGATTTAAGTGTGGATGAACAGATTAAGCGTTTGAGTCTCTGGTCCAAACCAGTACTTTCCAAGGCCAAAAGGTCAGACTTGACTGAGTGAATTCAGATTTTTGTCCTCAGGGAACATTTTGGTTTGTAGGAAATGTGATTTACATAAAATATGGTCAGCAGCTCTCTGTGTGCAGTAATGAAAAGTCACTGAGGCTTTCAAGGACTGCACACCAGCCTAATTTGGATCAGTGTTAATATCTCAAACTATGGCTAAGACCTGGAAAACGACAGCCTTTCCAGCGACTGTGTCTATGACAGAAATAGCTAGGATTCAGAAAGCTTTGTCAATAGTCTGGCAGTTATGCATTCAAAGGTAGACAAATATTGTCTGTAAAGAGGGCCTCACTGACAGATTCAACTGTATCTCCTTACAGAACGTGACCTTATGAGTGAATGACTGAACAGTTATTCTTAATGTGCAAAACATATTTGCAGAAAGGTGCAGAGGGGTGGAGCCTTATAGTTAGTTATAAAGCAAGACTTTCCCCAGCATTGGATATATTTTCTTCTGATGCAACCCCCCCCCCCCCCCCCCCCAAAAAAAACAACAACACACACTGTTAATCTGTTAATTCAATAATCATATGCAGACAGAATTGCACAAATGGATTTGCCAAAACATTGGCTTTGATTTTACTCAAGTAAAGCACAAATACTGTACCTCAAAATTGTACTTAAAGCTACTACAATGAACTTTCATATTTTGTTGATTTTCCCCGTGGAAGAAAGGGGTACTGTTTCCATACTCCCTTACAACAGCAGGGTCTGACAGTCTTCCCCGCTCGGTCCTGGTTCTGGTTCTCCCATGCCTTCCTTCCCTCCAGGGGGTCCAGCAATACAGCCTGGGCCTCCAGCAGCGTGGTGTAAAGCTCTTTTCCTGGCCGGACGAGGAGCCGCTGCTGCCGGGCGCGGAGCCCTCCACCTCGAGTGCAGGTCGAAAGGTCTTTCTGTGGTGGGCTGGTCACTGCCAGAGGCCATGCTGGAGTTGAAAAGGACCGTTGGTATACTTGAGTAAATGTACTTAGTCACTTTCCACCACAAGTGAAGAGATAATGTGTTCTCTGGAAATACAGCACTCAATCAGATCCACACCTATTCGGTTTGTTGATCCTATCAGCGACTTGATTTGAATGTACAGAAGATAATTGTCTCCATATGGCAAAATGAAGCTCTATGACCCTTGGCACACACAAAAATATTTCTTCTTTTTGTTTTTTTTCTGGGATGAGAAAAAGTTAAATCCCTCCCACTTTCTGACACCCTCTGTAATTTCCACACAGTCCCTAAACTGATCAATATAAGCGAGGTTTGATGAAAAATAGCTTTTGCCACTTTATAAATCTGGGTTGAGAAACCTCCCCACTTCTGTCACTTCTGCAGAGATTCATCATGATTGGCAACACAGTGAGAACGAGTAATGCAACTGGTACAATAAGCCAACACAATGTGTAGCAAATTAATCAGACTTGGCCCGGGGCATGCTGTGGAAAAATGATCTCATTCGACCAGACGGGTCGGGGCTCCTCTCTAATTACATCACAGTACAGCGCCATGACTCCTCATCTTTGTTGTGGTTATTAGGAAAATAAAAACAGCAACTTCAATGTCAAATATCCAACCAGCATAAGCACTTCTGAATTCTTTATTCAAGACTGCCTCAGTGTTTGTTCAGCGACCAATTCACATTTCTTAATTTATGAATTATGCATATTTCCCCTCTTAATAGACAACAGATGGATGGCAGAATTAACTTAGACTGTTTGAGCTCAGATGATGATTTTATGCAAATCAAGATGCATTGAGATGTATATTTACAGAACTGACAATGCAATACTGAGATTATACTTATTGTCATCTAAATAACACAAATCTTTGATCTATGAGGTGATCTTTGGTTACGCACGCTGGAACGAACTTGCATAAGTAAAAGTTAAATATCAATGAACTTGTTTTGAAATAAAAAATCAACGCATGTACATTTAAATTCAACAGTGCTGTCTATGTACCATATATGCATCACACACTCCTGCATGACCTCGTGACCCCGCGGATGAATCAGAGCCTTTGACTCAGTGCTACAGTCTTATCTTCAGTCTACTTCTGAGCGCGTTGCATGCGGCATTATGACACAAATATGAATATAAATGGGATGAAACGCATTCAAGAAAACTAAACAATCCCCATGACAGGCCGCCGGGGTCATCTCCAGCCATGTAAAATAACAAGATGTCATACACACACATCTGACCTTTCACCCCGCTAGGATTCTACTGGCAGAGTGCAATGCCTTCAGGGGGGCACCCAGACTTCCAGAACACATACTTTCCGCACAACATGTTACTTATTGCTTCCCCTTAAGGTGAAGAACGGGAGAATATTTCGTACAATAAAGGCAAATGGGTCTATAAATTGCCTGAGGGAAAGCTAGCTCTTCTGATTGCTGCTCATCTCACTGTTTCCCAGATGTTTTATGCTCCTCTGACTGGTAATCAATAGCTACACATGCCGCCTCTCAGCCAGCACTGGTCTTTTATAGTACGCCTAAGGTGTAGTTGTCAGTCAATGGCAGCCTTATAAATAGACTGAGGCTGCATGCGGACAGATGGATGCTTTCCCTGTCAATTGTGTAACGCCACAGTCCAAGCAGTTGATTTTTTTTTTCCACAAGAGGCATCTTTGTATTGTGGATTTTGGAGAATTCTGCTGTGCAACGCACCGTCTGAATAAAAGCTTTAACTGCAAACATGATGAACATATAGAGAAGCTGGTTCAGATTAAGAAATAAACTGCTGTCACTTTTTAGTAGGCCTCATAAAGGTTTATCAATTGTAACAAATGGCTTTATTAATGAAAAAGGGAGTTTTTTTTTAATGTAAATTAGTTGATAATGAATCAGATGCTCTTCAGCCATTTCCCACAGAGCCACTGGTCAAATGATTAAGTGGAACTGGGCTATCTGATGCACTAAAGAGTTATTTAAAAAGGCAAAACCAGATTAAAGATAGGTTTGGTGGAACGCTGAAGGAGGGCAAACTCCAGTTCACAATGTTGGGACCTAAATTGTACAACTGCTATGTTCTTGTTCGTGATTTTACAGCTTTCTCTAAATAACAAACTGTATTTGCTGTTTCAACATGTAGTTTTGTTTTCGTACATATTTGTTATCTTCTCTTCTTGAGTTGAATTGTCTTTTTTTTTTGCAAAGAGTACTGAGAAATTGTGATATTTACACTCAAAATAAACTCAATTGCTATTCCTACTTATTCCAAGAGTAGTTCTCTTCCATGCATAAAACTCATCTACAGATAATAAATGGTTTGGTGGCTTTTAATAAAGCCATTAACACAACGTACACCCTATTTTAAATGGCACCTTGTTAGAAAGTGGTACCAGCAAATATGTTATTTTAATGGCGTGTAACCGACAGTGAAGAACACAAAGCCATCTGCCTGCTTTGAAAAATGGCATGCTCTACAGTAGGTGTTTACAGGCATTTGTATGGACACCCTCAATTTCAGACACCGCGGTGATGATTATCCGCCTGTGAAAGATACATCAGTAAACCCAGCGAGGCTGCTGTTTGCTTTGAAGAGAACAGAGTACCTAATTACCCTTATTTACAGGACGCTTGTGAGTAAAGCATCATATTATCCGGCTGTGACAGATTCACTTGCCTAATAAAGACGATCATTAGGATTTTTCATTTCTCTGGCTATGCCTCGTGGATATTGCTCACTTTCTGCTGGCAATCAGATATGCACAAAAATACATCTTTGAAGTAAAAGGGCCGAGAACCCTATCGTGAGTTATTATGGATGTGTTGGAGGAATTTATAGTGGTATTGACGCCTGCAAACCCGCTGGGATGACACACACACACACACCCACACACACACACACACATTAACACACATTAACACACTAACAAAAATAAATGTACTGTATAATCGCCCTCGGATAGAACTAAGAGTGTTTTATTTTTTCGCTCCGGCTGTGCTTAATAACTGTTTCTATCCGCGCGGCGAATAAAATGTCGCAGGTACATAATACGGGACGTGCTAATGAAAACGAATCGGCCCCTGTTAAGCTACTGCCCCGTCTGTCCCTATGGGCGCACTTACGCTGTATTGATGAGCAAATTAACAGGGTTGGATTTGACTGGGGAGGCCTCTATTAGATGAAGCTGTGAAAGATGAATTCAATTGCGATTTGAATATAACGCAAACCCACGGCGCGAGAACTTCGGTGGGAGGCGGCGGGAAATTTTGTTTGGATTGAGTTCGCCGTCACACAGTGCTTAAAACATAAAGTCAGGTGACGTACAACCCCCTCTCTGCAGAAACAAAACACTTATCTAATGTGTGCGAATGAATTCTTCCACCGAACCTGCTCAGTCAGGATGCTAAACTTGATGAACTCTTCCTCCTCTCTGCTGTTATTCTGAGACCCAATTAGATGTGCGTATCCCACACAATGCTGCGGTCGGAGGCCCAGAGTGCAGTCAGTTTGTCCGAAGGGAAGAGGTGTGGGAGATGCACGCGGCAGTTTTCAAAACCGCCAACACGCTGCGCCGGGCATGGCACATATCAATACGAGCAGCAACCGCTAATAACGCTGGCTGCAGGTATACGTCTCCCAACATCAGAGGGAGACGAGTGCAAAGGTTGTTTCATCTTTTATGGATCCTGTTTGAGGCCAGCAATTGCCTCAAAGACAGACTGAAGAAGAAGCAAAGAGGCAGAACCTGTGTTTACGTGTGTGTAAATCAAGTATATGTACATTGCGCCCCGGCGGTGTAACATGCCTGTTTGCAACAATCTTGCCTTGCCTTTGAAATTGTTTACGTAGGCCCGTATCCCTGCGGCCGGAAAAAGCAAGGGGAGCTGGAAAGTTCCCTGCGGAGGTCAGTCTCTCTGAAGGCCCCCCCCTCTCTCATTTGCGATTGCCCTATGCGATAGCACCCAGCAGGCCTGAGAACGCAGGCCTAATGTTCTGGATGGATGGTGTCATGAAAGAAGACAATTATAAGGCAGTGAGCGAGGTCTCCCAGGGTTATGGTTTTAGTCAGATCATTTATTTTATGTAGTTTTTGAAGCAGGAGCTTTAAAGTTTAACAGCCCTAGGGTTTCTTTTGCATTTTTTTTCAAGCTCTGGTTGTTTGCGCAAGGGTGTATTGCAGGGAATAGTTTCTTTTTTGATGATCTAATTGGCTATTATTGGATGTTTTCAGGCAATAACATTGTGGTTTTGCCCCTTGTTGTCTTAAGGTGTAGTACGTGGGATATTGAATCGACTTCATGCAAGCCCTTTCTACACCCGTCAGCGTGTTGGCCGCGGCAGCTGCTGCATACATACACAAGAGAAATAGAGACGGATAGATAGGATAGGATTAGAAAGAAGGGGGACGTGTTGCTTAGAAATACAACTTTTGTTTTGCGTAAACAAAAAAATTATAAATAGAATTATAATAAATTACCTACTTAGGGATTCTGTATTTCCGCACAAACGTCCAAGAGTTCATTCTCTTGAACGTTTGCCTCATCTGCCTCAGACACAATTTAACATGCATTTGTAATAATATACCCTACATAGATAACAAAGAGACAGAGTAGATAGATGGAGATGAGGTTATGAGTCTTCAGATGAAGAGTTGCCAAGAAATAGTTACAAATGGTCTCCCCCCAAAACCATTCTTATATTTGTTCTTGTGTATTGGTTAAACAAACAAGATATAAAGTGTTAATGAATGAGCTTTGGAGGCCTATTTTGAACTTAAGAGAGAGTCAGGCTAGCTGTTTACCGCCCCCTGCTTCCATTCTTACCACTACTAAACCTTACCGGCTTCTAAAAGGCCGTGCATATGACGAAAGCCTTCCGTTCCCACTGGGGAATGCACCGCCTCACCTGAACCCCGGTGAGTTTGAGTCGCTCCACTCGGCCCCAGCAGCTTCGCTTCATCTCACGTCACCAACCGTTCACTGAGCTCGGCGTTGGCTTTTATTCATTTAGGTTAACGAATAGACGGACAGAATATAAACCCTAATACCTCAGGGGTGACGGTTAATATTCACTGTCCATCGCAGAAAACGAAAAGAAAATGAATAGAATATCAGCAGCCCTCCCCTGTCTCCTTCTTCTTCTGACAGGCTCATATTAGATATGATATGACGTTTTGGCAACCAATCAATAACCAAATATAAACCTGTGATCGTGACACTGGCCGAGGGCGGACAAACAGTTGTGATATAAGTAACGTGTTGAATGAAGGACTATCTAAGAATTCAATCTCTTTAGTAAAATGTCATATTCTGTCGTATCAGATAAGGAACAAAGGCATTCGTAACAAAAACGTTATCTCAGCAGGGTTTTTTGTGCCCTTTGTGTGTTTTTCATACAGAGCGAACAAGCCGGCTTTGACGGCGTGTTTGTAGGCGCCTTGTGGCGTGCTTCAGGCCATGAGCTAAACCGCTGGGTGCCACAAAGTTAGCGCAGGCTGCATTACGGCGCTGCGCTTAACTAATTCCAGCGGTGCACCGACCGAAATCACACACTTCAGTATTTATCGATGAGCCTTTGAAGATAAGCATACGTTTCACCACATTATTTCACTGGAGATTCATAGTTTGACTTCTGCAGAACCGGTTGTGCCACATTACTCCTCATGCACGGCCAATAATACTACTTCCTGTGCAATCATCCTCACCACTTCCCCAGCGAGCCCCCCACGTCTCCTGCAATTACATCCTCCCTCTGTAATCTCCGTTTCCACCCAAACGAGGACCGGCCTGAGTAATTTGCGCGAAGATTCGCCAAATTAAGAAATATAATGGGCGAGAATCCGGTCCGTTCTCCGTGGTTATTGAATACAGCGCCGCCAAAAGCCATGCTTTCTTTGCACCCTATTGTTTTTTCGTGCCTAATCACATTCACCCAAGTCCCCAACCCCTGTGAGCGCAAGCCCTCTGCCGGATGGGAAACAAAGGCGGTCGTGACAATCTGTAATATTAATCTGATTGGGTTAACAGTGTCTCGGGGGCTCCTCCAGCCCCCGACTTCTCAACTACCTGTGGCCGTGTTTTAATCCGATTGCACTAATAGTAGCATCAGAATCAAAACCTCGCCACCTTCCCCCCACCCACTCTTACACAGGCAACGTCTAACAGAACATCCGGTATTTCACATGAACACTCACAAATTTGTAAATAATTACTATCACATGGGAGGGGGGAGG
This sequence comes from Anarrhichthys ocellatus, assembly GCF_004355925.1. Taxonomy (NCBI): domain Eukaryota; kingdom Metazoa; phylum Chordata; class Actinopteri; order Perciformes; family Anarhichadidae; genus Anarrhichthys; species Anarrhichthys ocellatus. The sequence continues at coordinate 1,644,495 of NW_022280081.1, read as the reverse complement.
GGAATAATAGGTGGCCCCCAATTGAAATTCGCTAGCTGGAGGCGGTGTGGTAATCATGGAGGAGAGCGGGACAGGGAGAATGTGGGGATACAGGGGTTGGGGGGGGGGGGCAAGGAGAGAGAGAGGAAGGTAATCACATGTTATAACAACCACAGAGTCTGACAGTTTGATAAGAAAAAAGAGTTCAGAGAAAATAATGAGCAACTTTGTGCATAGCACTTATGACTCTATGCGCTGCCTCATTTGTCAGTAACAACTGTGCGTTTCTTGCTTTTGAAATGCCTGTTACCCGTAGTTAAAACAAACTTGGCACAATCTAATGGATCCATTGTTCGTTTATGGACAGCTCCTTACAAATAGACGGGCATATCTCAGCAGCTGTAAAACAAAAAGTTACTTAAAAGCAAACAAGACACACACACACAGACACACATGTTCCGGGGAAGTTGGAGATGGATTGGATGTGTTATCTGCCTGTTAACACAACAGCCCATTATCAAAGTGCCCAGGTTACCGTGCTAGCTGTAAAGCAATAAAGACAGGCTGATTCCAGGCACAGCTGAGTAGGAGTTCAGTGACTCGCCTGCGTCCTGTCACTTTCAAATGAGCAACACAAATCACTTCAGCGGGATGCCTGCACCAGTAATGTGGCCATCAGCATATGAAAATATGTATGGGAGACCGTCCAATTTACTGCCAGCAAAATAGGAGGAAGAAACCCGCCATGTGCTGAGTGATCGTTAGATGGCTGGGTGCTGTGCATGTACGTGCAGTATGGACTTCGTGTGTGTGCATGTCTTCTTCTGCCTAATAACCGTAGAACATGCGATTGTATGTTTTTTATAACAGTCGACATGAAAGCAGACAGCATTTGTTGCATTATAAAAAAAGAAAATCTATTAATCTCTGGGAGGAATCACAAAAAAGACGACCGGGTGTAAAAAGTTGGGCTAGTTCGGTGTCTAAGACTTGTTTTTGTGTGTTGCACGCATGTGTGTGTGTGTGTGTGCACGTGTAAACATGCCTGTCCTCTTCTGAGAATGCGTGCGCTCGCCTGAGTTTGTGCGAAACCAAGTCCAATCGTCACGTGGGTTGTTTTTTGTGTGCACTTTGTTCTCCGGCTGATCCCCGTCCCCAGCAGAAAAATAATTACAAGTCTGTTTGTGAGCCGCTGCGACGGAGGAAGGACAACACAGGAAGCAGCCTCATTTTACCGCTTTAGAGGACGTCACTTCGCCCAGGAAGGAGAGGAGGAGAGGGAGGGGTGACGGAGAGAGAGAGAGAGACAATAGAGGGAGAGAGATAGGACCATTAGATGAGAATGCTAATTACTCCGCCTGGTATTGGACGTCTGTCACACCACCCACTTTTCATGATGAATCTAAATGTTCTCAGAGAGCACTTCACATGTGAGGCACATTTCACGGTTTCTTGTCCTCAAAAGAGCTGGAATAATCTAATTTGTCTCAAAAAAATAAAACAGGAAATGAGGGGCTCATTTTTGCTACACAAAACAGAAGGAAAAAAAAGAAGCAAAGATTTCAAGATAAATCAGACAACACAGTGGTGGAGACAATGCTGCCTCTTTTATGAGGATTTATGACACACATGCTCGCTGCTTCCACAGACAGCGTCGACCCCCCCTCTCGATCACTCAACGCAGGGATTTACATATTGTACACTCAGACATGCACACACACTCATTAGAGGAGTGGGGGGGGGGGCTCGTGCATGCTATATGCTAAGATGACGGTGGATGATACCCACCTCCTTGACAAGAGATCTGAGCGAGATCCCCGTGTAAGAGAAAACAGCGTTGAAGGCTCCTAATATCTTTGATAGCGTCGTTATGGTAATGATCAGGTGCCATGTAAAATTCATGAAGTGTACCTAGCATTTGTGGATTGCTAATACTCGTGCTGCTGGCGAGGAGGATGCAGTAGAACGTGTAACAGAAGTCGTGCGTGCAGATGTTGCTATGCTTTGCCCTAATTGTTTTTTTCGACAGTTAAGTGCAGCTAAATGACTTTCATGTGTTGCCGTGTATATGCGGGGAGGGGAATTACGACGTACCTTTTTCTTTCAGCTGTTTGGCAGACTCGTTGGAACAGAACACGGCCTTCCTAATTATTGCAACCGATAGACCTGTTAATTTGCCCAGTCAAACAACCCAGACAGACACCGTGGTGTAAAAATACCAACAACAGCGATATTGTGATTTCCCGGCGAACATCTAAGCTCAGCCAAAACAGAAGAAAATGCAGAAACAATCAGAAGGGGTCTGTAGCGGAAAACCTGGTCCGTTCTGTCACTTCAAAAAAGTCTCTGCATCAACCTGTCCATTATTGACAGTTATGAGTTTGGACTCTCTCTCGCTCTGATAGTCGGCGTGTATGAACACATGTGCGAGTTTGTGTGTGTGTGTCTAACATCTCCAAGGAGTGTCTTTCAAGCGAATTTCCATCGAGCACTCATCAGTAGGAGGTCCATTGGAGATGGCGTAGTCACTCCAAAATCACACAGCTAACCGGGACTGTCAGCCGATCAGGATTTTTTTTGATTTTTCTTGAAATCCACGCTCAGTTCAGATTAACCTGGACCCGATGCGGGCCTCGGAATGGAGCGTTATTAGATGGGTGCGGATGTTCACATCTGGGGAACAATTAGCCCGGATACGCGGCCAAGCTGGAGTGAACACAAGTCACGTTTGACAGATGATTCGAGCTGTTCCAAATTTAGATCTCTTGAAGTTACACGAGGGGTCAAAGACATGTGTCGCGGAAAAAACTTTGTGTTGGGAACCACTGTCACCTGACACACATGTAAAATAACAGTGTTAAATGTAAATGTGAAATCTGTTAGACACCAGAAATCGAAGAAAACCCCAAGACAGAATCACAATGACTCGGACGAGATTCCAGCCCAGAGACTGGTCCTTGCCCCATGGTGTCCAGTTGATATGGCCCCTATTCAATTTAAAGTTATCAACTATAAGGATAAGGCAACATGTCTGGATGCAGCTGCTTTCGTTACAGACTTTATGTCAGCAGCTCACTCATTAAGCAAACATTTTTATCCAAAGCGACTTACAATTCAGAGTCTATCACATTTCTACACCGTAGGCACAACTACGGGAGCAATTTTGGGGTTAAGTGTCTTGCTCAAGGACACATCGACATGCGACTAGCAGAGCCGGAGCCGGGGATTGAACCGCCACCCCTCTGATTGAAAGACGGCCCTGCTATCCACTTAGCCACAGTCGCCCCCACAGTCTATAGTCTATGGTCCTGACTAGGGACGCATGTACATTTTGATGGTCTGATGAATTAACCAAAAGGCGCAAACTCAATAGTGCATTCTGGCACTGATCTTTTTCCCTGGCAAGAACACCAATTTATGCATGAAAAGAAAACATTTAGGCATCAAAAAGTATGTAACTAGGAGTCCTAGTTCTCTCCTAACTGAAGAAAACTTATTTTAGATATCAAGCTATATTTTAGAATATAGTTTGATCTGAAGCCTATTTATTATCTTTATCAACTTTAAAGGCAACCAGAGTCTACTTCAGCCATTAAGAAATAAAGTTAAAATTCTTGTCTTTTTCATATTAGATAATATCACTGCACACTATATTAATAGTGAGACAATCTTTACTAATAAGCTAGTATAATGCAAGTCTCACAGACGAACATGGTCCTCCTTCTGGAGACTGAGGAAGCAGTTTGCCCACTGGCAACTATTTTCATTATAAAAATAAAAATAAAACATTTTAAATGCTTGCGGACACTAAACAAACACGTTCCCAAAAGGTAACTAGTCACAATAGGCTATAAGACTGAAAAGTATCTCTTATGCTATGAAATTGAAAATACCAAAATGCATAGAATATTGAAAAATAAAACTTGTGCACTAGGAGTGTTTCAATGAGGTCCACCTTAGCTATATGCCAATGTAGATACCATACTATATAATTGTTTTATCTGTTTTGCAGTTCAGCCAAAGAGGGCAAATGGGCTGTTGCTCTGGCAACTTTAGCTTGGCCTTGTACACGTCCTTGGTACCGATCGTACAGCCGTAAATGGTAGCTAGCTAACAACATGTGCATAGTGCCTGTGCTGTATTTGTATAGGACCTCTCCAGACCCCTCTTTTTGTTCTTGTTTCAATACATTCATGAACTGGAGTCATATGCACATTTTTTTGCTAAAATTGAAACATTTAAATTCATGTTTGTGTCCACTTCGGTTCTTGCATTGAATTAAATGCAGTTGCAGCACATCCAAAATGTGCACCGCTCCAAACACACCTTCAGAGGGTTTTTACAGCACTCACATAACTATAGTTACATCACGTGAGTGTTAATTTGGCACCCCATGCACCAGTGCCCCACAGAGATTATATTGTTTCAGTTGTATAGACTAATTCAAAGGCTACTTTTTTTGAAGACTGGCTGTCTGTTATCAAAGCCGTTGTCTGAGAATAAAAGGAAATCATTTCCCTGCAGAAAGTGGACACTGGTGAATTGCCAATGATGAAATGACAAGGATGTCTGTCAATTGGATGTTTGATGCAGGCTCAGGCTGAATGAGAGGCCGTGAGCAGTGGAAAGCAAACACTCTTTGAAGTGCGTTATTTCATGACATGTTGTATTCATTGGTAGATGTGAGGTAGTGAATTAATGAGAGTTGAAAAAAAAAGTCAGGATTTTCCTTTAAGCATATCCAGAAACTTTTTACAATATAAGGATTAGCATGTGTGGCTTCTACACCCTACTTTATCCACATCTGCCATCAGTAGGATTTACTGCTTTGTGCAGTTGGCAATCGTCTTTGCTCTGATTCAGAAACCAGTTATTCGTCCTTTGCTACCAGATATACAGCGTCTCTACGTCACTCCTCCGCATTACAAATATGGTAACTTCTGTTTATCTGTTGAAAAAACAACAATATGGCAACGGGCGTAATCCAAGATGGCAACGGCGAAAGCGACAAACTGGAGGCTTCAAAACGGCAATCCACAAACCAATAAGTTACGTCACGACAGTGGTGGGCCGTCAGGGCCAGCAAAGCCTTCTCTGCTGGCCTAAACAGAATCACAAAATTATAGCTATTTTATAATTTAATAATTTTTCACAACTACACTACATGTATTCTAATTATTTTTCCCATTAGCTTATTTTCTCATTGCACAGCACTTCCTCTGTTGCTCTGATTCCAGCCTGCAGCGCTGCTTCCAGTGCAACTTGTTTTAGGTAGAGATTTTATCCAATCAGATTTCGCCTCTATGTCTCTAGGTAAGAAGAGAGGCCCGATGCCCGCTAGAGAGCCTTTGCAGATTGAAGTAAATGGGGACAATATTGATCGTCATAGTGTTCAACCAATCAGATCTTTAGTTTTAGATGTTGGCCGTATTCTTTGACGTGCCAGAGCTTCCGAGGTAGTCTACAAGTACGTCAGCATTAACGTGCGCCGTGATTGGTCAGTGGGCTAGCGTTACTGTTGTGACGCTGAAGTAGCTAGCAGAAATTAGTGGTAGTAACAGTTCAAGTTGAAAGATATGTAAGAAGTTATGACATTGACATGACATTTTTAGCGTTTTGCTTGGTGTAGATTCTTTTTTTTTCTTACCTAGCTTTGTTTTTTTAACACTCAATGGCTGAAGGAGGAGTAACGGATTTCTCAAGAATTATATTCTGATGTGAATAATATTTGAATGGCTCGTGCTCTTTAGTGTGCGGCGGAATACGTGTTTTAGCGCCGCAGTGTTGCTGGATTGATTTGTCATGCTTTGTTGTCATATATACAGTATATATATGTGACTGGTTCTTGTGAGTTTGTTCTTGTCATTGTGTTTATTACATTGATTCTGACTATATGCATTGTCCGTTAATGACGAAGCATCCCCTCATGTGCGGGGTTAGGGTCGGACATTTGGGATTTTGTTTTCAAAGCAAGAATTATGGTCTGGAGAAATGGGGATTGTCTGGCGATTGGTATAGCCCTGTTTGAATCAGTAGGGAACAGCTAAACGCTGCGGGGACAGTGTAGCATGTTTGCTGCTGTTGTTTTCCTCCTAAGCGAGTTTAGTGCGCCTCCCAGAACACATGCGCCACACCAGGGTACAATGTTTTGTTTCCGGGGTCAGAGTGTCTCTTACATGGTGGGTTGCCATGTTGAGCGAAGTCCACCGAAAACATTATATTTCGTACAATTTAAGCTTCTGCATTTTCCAAATGCACTAGTATTATTCAAACATATTGTTCGTTTCGTAAGCCTCGTACCGAACGGTTTAATATGAATGTGTGTATTGTTACACCCCTAGAAACAATAATAACCCGTAGCTGTGGCGTCATAATGAGGTTATTAGGAGGGGGTTCAACTGTAGAAGGACAGCACTAAAGGCCTATGTATAAAATACACGGCCTGCCACGGTAAAGTCACGATGATTACGTCCACTTCTTATAGTCTATGGGCAAAAACTGATTAAACGGCGGTGCTGTTTTCACTGTGCTATGCTATGTTAAGCTAACCAGGTCATTGGCTTTAGGCTTACATTTACACTAAAGATGTTTGAGCAGTATCAATTATCTCATCTAACTCTTGGCCAAAAAAAAGTGAATATTCCCCAAGATGTCGTATTACTGCTTTAAATATGAGCTGGAAGCAATATTTGAAGCTGCAACATGGAGGTCACACAGCATTGCTCCTCTGCTCTACAAGGCTTGTTCTCACCATAGCAGCCAGCACCCTCCCCCCTCCCCTCCCCTGTCTCAATTTGAACTGGTGGGGTCCAACTGTGTCAGCTCCCACACCTGTACACCATTTTACCCTCACAGTTCCAACTCTGGGAAACATGTTGACTGACAGCCGCACTTCAAAGATCTGACCTGCTCTCCCGCTTTTATGGTTATCATGTGTTGTGGGAGCTGCATGGTAGACAGAGGGAGGGAGAACGAGTCTCAGGCAGCCGGTTGTGTTGTGGGGCCAATTTGGATGATTGGCCTTGAAATGCAAGCTGAAACGGGCTTCCCCGTGTTCCTTTAAAGTGACCCATGCCCGACAGTGTAATGTAAAATTATCCCCGCCGTGTTTGTGTTGTGTCAGATGTGGTGACTGGCAGAAACTGTTAGTAATTGTCTAAGTACTCCGGTGTGTCAAAGCTGTCCGTCACTCATCCCAGCCCCCTCCTCCTCGGGCCTGCTTCTTCAGCTTCTCATAATATTTTCACTGAACTGCGGAGGACAAACTACTTTCAGTGATGGAGTTGTCACTTTGGTGCTTTTGCTAGGAAAAATATTTTACCTCGCGAAGAACACACAACCGACTGACATATGTTCCTGCTTTTTTGGGAGAGAAGAAATGAGAGAAGCATACTTGTTCTTTCTTTTGTTCTTTGATACTTTTACAAATTCAAGACTGTGAGCTTTTCTTGTCATAACTCATTGAAGTCGAAGCTAACCTGAACGTGGCATTGTGAAAATACATTCCTGATTAAATCGACTCTTAAAAGAATGGACACACGTACATACTCTCTTATGTATGCACTTAAAATGGAAACTATCGACTGAATACCTGAATAGTACAGAAATCATGAAAGCTGAATCTTCATTGAGCTTGGTTTCTTCGCCTGGAAATTATTTAAAGACATTTAAACAGAACATCAGCTCAGCCACCACACAGCCACGCACAACACATAAAAGCTCTGCAGTGTAAAAACATGGCACTCACGTGTATCTAATTAAGTCCATGAAGTGTAAATTGTTCAGGTTATTAATCCTGTTAATCAGGTGTTTATTTAGGGAGACCAAGTTTATTTTAAAGCTTTTATGGAACACCGCGACTGTTGTTACAACTTGGAAGCATCCATAGAAAAATGATTACCAGCAGAACCAACATATACATTAAGAAAGCATTGATTTCATATATAGTGTATATATATACTATGTATATGTATATATATATATATATATATATATATATATATATA